>NW_012116032.1:3013269-3016270 GCF_000951035.1 Colobus angolensis palliatus | reverse complement strand
CCAGAATTCCTAGAGGCTGCTCACACTTTCTTGCTATTTGGGCATTTCCAAAAGTGGCCGTTTACTGCATCAAGACATCAAGAATATCTCCTTAATGTAATCATGGAAATGACATCTGTTCTGGGTTTAATATCACTCCCCCCAAATTCAAGTCCAGCTAGAACCTCAGAATATGAATTTATTTGGAAATAGGTGCTGTGCTGATGCAATTAATTAAGATAAGACCATAATGGATAAGGGAAGGGAGTCCTAAATCCAATTACTTGTGTCCTTATAAGAAGACCGTGTGAATTTACAGAGACACAGAGAAAAGGCAGCCGTGTTAACGAGGAGGAAGAGAATGAGGAGTGATGTAGCTACAAGACAAGAAATGTGAAAGACTAACAGCAACTACCAGAAGCTGAAAGAGGCAAACAGAGATTCTCTTCTGTAGGTTTTAGAGGGAGCATGGCCCTGCTAACATCCTGACTTCACACTTCTAGCCTTCATAGTTGTGAAACAATAAATTTCTGTTGTTCTAAGCCACACAGTTTGTGACAATTTGTTGCATCAGCCCTAGGAAATAAAAACAAATTTCATCACTTTGCTATATTTTATTGGTTAGGAGCAAGTCACAGGTCCCATTTATACCCAAGGAGAGGAGATTACACAAAGACATGTAATAGGCAGGGATCAGAGGGGACCACTTTAAAGACAATTCTTCATACAAGAGGCAAAAGCAACAATAGTTCCATCAATCACAGGTCTCTGTAATCCATTTGGAGAACTTGTGCTTCACTCTCATGTTTTTAGATTCAGTGGGTCCAGAGGTCCCAATTTTCACAGCAGGGATGCTCCTACCCAGGGACATAATAAGAGTCTTACTGAACTTAATGCTTTTGCTTCTGCCTGATCACTTTGGATTTCTCATGCCAGTAGAAAAGTAAGCCAAAAAAAGATTCTCATACTGGCATGACATTAGACCTAGTCATCAGTAGGAGATAGAGCTACTACCAAATAATGATAATAAATAGAAATACTTTAAGTATTAAAATGATCTATTAGGATGTCTTGATATGTCCAGGACTAACTGTAAATAGGTCAGTTCAGCAACCACAGCCTGATAAGAATGTGAAAACCAGGGCCTCATGGTGAGTTATGAAGGTCTGGGTTCACCTAACAAAAAGTTGCATAGATCAGCAAAAGTACTAGCCAAAGCAGAAGGCAATCTAGAATGTATCATGGAAGAGGGAGATGTTGAATATCGGATATGCTCTCAGGACCAACTAAAATATAAAAAACTATAGTAAAACCTACTAACTCGCCTCTTAAAGATTTCCCTAAGAACTGTGACGATCAGAATCCTGGAGAAGCTGTGTCTAGATGGACTGAACTCAATGAGAGAAGCATGTAGATGAAGAGTGGACTATAGTGGATGCAACTGGTGTTCTACCTAGTTACCTAGTGCCAGTTAGTGTACACATCCTCTGGGTGATGTGAGGTTTGGGGGATAGTAATTAACAGGTGCCCCCTTCTCCAGAGCATTGTCCTTGGTTAAATAGGAGTCACCTTTACCAGTTGTATATGCCCTTTTTAACACTCTACTCTCTCAAAATATGATTATGAGATTATAATCTCAAGAGTTGTTTCAGAGCTTCCCTATTGAATCTGACTATAGCTAGTCTGCCCCTGAGACCATTTTATTTCTTGACTTTTTTTTAACTTGAATTTGCGTTCCTAACTCCCTCTCCCTTGAGACCAACTTCTTAGCAAATTATTTAAATGAGAATTCTCATCTGAGGCTTTGCACATTAGGAACTTCTGTAAGACATAAGCCCCTAGTTTTTATTCTCTTAGGGTGCCCTGAGTAGCCTTTCCATTTGTACTATTGGATCTTTATTGGTTCTTTCATTTTGAAATATATAACACAATGATCCCTCCTTCTCTGGATTTCTAGATTGCTTCCTCCATCAAGAATGAACAAAAACATGACCTTGAAGAATCAGCTGCTGTAGACATCTATTAAAAAAAACCCCAAATTATTGATCTCTTAGTGGACAATCCTCTGAAACTTACCTGTATGAATGAGAGGTTTTGCCTTATTTGACAGTAATTCTCATCTTGCATAGCACATATCCTCTCGTGGAGACTGAACTCTTTCACAGCTCAGGAGCCAGGGCACCACTGAAGTTAAAGTTATTCAAACTCAGTTTACTGGGCTCCTTGAGAGTATGGATTGGTACAAACTGTAAGCTGTTGTGAGTTGTAAATGGCCTGCCTTTGTTTTCTCGCATTTAGATATGGTATGTCTTAGCATTTCTGGAACCCATTTGGAGTGTGGCTAAATTATTGTTATAATGTGCTTGTGATAGTAGTAAACAAATAGTTAACAAGAAGCTGATACTGGTGCTGGATATGTATTGGATCTACTTCAATAATATTTTCAAGACCACATCCACCCAAAAGTATTCAGCATTCATTCAGCCACCCTCAAAACCTTCTCTGAAAATTCCAGGCTAAGCACAATCAATTCTTAAACTTTTATCTTTGTATTCAAGCCACAGAGGCTAAACCATAGTATGTCTTTCAGGAAATATTGGTGAGACAGACTGATAATCACCAAAAAATTTCAAGTGTCTTGGTATGTCCACACAAATTGATAAGGATCTTCCTTTATCTGAATCAGCACCTTTGAACAATTCATATGGAAGGAAACTTGAGGGTAGGGCACAGGTAGCATGAGCTCACAGAGATGTGAGATGTGACACTAAACTCAGTAATCAGCAAGATCCACCTGTCACCAGGTGAGGGCTGTGAGCCTTTTTGAAGATTGCTCTAAGCATTCCTTATATTTCCCAACACAAATGAGTTATGATCTGGGAATGTGCACTGAGAGATTACATGAGTGTGCACATATTATTAAGAAGAGCTGGGGGGGCGGAGCAAGATGGCCGAATAGGAACAGCTGCAGTCTCCAACTCCCAGCGCGAAGGACACAGAAGACCGGTGATTTCTGCATTTT
>NW_012116032.1:2998496-3007559 GCF_000951035.1 Colobus angolensis palliatus | reverse complement strand
AAAAAAAAAAAAAAAAGAAGAGCTGGGCAGTCTTTGCCTGGAATCTAGACTGAGTCCCAAAAAAAAAAAAAAAAAGAAGAGCTGGGCAGTCTTTGCCTGGAATCTAGACTGAGTCCTTCCTCTTGGTGGGTTTCTGGAGTCCCATTGATTTGTCTGCACTCACTCACTAGCACACAAACTTGGTGCTAGTCACCTCTCCTGTCAATCTATTTGGTCTCAAACATTTTCTGTCTTCTCAGCTTCTCTTCCACTCAAGTGGAATCAATTGCATTTGGTGAGAACATTAAGAAGACATTTTGTCCCTGATTTTGATTTACAGATCCTGGCAGCTAATACTTCTTCACAAACACTGCTATGAACTACATTGGTTTTCCTAATACATTTCCATATTCCCTTCTGCATTGTGCACACTTTTGTTAAACTCCATTACTTAACTGAAAATCTTAAAGCCCACTACCAGAATGGACGATGAAGAACTTGGCACAGGTATCTTTAGCACATTCCACTCTTTTGAAGACTTGCTCTAAAACCAGTAAACAATCATGCACTAAAATTGAAACACTCAACTTTCAACTCACACACTTTATTAAGGGAGATGTCCTGGAAACCCTTTAGGACCTATGTTTTCTTTCTCAATTTTTATAATTCAATAATTTGCCTAATACAGTTTTCATGGTTTAAAATGATCATCCCCAGGGTTCTGCCTCTCCTCAGAAACATAAAAATACTTTAGCTTTTAGTGTCTGGGATAACAAACAATGCAGGAGTTCGAATGGATTTACAGACAGGATATTTCAAGTGATCTGCTTTGTGTCCGAAAGGGTAGCCTCCTAACCTCATTTGCTTACACACACTCAGGAATATCACTTTTGTTTTTCCCAGAAGCAATTTTTCTTTCTTTAAGAATGTTTTAACAATCCTTGCCAAACAACTTGAACTTCCAAAACACCCTGCACAGGTGACATCTCATGTGGGGGCTTTGGAAGGAAACCAACAAAGTAAACTTCCAGTATAACATAACTCTGACACTCTCGTTAAAGTATTTATCTCAAATGTTGTTCTCACAAAATAGGTCTAGCTGTGAAATCATTACTATGCATACTGTGCAATTCTTTACTTGACAACATTTTCTAACTAAATTATAATTTGTGCTAAGTACATTTTTTTTCTCATTGGCACCATTCTGTTAACCGTTTAGATGGTATGGTGAAGTATTATTTCTTTTAGAATAATGAATATTTTGATTAGATATAGATAAAAACTATATTCAAACGTTTTGGATAGTAGCATCCACTTTTCTGTCCCATATTATTCTATTAATATCATTTTTGCCCCTATAGAGGAAAAGAGAGAATAAAAGTTCATAATCATACAATCAAGTTAGCCAGGGAAACTGAAATAACAGATGGTTACTCTGCTTTTGTGTCTCCAAAGGGGTAGAAATATGGTAGTGGTTTTTTTTACTATTATGCCATTAAAGTCTATCCAAAATGTATATGGTTTCAGTTTTAAATGCTTGGAGCACCTCCATGGTCACCCACTAACAATCAGTAGTCACTTCCACTACAGATTGTCTTCTACAGCGCCTTATCCTTTTAACCACTTTCCTTCTTCCTGATAGATTTTATACTTGGTTTGGGTGTTAATTAGTCGTTTAGTCATTTCTATCTTTCTTTTGTTGGATAGTGGTCCAAGTGTGTGTGTGTGTGTGTGTGTGTGTGTGTTGGGGGAAGCTGGGATGACAGTGAGGGAGATAATTACATAGTGTGGTGGAGCAGGGGAGACAGAGAAAGCCTCAAGGGGATCTGTCTTAAGAGTCTATATGTAAAAGACATTCAGACATTCAGACCTTTTACACTGGCAAGATTAAATCCTGCATGAACATTTACTATATAGATTTCTGCTAAAACAACTTTCCCACACTGTGTTGCAATATGAAAAGCCTTATTTTTTACCCTAGCCTTGTTTTGATGTTAGTGTTTTGTATAACATTGACTATTGCCTGTTGCAATGATGGAAGTGCATCCTTGATCTCCATTCAAGAGCAGCTCTTCATGGGTAAGTCTGTCACAAACAGTGATGACATACTTTTGCTTATTCAATCTGTTTCTTGTCTTTGGTTCCCAAGAGATTGATTACCTTGAGAATGCTAGGACAGATTTGCTGTTCATAGACAAGACTATAAATTATGAATAAGTATAAGTATATTTTAGTATTATATTCTAATATATATCAAACATTTTCAGATACATTTATTTAATAGAGTGGTAATTCTATGCTCCTTAGCAATTCATTATTAATTTATTTTTATTTTACAACATCCTGATCAAAACCATGTGTTAAGTTAGGGAATTGTCTAGAATTGTCTTAAGAGAATAGGAGAGGTATATTTTAAAACCAGGAAGGAATCAAGAATCACAATGAGCCCTTGGCACTGCCAAGGAAAGAGATGGAGAATGGAGTGACATGATGAGTGCCCTTGGCAACCCCTAGGATCAAGGGCACAAACATCCCTTGAGTGGGGATTGCAGCAAATGAGAGAAGAAAATTTACCCAAGGAGAAGGAATGACAATTATGAGAATAGTTCTTCTTTTGCAATTCTGCTTAAGGCTTTTTTCTGCAGGGTGAATTATAGTGCCTACATTTAAAAAATGCACATCGTATTTATGTTTAATTTATTTTTTCTTATCTTGCCTACCATGGTAAACGTTAGTGGCCTATATTAGAAAATAAGTTACTTGAGACTAGAGAGTTGATCTATTTTGATCTTTGCTATTTTCTCTGCACCTATAATAGTGCTTAACACTTAGATATTATTCAGTAAATGTGAGTAAAATTTGCATAATATCATATTATCTATAAATACATTTAACTGGGAGGGCAAAAACTTTAATACTTAGCAAGAGTCTACAAAAGACCAAAAGAAAGTAAGAATGGTGACTTCATTAGACCAGGATGCCCTGGATGCATTAGGGGTACTAGGATGTATTAGGGATGTCAGATCTCTATGAGGATCTGAACTGCAGATCTGATGAAGGTATCAGCATTGATCCATATGTTAAATAATAGAAAGCACTAACTTATTCCTCATTTTAGGAAAAATTAATTACGAATAGAAGTTCTAACGTTTTCCATACCCTAGTCAATGTTTTTGTATTCAACTTACCATTGTTCTAATATGCACACATATTTTTCTTAGCATGTTTATATTAGTGCATATTTTATTATTGTATTTTAAATTAACTTTTAAAAATCTTACACACTAAGATTTCTATAACATAGATTTTCAAAATGTAAATCTCAGAAAATAACTTTTATTTATTTATTTATTTATTTGAGATGGGGTCTGTATATGTTGCCTGGGCTGATCTCAAAATCTTGGGCTGAAAACATCCTACTACCTCAATCAGCCTCCAAAGTACCTAGAATGACAGGTGCAAACCACCACACCCAACTCCACAGAAAATAACTTTACAAATGTGCATAGAAATTCATCTTGTGAGGCTTCATGCAGATTTGATTCTGGGTTTACAATAGGAAACTTCTTACATTATGGCTGAAGAAATTATAAACTTAATCCTAGGGGGTGGTCAAGAAACTGAACTGTACAACATTTGAAAATAATGGTCTAAAATATATTTTATTTTCAGTAAAGAAAATCCTTTAAGAAAGTAAAATATTTAAACTGGCACGTATAAGGAAAATGGATGTGCTACAATCAGGAGTAGGTTGAGGCAGACATCTGGTCCAATATGACTCAGTGAGTTTGGAGTGCAGGTGCACAACACTACTTATTGGGTAACCATTCCTGCAAGCTAGTGCTTGTCTCTGAGCCACTATTATCTGTAAGGAGTGTAACTACCCTGACACGTCCATCATGTAGGAGGAGGGAAAGAGAGTAAAGCTGCTGACACTGTGAGTGCATGCGTGCATAAGAGAGCCAGCCACCTTGCAGGCAGACAGAGAGATAGTTGGCCATCTCGCAGGTGGACAACGAAAGTCGGCCACCGTGCAGGTGGACACAGAGAGAGAGCTGACTGCCTTGCAGGCAGACAGTGGGGAGCAAAGAAATGGTGTATGTGTCAGGGAGTGCAGCTGCAGGCATGGGGGTGGCAGGAGTCACGGAGCCACCTGCTGAGAGGGGCTGCAGCCAGAGTGGGCAGTCAAGACAGACTGATGGAGAGATAGAGCATAATAAAGCCATATTTCACCTGCCTACGGGCCCCATGTGTTCTTTTAGCTACCCGCTCACCACCTGGCCACCTACTCCCCTCAGACCTCAGCTTGGGCTGGACCCTGACCCTTGGCATGACAGCAAGTAATTTATTTTGCCTTTTTGTTTTTTTTGGTGTTTTCTACTGCCCCAATTGGTAAGGATTTGTACAGCTTTGTAGTAAGCCCATGTAAGTTGGCTTATGATTATTATATAAATGTGCATTTAAAATCAGGTCTATTATTTAAGGCATTATAATTTAGGGCAAATTTCTTAACCTTTCTAAGCCCTGATTTCCTACTCTGTAAAACAGAAATACAAAAAAAAAAAAGTTATTAACACCAACTATGAACTGAGAAAACACAAATAAATTATCTAGTGCAGTGCCTAACTCTGACTCCCTTGTCTTCTTGTTAATTCTGAAGGTCTGTTTGCCTTATGACCTATTCCTTGTCCTTTCCCTGATTTGCTCTGTGTGAAAAGATGCTGACTCCTGCAGTTGTGTTTCTCAGGCTCCTGTAGCAGCTGGCTTTCAGCTGGGGCTGGTCAATGGCAGGAGGCACTAGTAGAAGATTGGAAGGTGGAAAGAAGAGAGGTGCATCAGTATCTCAGCTTGTGTGTCTGGCAGCTGCTAGCTCACCCAGTGGTTTTGGTGTTCATGGATAGGTTTTTGTGTTTCCAACTTCTGCTGTGTGACTCCAGCTCCCGGATTCTGGTAAAATTCACTTCCCATGATCTCAAGGGTCCGTCTGACCAGAGCGTGGATGAAGCTAGTTCTAGTTCTGTAATTCTTCCTGCAGCTGATACTCAGAGTTGCCTTGCCACCTTCCACTCAGCATCTCTGTTCTTCCACCATCTATGGAACAAAATTCTTATGTTGAGGTCCCTGTATCTTAAAATCTCCAATGCTTTGTGTTTTTGAGTTAGACCTAGTATTAATTTTCTACTGCTGTGTACCAAATTACTCAAAATTAACACCTTAAAAGTACAGCCATTTATTATCTCACAGTTCTGTAAGTCAAAATTCCATGAGGACTCAACTGCGTTCCCTGCTTAGGGTCTCACAAGCACACAATTACAGTGCCAGCTAGGGCCGGAATCTTGACACTCTGGAAAAGAATCTACTTAATTTATTGAGGTTGAAGGCAGAATTCTGTTATTTGCAGCTATAGGTGTTTTCTTGCTGGCTGTCAGCTGAGGGCTGCTCTCAGTCCCTAAAGGTGGTGTGTTTCCCTCACCACATGGACTTTTTAACAATGGAGAGTGTTCCTCACATGGAATCCTTCTCACCCTTTGAAAATCTCTGATGGTCACTTCTGTCCACAGCTGGAGGAAATTATCCTCCTTCAAAGAGCTTATGTGTTTAAGTCAAACCCACTTGGATAATCTCCACTGGTTAGTAACATCAATTACATCTGCAAAATCCCTTTTGCCTCCTAAGGTAATATAATCATTGGGAGTAATGCTGGGGAAGAACGTCATTGTAGATAGAATTCTGTCTTCCACAGACCTTAAGTGATCCAACGCTTCTGGTGCTATCCAGGTTTGTGTCCTTGAGCTAATCATTTAACCATCAAAGACCTTAGATTCTTCATTTATAAAACATTTACAAATAAGAGAGCTAGGCATACTGATTGCTAATGTTCTAGTTCTATCATTCTACAATTTTGTCATCTGAGACCTACATTACTTGGGCTAACAGGAAGAATAGTGGGGGGTTTTGCTATCTTCTCTTGTGCCCATCCCCTTTCACTGGGGAGTATTTGGATTTCATTTGGAAAAATAGAAAATTGCGTTTTGCTGGAAACATTTCTTAAGTATAGTCACAATGAAAATACTTATATTTCACTGTATTAAACGTCAATATTCAGGAGTGAGTTGTTACTTTTAGTGGTGTCAGTTCTACCAGAAGTTTTGACATGGGTCAGTAAGCCCCACGTCAGTGTTCAGAGTGATGCTCTGGTATGAGGTGAGCAGGATGGAGAATATAGAAAGGCTAATCCCAGAGGGTTAGAGGAGAACTCAACCTAGTAAGAGTCTCAGGTGATATAACAGCCCTGGCATCTCAGACGTGTTACATAACATCTCTGAACTTCAGTTATATCCTCTGTAGAATGAAGAAATTCACTCGGGGACTTTTAGGGTTCTTCAGGTTTTAAAAAATAGATAATCCTTCTCTATTATACAGCCTTGGCTGTAATAAAAACACAGTAACCATATGTACAATGAAATTGTAAGTTTGTTAAATTCTCAGACAGAATGAACACTGAATAAACACTCATATAGAAAATTATTTTCATTAAAATATTTCAATGTACAGTTTTTGGATGTTACAATTCATGACTGTAAACCACTCCCTTCCACCTCCATAGATCTATTCCTTCTGGATTAATATACATATATAGTACACCCTTATAAGGGTGAAAAAAAGAGAAAAATATATACTAGCACACCAACATCTGGCAGTCACATAGTGCCCTCTTCTGGCTAAAGATCAAACCACAACTTTTCTCTGTGCTATGACATCTACATTTGCACGTTATTTTACGTCTTTTCTACACATTTACTTTGTGCTATCTGTTTCAATAATTCCTAATGTTTAATTGTTATCAGTTTTAATAATCAATGTGTCTTATTGATGCTGTACGCATTCACCTGCTTAGCAACTTAGTTTAATAAACACAGGTAATCTACAAGGTTTTTTTCTTTCTTTTTTTTCTGCAGAAGTTTAGACTATGATCTAGTTGGGATATTTTTACCGACAAAATTAACCAGATTGCCACATTTACATTGAACTTTTAAAAAGAAAGTGATAAACATGTTCTAAAACAACACAGTATATTTATAATTAATATTTCAGTTTCTACCTCTACATATGTATGGGAGTTAACTAAATTATTTCCATTCCCCTCTAACTAGGATAAACCACATTGTGATATTATTTTCCCATTCTTGTTATTATAGTTTTTACCCAACTGTTTCCATGCTAAATTATATATTTGATCATAAAGGGATTTAGAAATGAAATATAAAGCCAAGAATAATAATGAGTCTATTTGATTTTAACCAAATAACTGTGATTTGGGGAAGTAATTTAATGATTTTGCCTAATGTCTCCATTTACAACAGTGATTATCAACCCTTAGGGTCACATGAAGATCACCTGGGGATGTAGTGGGACGAGTACATTTTCTCCAGTAGCAACACATGTGACGTTCTCCAGACACATTGAGACCCTTTGATGGCCTTATACTTAGTGACTACACAATCTATCACCTAAATCAGGACACTTTTGAGTGTGAAAGAGTCATTATTAAATAATAATTATTACTAAGAATTACTTATGCCATGGTACTGGCCTAAATTGGGGTTACCGTAGGCAAAGCAGAAGTCGAATCAACATAATTATATTACAAAATGTATTCAGTAGAGTATGGAAATCTGAATAAATTTTCTTTTTACTTCTATTTTCAATGGCATTTCTCATCTTATATTTACAATTTTCTGTTGTATGGCAAATAGAAATCACGTGAAACCTTTACTCATCTTAGAGACAGATGACCTAGTTTCAAACCATGACAAATGACTTAGCTTTTTTGTGCTTCAGTTCCCTCAACTGTAAGATGGGAATATTATTAGTAATTAGCTTACAGGAGCGTTTCAAGTACTAGAGAGTTAATAATGACTGAGTAAATATGTCGGTTATGTTTAGAATAGTATCTGGAGCCTAGTAAACTCTAGTATTAATCATGAAATTCTTAGTTTTTGAGAGTGAATACTGATCTGTTTGAGGTTTTATAAAGAAACGATAATTTCAGAGGTTATATTTATTTCAGGAAAGCAACATGTAGTAGGCAGCTTCTCACACGGCTCTGACTTCCTCCTTGTGCTCAAACTGCAGTATGTTCTTCTCCCCTTGAGTGCGGCCTAGACCTAGTGATTCATTTCTGATGAACACAACAAACGGCAAAAGTGATGAGATGTCACCTCTGTGATGAGCTACAAAAAGACTGACTTCTATGTTGCTCTTCCTCCCTTATTTTTCTTTCTTTCTTGTATCTTTGCTCTGAGAGAACAAAATGCCATGTTGTGGATAGTTGTATGGAGAGGCCCATGTGGTAAGCAACTGATGATGTCTCTGGCCAAAAGTCAGCGAAGACCTGAGGCCTAGGAATAGCCCTTTCCATTAGCAAATTGTAATTTAAAAATGTTCAAAGAGTCAAAATGTATATAGTGGGAAAATGTGATTTCTTCAGTTTCCAGACACGCACACACACACACACACATACACACAAAATCTAGTCTATCTCTTCCCATAAAGAAAATCATTAGAATTTCCAAATTAAAAATAGTTTAAGTTGCACTAGGAAACAAAAAGACATTTAATTATAAATCCAGCCTTGATAGAAATTCTAGTATGGAAATTAAACTGCCTTTGGGACTGAATGCATTTTAAGAATATAATCCTAACGGTTCGTGTCAGTTTTACCACTTGGTGGCACTACAGTGCCAGATAACCCTTAAAACCTGTTCTGTTTTTAAGGACGCAATTTTTTTTTTTGAGAAATGTAGGTAAAATGCATAATTTTAATCATTATTTGGAAGTGTTTTAATGATTACTTTCCATCCTTACCAAGCAATTTCTGTAACATGTCAAACAGAAACCTTTACATAATCTTGGGCTGTTAATGGAAGACAATTTGCTTATTTTTATTTTTCATATAGATGATTTGAGGAGGATATTCCTTGGGAAATACTTACATATTTGTAAGTAAATATGTTAGTAATTACTTACATATTTGTAAGTAAATATGTTAGTAATTACTTACATATTTGTAAGTAAATATGT
>NW_012116032.1:2995734-2998446 GCF_000951035.1 Colobus angolensis palliatus | reverse complement strand
TGTAAGTAAATATGTTAGTAATTACTTACATATTAGAAAAATATAATATATTAAAATTTGAAGAATAGTTATCAGGTCTTCTAGATATTTATGTGTGGATATTGTGAGAAGGAAAAGTGAACCTTCCTGTAGAACAAGGTCAATGACAGAATTCCTGAGTCAAGCAGTGGTAGAGAAAGACTGATTTTTGCAAGGATGAAAGGACAGACAAAAGGTGGAAATGTTGGTCACAGGCAAACATAAATTCATTCTCTAATCCTTACAAACTATTAGAATGATTATATTTGGTAAACTCAGGTCTCCAATCCTTTATCTCAAAATTTGGGGGTCAACATGCATTAGAATTAAGAAACGTTGAGATTTTAAAAGAGGAATACCGCCTTCAGCAGTATTTATATCATATATAGCAGTACCTAATATTCTCAGCAATGTTTGAGCTAGCACTCCTTCTTGTTGTTGAAGGTTAGATTCCACAAGAATTAGACTCTGAAATAGAGGTTCAGAGAAGATGTTTATTAGAATGTACTCTTAGCTTCAGGTAAATTTATGGGAAGATGTTGATTTGATGCATTTTCCTGAACTGGGGTGAGGAAGATGAGCTTTCATACTCCACTGTGATGAGTCACTGGATACAGGCTGCTGCTGAATAAAAGAAGGCTTGTCCTGGCATCCTTCCCAGCAGCTGAGGGACTAAATCTTTCTTTCCTGCTGTGTGACCCAGACCACTATCTTTGAGGTTTCTGAGCTTCAGGTCATCAAGCTCTTCTCAGGAAAAGGTTACCAAATTTGTCCATTGACCACTCAAAACTTAGCAAGAGGATACTAGGAGATGTACAAATGATTAGCAGAGTATGAAACATATTTCTCCTCGTCCTTTTGTGTCACCTTTCTCCTGGTGAAAAGAGTCAATTCCTACCAATATGCTAACTCCACTTCTTGCCTTCTATCCACTTACAAGAAGAGCATAAAGTATCTAAGAGGCAACCATTAACTTATAGTTCAGCAGGGCTTTTCTTGTGTGTCCTGGTCAAAATGTTCTCTTGGAATAAGACAACTTAGAGTTGCAAGGAAAAGAGGCACAGAATCACTAAGTGAGTCATTAAGAGTTATAATAAAGGGGGTTAATCCTGCTTCTACACTTTGGCTCCAAGACTCATGCATAATACTTACTGGGGACACAGAATCACAAATAAAGGCCTTTGAAACAAGTGGACACTCTGTCTGGAGGAATGGTACGAACATCTCTGAACTGCCACTTTAGATTTGCCTTCAACAGGACACTCCATTGTGTTGTCTGGCCAGCAGCTTCCAAAGGGCACAGTATGTAATGTGACCAGTGGATCATGTGTCATATACACCTCCCTTGCTGTAAAGTGGGTTCTTCAGTCTGACATAATATTCCATGGAATTTTGTGGCAATGGACCTTATATTTTATAGGTCCTAGCTGTTGCCTCTCGCGTAGTCTCCATCTCTGCCATCATTGACACTTCTTTCATGAGTTCCTTGTGCCAACACGAAGTGACTGATGGCAGAAGCTGGCTCATGTCAACTGGCCAGTCAGTTTTGTTTACCTTGATGGTCAGTGCCACTTCCAAGGCAGAAGGTCTCTAGTGTACTTTAACATGCAATATGAAGCCACATATCTCCACAGTGAGTGACCTAATGCCTCCACCTCACACCTCCTTGTTGAACCTGATCTTTCAACATTCCTCTTTCAGGCCCCTGATCAGCCAAGCCATTTACCATTGCTTATGATTTCAGATCTGTACTAAGTTTGAGCTTAGATATGGCAGCGAGGTGACTCTAATAAAACACCGGGGCAAGGACAGAAGCAGATTGGATACCAGAATCTCACGTTACAGCAGATAACTGTAACCAGTCAACTGTAACCCTGGAGCAACAGAATGAATTGCTCCAGGACAGAATGAATAACACAATCTTAGAAGGAAATTAGAGGAAAGACTGAGAAAATGCTCTTTACTTAGTGACCACTAGCTGACATCACAAATAATGGTTGAATAATGAAATAGAACAAAACATAGGTTTCATTATTTCAAAATGCTTATCAATTTTGAAGAGGTGGTAGAAAAAACATTTCCAAGAACACTTCAGTGTTCAGATATATAGGTTATTGTCACATTAAACTTAATTTATTTCAAATCCCATAAAATGAACTTTGAGAAAAGCAAATGTTCAGCATGCAAACACTTCGACTTCTAGAACTTGTACATGTTTCTCAGTTTCAAACTTTGGGCTCATCTGTGACTGTTACATCCCTTTAAATCCTACATTGAACCAATTGCTATACTTTTTCCCTTCAAAGGCAGCTGACATTTATACATTGTGCTTTGTTTTCTTCTCTGGCTTCCGATTACAAATCCTTCTTTTATTTTTTGATTATTGGAATAATTTTCTAACTGAGCACTCCCTGTTTAAACAAGCCTGCCTACCACTGCTAGATAAGTTTTCCTTAAAATCTATTTTCAGTATCTCATTATTTGTTTAAAAATATAAACAATAGAAATAAAAGATGCGTGTTAAGTATCCTTAAGCAAGTTAAAAAAAGAGGCCGAGACGGGCGGATCACGAGGTCAGGAGATCGAGACCATCCTGGCTAATACGGTGAAACCCCGTCTCTACTAAAAAATACAAAAAAACTAGCCGGGCGAGGTGGCGGGCGCCTGTAGTCCCAGCTACTCCGGAGGCTGAGG
>NW_012116032.1:2985880-2993344 GCF_000951035.1 Colobus angolensis palliatus | reverse complement strand
GGCAAAAAATAACTAAGATCAGAGCAGAACTAAAGGAGATAGAGACACAAAAACCCTTCAAAAAAATCAATGAATCCAGGAGCTGGTTTTTTGAAGAGATCAACAAAATTGATAGATTGCTAGCAAGATTAATAAAGAAGAAAAGAGAGAAGAATAAAATAGACACAATAAAAAAAGATAAAGGGGATATCACCACCAATCCCACAGCAATACAAACTACCATCAGTGAATACTATAAACACCTCTACACAAATAAACTAGAAAATCTAGAAGAAATCGATAAATTCCTGGACACGTACACTCTCCCAAGACTAAACCAGGAAGAAGCTGAATCCCTGAATAGATGAATAACAGGCTCTGAAATGGAGGCAATAATTAGTAGCCTACCAACCAAAAGAAGTCCAGGACCAGAAGGATTCACAGCCGAATTCTACCAGAGGTAAAAAGAGGAGCTGGTACCATTCCTTCTGAAACTTTTCCAATCAATAGAAAAAGAGAGAATTCTCCCTAACTCATTTTATGAGGCCAACATCATCCTGATACCAAAGCCTGGCAGAGACACAACAAAAAAAGAGAATTTTAGACCAATATCCCTGATGAACATCGATGCAAAAATCCTCAATAAAATACTGGCAAACTGAATCCAGCAGCACATCAAAAAGCTTATCCACCATGATCAAGTGGGCTTCACCCCTAGGATGAAAGGCTGGTTCAACATATACAAATAAATAAATGTAATCCATCATATAAACAGAACCAAAGACAAAAATCACATGATTATCTCAATAGATGCAGAAAAGGCCTTTGACAAAATTCAACAGCCCTTCATGCTAAAAACTCTCAATAAATTAGGCATTGATGGAACATATATCAAAATAATAAGAGCTACTTATGACAAACCCACAGCCAATATCATACTGAATGGGCAAAAACTGGAAGCATTCCCTTTGAAAACTGGCATAAGACAGGGATGCCCTGTCTCACACCTCCTATCAATATAGCATTGGAAATTCTGGCCTGGGCAATCAGGCAGGAGAAAAAAATAAAGGGTATTCAATTAGAAAAAGGGGAAGTCAAATTGTCCCTGTTTGCAGATGACATGATTATATATTTAGAAAACTCGGCCAGGCGCGGTGGCTCAAGCCTGTAATCCCAGCACTTTGGGAGGCCGAGACGGGTGGATCCCAAGGTCAGGAGATCAAGACTATCCTGGCTAACACGGTGAAACCCCATCTCTACTAAAACATACAAAAAACTAGCCGGGGAGGTGGCTGGCGCCTTTAGTCCCAGCTACTCGGGAGGCCGAGGCAGGAGAATGGCGTAAACCCGGGAGGCAGAGCTTGCAGTGAGCTGAGATCCAGCCACTGCACTCCAGCCTGGGCGACAGAGCGAGACTCCGTCTCAAAAAAAAAAAAAAAAAAACTAAAAAAAAAAAAAAAAAAAAGGAAACTCATCGTCTCAGCCCAAAATCTCCTTAAGCTGATAAGCAACTTCAGCAAAGTCTCAGGATAAAAAATCAATGTGCAAAAATCACAAGCATACTTATACACCAATAACAGATAGAGAGCCAAATCATGAGTGAACTCCCATTCACAAAAATAAATGTTATATCTATTTTAAAGAGAGTATCTGAGGATTGCAGACTCCATAAATCTCTAACATGGTAGTCTATGTACTGTCAGGTGCTCCATTTCTCCATTTCCCTTCCCTCCCTCACAAAACCCACATACTCTGGAGGCTCTAGTAGGGAAGACAGTTATTTCTGTACTGTGGCTGCACAACTCTTCAGTGTTTGGGTTCATGGCCTTTTTCAACATGTAGCTTCAGGGAAGACACACACAATGTCAACCAGGCAGACCAAATGCCACCTCAATCTAGACAGTAACAGGGTGACAGATTTCAGAATTAGAGTCCCTTCATATTCAAATGAAGTAGTTATATTTAAGGATATTATAATATATTAAAAGATTCATGTTTATGAACAAAAGCATAAAACATGTATGTTATATATAAAAGTATACTTAAAGGAAAAATGAAGTACCATGTTTTAAGTTGGAGTTAGCTTAGATTATCTGATATAACAATTGACTTAGAGACATCTTCAGAGATTGGTAGAAAAATTGCTTTCCTTCTCACTACTACCCCCCATCTTGCAGAAACAATGAGAAAAAATAGGGTAAAGAATGCTTAAGAACTTGAGAGCATCATACCAAAAAAGTAAACAATGTATTTCTTAAAGGAATCCAATTTATCAACATTTTCAGAGTGAAATCACAGAATTTGAAAAAAGACGTCACTTTTTTAGTGCATACCACATGCTAGGTACCTTCTTATACATTAATTTCCTTGAAGTTACATATCCATTCCATAGAATATATATAGAAAAGAGTTTAGTCTAGCTAGTTTAGCAGAAATAATAAAGGAAATTAAATATCTCCTAGAATCTCTGAAGAAGCAGACTTGGATGCTGCACTGACAGAAATAGTACAGGAAGGAAAAACTCCAAACTAAGATTTACCCATAAAAGTTATTCTGAGAAGTTACAAAGCATAAAAGAAAGCATTAAAAATGGTATTATAAGAAATTGCAAGTACATTAGAAAACATATTCAATATCTGCTTTCAACTTTTAAATGTTATCTTCAACCAAGTTCAGGGTCATTGTAGGCAGTCAAAAGAAATATGTGTCCTTCACATGTACTGACGTTAATTTTAGTTCTAACAATGTTTAAATAAATTCAACAAATTGCAAGACACTCAGAAAAATGATCAGTTAAGTTATCAATTAACAGGGTGGAATAGGTTATTCACTCACAATTACTTGTTTTCTCTTTACTTTTGCCATGCTTTCTCATAGACAGGAAATAAACTCTCTGTCCCATTGATGTTGGTGTTGGGCTTAGCCGTGTCATTTGATTTGTCCAGTGGAGTGTGAGTGAATGTAGCATACACCTGTTCAAACAGAAGCTGTAATTGACTTGTTTGGGTTGGCTCTGTCCCATCTGAACAGTTGTCCTGCCATAAGAATATCATGTCTCAGATAATGACTCCCTCAGAAAAATTCCAGAAGTGAGAGAACTCATGGAGCTGGGTTAAATCCAGTGGGGGGTGTAGCCCTCAAGTTGTATTCACAATAAAAAGTGTGTATTGACAGAGCCATGGAAATTTTGGGTTTGTTTGTTGTCATGGCAAAAGTCAATTACTATACAGGGAAACACAATAGTTTAAAGTATGGTCAAATTTAGAAGTTACTGAATTAGGAAGTAGTGGCAATGGAAAATTCCTAAGATTAAATGTTCCCTTTTGAATTAATTTTCCTTTCATATACCATAACTGTAAATTTATTTCTCCTGACAAAAAAAAAAATACCTTATTGCAAAAGAAGGGGGCCTATTCTACAGGGACCTTGTTGTAGTAAAATAGAGTGTGTGGATATATATATCTACATATCCATGTATATATAGATGTATCTATCTATCTATCTATCAATCTATCTATCTATCTAGAGAATAGATTTATCTATCTATCTACCTACTATAGATCACTTTTTATATAATATATGAACATCTTCAGAGAATTTCCTGGTTCTGTGTTATAATAGTTCTTGTTCATCATAATCAGTTTTTGATATAAGAAAAATTGAATATAGAATTCAGAAGTGATTAAAACTAGTATGAACTACTTCAAAACAATACTAAAATTTCTGTGAACTAAAGTTAAGATTGCTGGGCATGTTCAAATAAGGCAAAGTTGTTTTTTGTTTATTTGTTTGTTGTTTTTGTTCTCAGATAAGAAGGGTGCAGTTACTTTATATCTAAATCATCACAAAGTCTTACTTATTGCTGATCCTCTCTCAGTTTGTTTAATTTTGACTAACCAAATCAAATTGTTGTTGTTCGGTAAAGACACATTAGCCTAAACATCTGTCAATACTAGGATCAAGTAAGTGATTGACTGAGATCGACTGAATTGGTGAGAAAGAAAAATAAAACCCTAAAACTGTAATACAGATTTATTTATTCCTGTCATGAACATGACTTCACAATTGCAAGTGCTGGGTTATAAACAAGTTTAAAATTTATTTAAAAAGCAAAGCAGTAAATGGTCCAGTTGAGGAGATAGTAGATGTATGTTCATAGGAAAATATAAAAACAAACAGACTAATGTTTTGTGAATGTATACACTAGGATAAATTTTCCAGTGAAAACATTGTATACAGATCCAAATGGTGCTTTACCTCAAAAAAGTGTGGACCAATAAGAAAATGATGTGCTCCGGACAAAGCCGTTAGATTCAACAGGCAGCTCTGTTAATGATGAAGACTACTTTAGAAAATACGTATAGAAAGCTTAAATAAAATAGTTCAAGAATGTGAAAAAGCATATTTTTACAGAAGTAAAGTAATTACATAATAATATGTGATTATAAATTTGTTAACCTGTTTGATAAAGTAAATATTAAAAGTCGATGTTGTTAAAGTTAATTAAAATGGAGACCATGTCTGAAAAAAATCACTGAGCTGACAAATCCAATTAGACCTCATAAGTTACCTTAACCTTGCTCGATTTGCAAACATAAGTTAAGTAGCTGAGCTGTTTCTTGTAAATTCCTATATTAATACAAAACAGAACTTAATCTCAATCAATCAGAAATAGCCAATTAACATATCATAATTAGCAACTTTCTAAGCAAAGAAACCAAATAAGGCAACTGTACAACTGTAATCAATGAAATGTGTCATTTTCTTTTACCTCAGTGATAGTATTGTAAAAGCTTCCCTGTTGCATTTCCTTGGTGGAGTTCTCAGATGACTTCTGGTTTGGAACTGCCCAGTTCATGAAGCATCGTTAGCTGCAATACATTTTTAAAAATTGTAATGTGTTTCAGTTTACCTTTTAAATAGTATTTATAATTATATATACACAATTAGATGTTAATATAGTAAAGTAACTGAAAAAACTTCCTTCTGGATCTTTTCCTTGGGAAAATCAAAGATGGCTTTATGTTTTAGGTTAATTCAGTAGGATTACATGGTACCTAACTCCATTCTGAACCATATTCCTTTAATATTTACCAACTTTTATTAATTAATCCCTTACCTATTTTCCACCAAAGACTTGTTCACTCACTTAAAAATTAACAAGTCTAGAATGTAATTTACAAGAGAAGATGTCTCCTAACTTCAGAAGCCTAAAGTTTGATAAAAGAATTCTTCTGTAATGATTTTAGCATGTATGATTATTTTCCTTTTGATTAATAAAGAAAAAGCTAGAATTTAAGAGCCAAAGGGTAAGCTATCACATCAGGCTCTGACCAATCCTATGCTAATTAGGAAATTGCAGAGCCAATTAAGCAAGCAATGATTAGACTACTGTCATTCGTCAAAGGAAGCAGCTAAATTGGTTCTTTTGACTATCACATTTCAAACTGAACCTTCATTAAAACTACAAAGGGATATTTCTCTGAAAACAATAAAAAAAAAAGGATTTAAAACCTACATAATCTCTTTGGGGGATACTTTCTCAAAGAAAGTTTTAAAGTTCTGAATGTACAGCTTGCCTTTCACTAATAGGTAAAAACCCACAAATAAAAAGTACTTTCCCATTGACCAATGAGGAGATTAATATGAACCCATGTGGGTTATTCCTTCTGGAATAATGCCTAATAGGGCTGTCAAAGTTTCAGTGGTGTCTTAATCCATTTTATGCTGCTATAACAGAACACTTGAAGCTGGGTAATTTATAAAGAATAGAGGCCTGGTGCAATGGCTTACACCTGCAATCCCAGCACTTTGGGAGGCCACGGTGGATGAATCACGAGGTCAAGAGTTCAAGACTAGCCGGGCCAAGATGGTGAAACCTCGTCTTTACTAAAAATACAAAAATTAGCCAGGCATGGTGATGGATGCCTGTAATCCCAGCTACTCGGGAAGCTAAGGCATAGAATTGCTTGAACCCGGGAGGCGGAGGTTGCAGTGAGCAGAGATCGCGCCACTGCACTCCAGCCTGGGTGACAGAGCGAGACTCCGTCTCAAAAAAAAAAAACAAAAACAAAAAAAGAAAACCCTAACTGAGAAAGTATATTTACAATATACTGAATGGATTGGTGTTTAAACTAGGTAGTACATGAGGGATGCTTGCAGTTCAGTAAGCAAGTGGCTCTAAAGAAAAATGGAAGAAAATATTAAGTGTACAGTACAAAATCATTTTGAAATAAAATTAGTATACATAAATAGGATACAGAAACCCCCAAATGCTAATGGTGGTTTTTTCAAGGAGATGGAATAATGATTGATCTTTCTTTTCTAATGTTAAAATCTTTTAAAATATGGAATAGTTTAGATAAAATGAGAACCCATTTCAAAGAAGCTAAAAATCTTGAAAAAAGATTAGACGAATGGCTAACTAGAATAACCAGTGTAGGTAGAGAAGTCCTTAAATGACCTGATGGAGCTGAAAACCATGGCATGAGAACTAAGTGATGAATGCACAAACTTCAGTAGCCAATTCGATCGACTGGAAGAAAGGGTATTGGTAACTGAAGATCAAATGAATGAAATGAAGTGAGAAGAGAAGCTTAGAGAAAAAAGAGTAAAAAGAAACAAACAGAGTCTCCAAGAAATATGGGACTATGTGAAAACACCACATCTATGTCTGATTGATGTACCTGAAAGTGACAGGGAGAATGGAATCACGTTGGAAAACACTTTGAAGGATATTATCCAGGAGAACTTCCCCAACCTAGCAAGGCAGACCAACATTCAAATTCAGGAAATACAGATAATGCCACAAAGATACT
Source organism: Colobus angolensis palliatus (assembly GCF_000951035.1). Lineage (NCBI taxonomy): Eukaryota > Metazoa > Chordata > Mammalia > Primates > Cercopithecidae > Colobus > Colobus angolensis. The sequence goes on along the minus strand of NW_012116032.1, from coordinate 2,986,547 downwards.
CCTCGAGAAGAACAACCCCAAGACACATAATTGTCAGATTCACCAGAGATGAAATGAAGGAAAAAATGTTAAGGGCAGCCAGAGAGAAAGGTTGGGTTACCTACAAAGGGAAGTCCATCAAACTAACAGCAGATCTCTCAGTAGAAACTCTACAAGCCAGAAGAGAGTGGGGGCCAATATTCAACATTCTTAAAGAAAAGAATTTTCAAACCAGAATTTCATATCCAATCAAACTAAGCTTCATAAATGAAGAAGAAATAAAATCCTTTACATACAAGCAAATGTTGAGAGATTTTGTCATCACCAGGCCTGCCCTAAAAGTGCTCCTGAAGGAAGCACTAAACATGGAAAGAAACAACCAGTACCAACCACTGCAAAAACATGCAAAATTGTAAAGATGATCAATGCTAAGAAGAAACTGCATCAACTAATGAGCAAAATAATCAGCTAACATCATAATGACAGGATCAAATTCACACATGATAATACTAACCTTAAATGTAAAAGGGTTAAATGCACCAATTAAAAGACACAGACTGGCAAAGTGGATAAAGAGTCAAAAGTCATCAGTGTGCTATATTCAGGAGACTCACCTCACATGCAGAGACACATATAAGCTCAAAATAAAGGGATGGAGGAAGACCTACCAAGCAAATGGAAAACAAAA
>NW_012116032.1:2963567-2984765 GCF_000951035.1 Colobus angolensis palliatus | reverse complement strand
TTGAACCCGGGAGGCGGAGGTTGCAGTGAGCAGAGATCGCGCCACTGCACTCCAGCCTGGGTGACAGAGCGAGACTCCATCTTGAAAAAAAAAAATAGAAATTTATAATTTATAGTTCTAAAGGCTGAAAAGTCCAAGGTCAAGGGGACTTCATCTGGCTAGGGCCTTCATCATCTCATGGTACAATGCAGAAGAGCAAGAAGGCATGGGTGTGTGTGTGTGTGTGTGTGTGTGTGTGTGTGTGTGTATGTGTGAGAGAGAGAGAGAGAGATAGAGAGGGAGAGAGAGAAAAGAATGGTGCTGAACTCATATTATCAAAAATCAGGAACCCACTCCTGACATAACAAACCCACTCCCTTAATAATTGCATTAATCTATTCATGAGGGCAGAGTCCTCATTACATAATCACCTCGTAAAAGTCCCACATCTCACTCCACATTGCTGCATTGGGGATTAAGTTTCCAACACATGAACTTTGTAGGACACATTCAAACCTCAGACCCATGACCTCTCCAGTAAAACATAATCAGGTATAAAAATAATCCCTATTCCCTTGGGACCTACCTGCAAAAATTTAACTTTGTACACTTCAGATAAGTTTCGTCCAGTGTTTTCTTTTAAAGGGTGAATTTTTGGAAGCACTTTTTTGGCCTACAATTTTAATCCAAAAACTTCTCTAAAAGCTGAGCATGTTGGCAAGTTTGTTTGGCTCCCACTCTCACCCCCCATTTTTTCTCTTGAGCAGCTGATTAAAATCCCAGAAAAGTTACCCCCAGCCAATCCGTTGTTTCTTCACGTCTATGGAAGATATGACATACATGCCATACTAGGGTGCTCTAGAGCTTTGCTCTTTGAAATATGGTCTATGATCAAGAGTTGCTGACTAGAAACGCAGACTGTTAAGCCACATCTCTGACATTCCATATCAGAATCTCTATTTTTATCTTAATAAAAATAGGATGGATTTATTTCTGGGTCCTCTGTTCTGTTGGTCTCTGTTTTTATACCAATACCATACAAGTTTGGTTGCTATGGCTTTGTAGTAATGATAATAATATTTTAATAATAATGTTTTAAGGTAATATTAATACATAGTATGATACAGTAATATTAACAATAATTATTTAATATTTTAATAATGATATTTTGAAGTCAGTAGTGTGCTGCCTCCAGCTTTGTTCTTTTTTTTTTTGGTTCAAGTTTGCTTTGGCTATTTCAGGTCTTTGTGATTCCACACATATTTTAGATTTCCTTTTCATTTTCTGTGAAAATTATCACTGACATTTTAATGGGGATTGCACCAAATCCGTAGATTACTTTTGATAATATGAACACTTCAACAATATTAACTATTCCAATCCATGAATGTGAAATTTATCCTTCAGTTTATTCATGTTCTTTTCAATTTATTTCATCAATGTTTTATAATTTTCATTGCGGAGCTCTTTCACCCTCTTGGTTAAATTTATTCCTAGCTATTTCTCATTTTTGTAGACATTGTTAGTTGCATTGCATTGATTTCTTTTTCAGATAACCTGCTGTTGGCATATAGAAACACTACTGATTTGTGTATTTATAGTAAAATGATTTTCAACATAGGTGCAAAGAACACACATGGGGGAAAGGATGGTCTTCTCAACAAATGATGCTGAGAAAACTGGATATCCATATCTAGAAGAACAAAATTAGACATCTACCTCTCACCACAAAAATCAACTCAAAATTGATTAAAGACTTAAATATAAGACCCAAAACTATACAACTACACAAAGAAAACATAAAGAAAACACTTCATGACATTGCTTTGAATCAAAGTGTTTAATAAGACCTCAAAATCATAGGGACACAAATGCAAAAATAGACAAATGGGATTCTATCAAAATACAACCCTTCTACATAGCAAAGGAAACAATCAACTGAGTGAAGAGACAACATGCAAAATGGGAGAAAATATTTGCAAAGTCTGCACCTGACAAGGGTTAATATCCAGAATACATAAGGAACTCAATCAACTCAATAGTGAAAAACCAAATAATCTGATTTAAAAATGAGCAAGAGATCCAAATAAACATTTCTCAAAAGAAGTCATACAAGTGGTCAACAGGTATATGAAAATTCTCAACATCTTTGATTATCAGAGAAATGCAAATCAGAACCACAACGAGCTATCACTTCATCCCAACTAGAATGACTATTATGAAAAAAGACAAGAAAATAACAAATGCTAGTGAGGGTGTGGAGAAAGGAGAACTCTTACACACTGTTGATGAAGGTGTAAAGTAGTACAGCCATTATGGACAACAGTATAAAGTTTCCTCAAAAAATTTAAAATGGAACTACTATATGATCCAACAATTTTACTACTGGGTATACAGCCAAAGGAAATGAAATTAGTGTGACAAAGAGATATCTGCATTTTCATGTTTATTGCACCACTATTCACAATCCCTAGATATGAAATCAACCTAAGTGTTTATCAACAGATGAATGCATTAAATAAATATAGTACACAATGGGATACTATTCAGCCATAAAAAGAACAAAATCCTGTCATTTGCAAAAACATGGGTGGACCTAGAGGACAATATGTTAAGTGAAATAAGGCAAACATGGAAGGAAAAAATACTGCATGATCTCATTCATATGTGGAATGTAAAACACTTAATGTCATAGAAGTAAAGAGTAGAATAGTGGTTACCAGAGACTGGGGAGAGTGCAGGGTGAGGATATGAAAATAAATTAGTTAATGGGAACAATATTACAGTTAGAGAGAAGGAATAAGTTCTGGTGTTCTATTGCACAGTAGAGTGATAATAATAAAAAGGTAATGTGTTGTGTACTTTAAAATAGCTAAAAGAGATGACTTTGACTTTTCTCACAACAAAGAAATGACAAGAGGCTGAGGTGATGGATATACTTACTACCCTGATACAGTGTATACATATGTTTATATATATACACATACACATATATAAACATCACAGTGTACCCCATAAATAGTATGATTATTACATACCAATTAAAAACAAAATAATACTTACTTGAGAAAACAGAAATATCCCGTTGGTTTTTCACTTTAACATTTGAGAAATAGTCTTCTTGATTTTGTTTTTTAGTTGTTAATTTTTAATGCAGTGGTTCTAGCCCTACTCGCACATTACAATTACCTTAGGAAAATTCTGAAATTTCCAGTCCTGATGCCTAGGCCATACACCTGATTACATCAGAATTATTGGAGGTGAGTCCAGGCATCACCATATTTTTAAAGTTCCCAAGTGATTCCAGTGTGCCACCAAGTATGAATCGGAATCACTTGATGAGCTTGTGAAAACACAGATTTGGGCCCCCAATGTCCAGTTTCTAATGTAGTAGGCAATGATTGGGGTATAATATGTTATATTTTTAAGAACTTTCAAATTGTTGCTGCTCTAATGACCATGCTTTGAGAACCACCAATTTAGAGGGTGTGATTTGAGGGTGAAAATTTTTAAAAATTATTGTCCAGGAAAAAAATGTTACACTATTTCCAGCCAATCCCTTGATATTACCTTGTAAAAATTAATGAATTTACTATTTATGTCTTTCCTCTGAAATGTATGTCTTTACTGTGCTTCAGAAATCCAGTCACAGAGCTATACCATAGATTTTTCAGCACCCAGAACAGCTCCATTTTAAAAAGTCACTTTCCACTAGATAACTACACCTGAACACTGCTTAAGAGCTCTTGCCGATGTGTTCCTCCTGCTAGGTTTTTATCTCACTGAATGACATCCCCATTTGCCCAAGCTATCTAATCTCTCATGTCCCACAGTTATCTATGATTTTTTTTCCCTTATGTCCAATATTTCAACAAGTTGTACTGATCATTTCTCTGAAACCCTCTTAATCATATTTCCTCTTCTCCTTATTAACAGAGCAATCAGCTCAGTCTGTCTCCTTTTATATTATCCTCTTTCTCCCTACCCCATCCTTATCCAGTCAGGCATTGACTGAATTGCTAACACAAACTGCTGATCATGCACAAATCTTGTTCTGATACTTAAAATATGTCAGTATTGTTTCATAACCCATAAAATAAAGTCCAAAAGAAATGTGGCATTCAGAATAATTGCACAGTCTGACCTCTAAGTCTACCTTTTAAGTCTATTGCCCACAAATGTTCATAAACCTGCTGAATTTTCAAACCACTAAATTTCTCATTGTTCCATGAACATGCTACTTTCATTCCTTTGCACATATGTGTATATATATACAAGAATATATGCACATGCTATATATACATATATAGATATAGAAAACCCTTTATTGTTACACTTCTTTCAAAATTCAACTCATCTTCAAGACTCAGATGTCACATCCTTTTCAATGCAAAGTCTTCCTCAATACTCTCCAGTAGAATTGACAACGAAATCCCTTTCTTGTGTTTTGTTATTTTGAGAAAGGGTCTTGCTCCATCATCCAGGTTGGAGTGCAGTGGCATGATCATGGCACATTGCAGCCTCGACCCCACCCAAGTGATTCTCCCACCTCAGCCTCCCAAGTACTTGGGACCACAGGCATGCACCACCACACCCGATTAATTTTTTATTTTTGTAGATATGGGGTCTCCCTATGTAGCCCAGGCTGGCCTTAAACTGCTGGGCTCAAGCAATCCTCTGGCATAGGCCTCCCAAATTGCTGGGATTACAGGCATGAGCCACTGCACCATGCCCCAGTTTACTGTTTAACATTATCCTACTGTTAGTTTTACATCAATATGTCTCGCCTCACTCATCATAGTATCCTCCATAGCATTTAACAGTATCTGGCTTTCAATGAAACTGTTGAATAGGTTGTTACATGTGATAGAATCATCATCAAATCTTAATTCTCTATCGCTCAAGAGTTTTACTACACCCCTTTTCAAACATGTATGCCAGAAAGCAGAATCAGGAAAACTTATCTGTGTGATGTAGGTGGGAATTTTTCTTTTTTCCACTAGAGTTCATATGGATTGAGAAATTCTGATAACATCACTACAGGTTACCTCAGCATTTTTATAAGATAATAAATTCCAAGCCCTCAATCGAGATTCTGAAGCCATATTTTTGTCCTTCTATTATGAGAAAAGAGTTGTGTAAGAAAATAATAAAAAAAGTTTTCTCATTAGGTAACAGCCATATTCTTATAAGTATTTAAAATAATAAAAACAATAATATGGCTTTAATCAATTTCAAATACTGCTCTTTAAAATACATTTTCACACCAACATTGAAATTAAGAGAGAATTTTTTTTCTATTTTTCCTGTTGAGCAAATGAGGACAAGGAGAAACTAAATACAGTTGACCCTTGAATAATGTGGAGATCAGGAACACTGACTCCTTGGGCAATTGAAAATTGAATGTCAGCATCAGCCAGAGTAAGGAAAAAGACAACACTTTAGTTCAGAAGTTACTTAGCTGATATTGTAATATCATCACATAAATTAAGTTGATTCAGAAACAATAAAATATCCAGAAATTAAATGAGAGATAAGAATATAATTTAAAGTACCTTTTCACAAATATTTAAAAATATATAAGCACCTTCATAGTTTATTATGTCTTTCCCTGATTTAATAAGAAATATTAAATATAATAATGAAATTTCTACTTGATGATACAGGGTCATTATGTCAATTGTGGACTATAATATGGAAAAATCTCTTCTCCTCCTGACCCCATCCTTCACTGAACATTTGTGCTAACCCCATCCTTCATTTAACATTTGCTTTTTTACCAAATTGTACCAGACATCTATGTTGTTCTAATTGTTCCTATGTGTTTTTCTCATACGGTGTCTTACTTTTTATTGTTGTCTGACCATTTGTTTCTTTCTTGTCACATAGCTCTTTGCCATTCTCTACAGATCTGAGAGTTTCAGTTGATGACAGTCAACCAAGCTTTAGAGCTATCAGAACAGATGTGTAGTGCAGAGACTTGGTTTGTGTGTTCACTTGAGAAACTAGTGGCAGGAGCAACCCAGTAAAATAGTGGGGTCCATCCCAAGACAGCAAAGGAAGAATCACAAAGAAAATCTGATTTGGGGCATGAAAAGCCAGCCTAGATTTTTCTGAATGTCTTGGTCTTTGGGAAATCAATGTGACCTTATAGGTTATTTGCACCTGAGAGTTCCCCTATTTGGAGATGGAAAGCAAGATTTGGAGCCTGAGACCAACCTCGAGGTTAGGGATGAAAGATTGAAATGGGACACCTTCTCTAGGAAGGATGGATGAGAATTGTATTTCAGATGAAAACACGCTAGCAACTCGAATCAGTCCATGCAGGATTTTTCAGAAGTTTTTCCTCTTTTTCTTGAACATTAGCATTTAGTCCTCAGTCTCCTGATCATCTCCCACACTACTATTTCAGCTTGCAATTTCTCTAATTATCACGAAGACGTCACTGACTCCATAATCCTTGTTTTTGGGTGGTGGCACAGGAAATTATGGAAGAGAGATGTGAGACTTTTCCTCTATGACAATTGCAACACGATAATGAAACAATAGTGGCACTGGGATTCTGGGGGTAATCACAGAGTGAGTGGCAGCCCCAGGCAGCACCGAGAACTGTAGAGAGAAGAGGCAGTGCAGAGAAGTACCAAGAGAAGCCACTTGGTTTAACTGAGCAAAATAAAACATACTTTTCTTTTTTATTTTTTTTAACCTAACTGTACCACAGAAAGATAAGCCTTAGTAGGAGAGGTGATGAGTTATAATCCAAATACAATAAATAGATGTTATCTACTATTATATTAATTATATTTATAGTGATTTTCTGAGTTGTTCATATCATTTCAGGAGTCTGAGGTAGCCATAAAGCTCTTGATTTTTTAGTGGTAACTTTAAGAACCAATATAGTCACCTAGTTTTGCCAAAGCGACACAAAAGACAAAGATTTGTCGTTCCCTGAAAAGTGTCTCCTGCCTGAGATTCACACAGTTATTAACCATATACACACGCACATACACACAAGGCCTTCAAAGTGAGAGAATGTGCAGCTGTACTGTAAACTATTTTCCTATTTTTATAATATTCACATTTAGATACTTTGCTGGTCTAAGTTATCCATATCTATTAAAGATATACAGCATATTGGGCCGGGCGCAGTGGCTAACGCCTGTAATCCCAGCACTTTGTGAGGCCGAGGCAGGTGGATCACGAGGCCAGGAGATCGAGACCATCCTGACTAACACAGTGAAACCCCGTCTCTACTAAAAATACCAAAAATTAGCCGAGCGCGGTGGTGGGTGCCTGTAGTCCCGGCTACTCGGGAGGCTGAGGCAGGAGAATGGCGTGAACCTGGGAGGCGGAGCTTGCAGTGAGCTGAGATTGCACCACTGCACTCCAGCGTCTCAACAACAACAACAACAACAACAACAACGATATACTACATGTTTGTCTACGGTGGGCCATCGTACATTATTAAGGGTATATCTCTCTGGGAGCTTTTAATATCTATTAGGGAAGAACAGCTAGGGTACTATAAGTCATTAACTAGAATAAATTGAAGGACAATTTTGAAGTTGCAACACAAGTGTTAGTTCTCTACTGGGAATCAGAAAATGGGGTAAGAGTTTGAAATTAATCCACTCCCGAGTTTTGGCATTTCTGAGTATGTGTCCTTCTGAACTCAATCTCCAAATAGAACATTGCTGTGTCTGTGTCTCTAGTTCTGCTGTCTAAATACAGTAGCCACTATCCATATGTGGCCATCTAACATACAATATGAAGACTCTAGGTAATACCATTGTTCTTTATATGGGACTCATGCTAAACAAGTAGGTTTTAGCTGCTCTTGCTACACACACACACACAAAGGTTACTGTTAGGTGAAGGGCACGTTAATTTGCTTCGCTACAGTAACTTTTACTATCTATATGCATTCTGTAACATCATGTTATAGAGTACACACAATACACACAATAAAAACTATTTTAAAAATATAAATTTAAATTTATTGCAAATTTATTTCTCAATCAAGTTAGCCACAATTCAAGTGCTGAATAGTTACACATGGCTAGTGACTAAAATATCAGACAGTGTAGACATAAAATATTTTCATCATCTCAGAAAGTTTCATTGAATTGTGTTGATGAATAGTATGATTTTCCAGCTGGGCGCGGTGGCTCACGCCTGTAATCTCAGCACTTTGGGAGGCCAAGGCAGGTGGATCACTTGAGGTCAGGAGTTTGAGAACAGCCTGGCCAACAAGGTGAAACCTCATCTCTACTAAAAATACAAAAATTAACCAAAAGTGGTGGGACACACCTGTAGTTCAAGATACTTGGGAAACTGAGGCAGGAGAATCTCTTGAACCCGGGAGGCGGAGGTTGCTGTGAGCTGAGCTCACACCACTACACTCCAGCCCAGCAAAAGAGGGAGACTCCATTAAAAAACAAAAAAAAAAACAAAACAAAAAGTTGATTTTCCTTTTCTCTTCTTTTTCCTCTACATTGCTAAGGTACACAGTGAAATGTAAGTCTTTATTGTAATATTTGGTAATGGCATATCCCAATATTTAGCTAGTATAGATAGGGGAGGAACCAATTTCATTTCCTTTTCTGTAATGTTCTTAGTTCAGACATGTTCCTGAAAACAAAAGTCAGATTAACAAAAGAAAAATAAGCATAAGCTTATTAACGTGTGCTGTTCTATCACACAGGAGAGGCCTCAGTTCAAAAGTATTTCTCTCTCAAAGCAGTGGCTCAGGACCTTGTTTAAATTTAATAGCATTTTAATAAAGAGCCATAAATCCTATGTAGTGACATGAAAAGAGAGAGAGAAGTTTCAGTCTTTTAAATGGCGGGAAAATGTGAGGAGATAGTAAAATCCATTCCCAGGTTCCTCTGGTATCTGCTGGTGCTTTCTCTGGGCTGATAAGCAAGGGCTGTCTCCAGTAAGCAAGGACCGATGTCCTGTCATCAGGCAGAGAGAGCTGAGGCAGAGTCTTGCTCTTCGTTTTCAGTCTCTTTAACATAACAATCTTCAGTAATTTTTCCCTTTACTAACCAGAATGGAAGATAATTTAGTGACATGCTGCATGCTTTTTGTTTTCATCATGCTTCTCTGACTCAAAAGACAACGCATTCAATCTTAACTCAGTCCCCGTGTGTACCTAAGTCATGACCATACCTGTGAGAAAAGGAAATCCAATTGCTTATTCTCTCCATGTGCTGGGATATTATTTCTTGGTGTTACAGACTTTTAGGGAATAACTTACAATTTAGGAACTAGCTCATAATTAAACAAAAGTGTATACCTCTCCACTGCCAGGGGACAGGAGAGCACAGAGACCTACATTTACTCACAGAAGCCTCAAAATAATTTCATAAATTAGAGATCCTTGCACTAAGTTCAGGCCTGCTTGGTGAATTGCCAATGGATATTAAATTTAAATACCTCCCAGCCTCTCATCATGTGGCCATCAAGACAAACATAAGATCTCTGTTATTATTTCTTTTCTCTTTCCCAGGTAATTATACTTTAAAAATATAATCAAGATTAGGAATTGCTTTCATTTGGGCAGAAATGTGACTTAGTTAAATAGAAAATCTTACTTAGGACAATTATTTAAGACACGCTCTGGGTATCTGAAGACAATAAACCTGCTAACTGATCTGAGGCAACATTATTAATATAATGGACACTGGACATAAAAGGTTCTAGTTTGAGTGCCAACCTATTCCAACCACAGGGGAGTTGAGATGTTTTTGAAGTCTCACAGTAAGCAAAATACCACCAACACTTTGCAGAATTCTAGTGAGTGGCTGAAAAAGATAAACATACTAGAGGTTTAGCTATGGATTAGTTGTGACCTGGACATTGTGTGCAACTAATCAGCAATTAGAAATTTAAGATTTCTGACAAGATTTGGAAACAGTGCCATGTGATAGTCACTAAGTGGAATTATAGGCATGTATCAGAGGCAGTGGCCAAGCTATTGAATTTTATGGTAACCATGCATTCTTGATTTCCTGACTCAGTCCTCTGCTGCTGTATGTGAATCTGCAATGGTCAGATCATGTTTCCTTAAAAAGTTTTGGAAGTTTAATTAACCAAAATACCATACCTTTCATGTCTTAAATAGAGAACATAGGACTATCATTGACAAATGACCTTAAACACTGTGCATTTAATATTTAATATATGGTTTATAAGACCTGTATGGATGAGTTACTTGTATGTGGTAAGAACATATAGGTAACATATAGGAGTTACTGCTGCTGCTAATAGGTAATGGGGAGGAAAAAAAGAGATAACTTAAGGAAGCTACCTCAGGTAAATTTGTGGCAGAAACTCTCTCTTTTAGACTGTTTAACATGTTCACATCACTTCATGACAGTGCTTGAGATGTTGCTAAGTAAAGCCTCATTGGGAAAAAAATAATCACAGGAAATCTTAGAAGAAAAAAGGGCCAGTACAATAAGCTAGTGAAACATTACTGCAACTAGATAGTACTATACAAAGACCTTGACCATATCTTACTGTAGCAGCAATGGAATTGTTGAATATAAAGGGTGAGAAGTTAGTTGGAAAACTATTTTTTAGCAGGAGCATTTTATTTTTTCTGTGGTTCAGAATAGGTAGATTCAAGGGTATCACTTAGAAGAAACTCACCAGGAGTTGCTGTAGGAATGATCTGTGTATACGAAATCTGTTATTTAGCAGGCTTGGAGACACTTTAAGTAAACTAAGGGAATCAAAGGATAGCAGGGAACAAATTGTCTTGTTCTATAAATATCCCACATTTAAGCACCTTAATCACTTAGCCATAAAAAAAAGCATGACTTATTTACTGGGAGAAGAGCAGGTCAATTTCCAGGATTCCCCTTATACCATAATTTCAACATGTAAACGTTATAAATTAGAAAAACAAACTATTAAGTTGAATATCCTTCTCTGTACAAAAGTATCTTCATAATTATAAAATTAAACATATGTATACAATTATTATTTTTATAATATCAGACATTGGCACAAAAATCAAAGACAACTAAATTGCCCACCTTTTGATATTCTATTGATGGATCAGCAGTACTTGGATGAGTAATAAATGGAACATTCACAATTTGTAAGTCATTTCATATTTACTCTATCAAATTTATTTCTTGTCTTACATACAGGAAGTCACTATTCTGTAATAATTAAGATTTTGAGGTAACTTGTTGCCCCTGTGGTAGGCAGGACTCAAAGATGGCCCCCTAAGATTCTTAGCCCTTAGTGTACCTCGCACCCCTTGCTAATCGACACAATCCAACACTAGTTTAGGCATTGTTGTAAAGAAATTTTACAAATGTACTAATATTCAAAATCAGTTGACCTGAAAGTAAGAAAATTATTTTAAGGGGATGACTTAATGACATCATCACTTTAAGAAGCACAGGAGTTTCTCTGGCGGGTTGAAGAGGAAGTCAGAGACTCAAAGCATGAAAAGAATAGATGGCATCATTGCTGGCTTCAAGAAGGATGAGATCATATGAAAGGAATTCAGGCTATCTCTGGAGCTGAGCACAACCCCCAGATCACATCCAGCAAAGAAACAGGGACCTCATTCCTATAAACACCACCAGCAGAATGAATTAGGAAGCAGATTTTCTCCCCAGAGCATCCAGATGAGAACTCAGTCCGCTCAACATCTTGGTATCAGCTTTGTGATATCCCAGGCATATTGTGCTGAACTTCTGACTTACAGAACTGTGAGTTAATAAATGAGTGTTGTTTTAAGCCACTATATAACACATTTTGTATTTTCTGATGTTACTCAGTTATTCATGAAAGTAGTCAGGTGTTCCACATTTTCACAACTGCAAATAAATTTTGAACCACTTGTTGCAAATTAAAACAAGTGGTTCAAAATTTATTTGCAATTGCGAAAATGTGGAACCAACCCCAATGCCCATCAATCAATGAGTTGATAAAGAAACTGTGGTATGTATACATGGTGGGATACTACTCAGCCATAAAAAGGAATGAATTAATGGCTTTCACAGCAACCTGGACAGAACTGGAGAGGATTATTCTAAGTGAAGTAACTAAGGAATGGAAAACCAAACGTCGTATGCAGGAGCTAAGCCATGAGGATACAAAGGCTTAAGAATGACACAGCGGACTTTGGGGACTCAACGGGAAAGAGTGGAAAGGGGGTGAGGGATAAAAGACTATAAAGTGGGTTCAGTGTATGGTGCTTGGGTGATGGGTGCACCAAAATCTCACAAATCACTACTAAATAACTTACTCATGTAACCAAGTACCACCTGTTCCCCCAAAACCTATGGAAATAAAAAATTACTAAATTATTTGTTTATAAGACTTTTAAACAAATAAAATTATTTTACCAGCTGTTTTACATTCTTAATTTTTAAAAGAATTTTTGTGACATATTTCAGCAGAGAAATTATATAACATGTGAAGTATTTCCTTATGTGTATATCCATTTACTATCCCTGTATTTTTGTTTAAAAATCATTTACTTACTTAATTTTTGTTAAAATTCAACTTCGTTTTGAAGAGTAAGATTAAATTTAGTTATTTTATTAAAAATATCTTCTTGGAGTATACCACTGGCAGCCAGTGGTCATCACAGAAAAAGTAAGCAAATTGAAACAACTTTCTTTTTTTGTAAAATAATATTTTATTTGTCTTTAAGAATTTTGCCATGAAATGACCAGTAAACAAAGACTTTTCTGATCTACATTTTATTGTGAAATATTATAGTATTTTACTCTTTAAGTAAATGAATCCATAAGTCCTTTTAACTGGACACACATAAAGTACAATGTGTTCAAAAATGATAGAAGCAAATACACACAAAAAAAGACACACAATAAGGGAATATACATTTTTTTTTTCAAGAAATGATGCTGGGTTTACTAAGCGGTCTTATAGAAAAAATAAAGCTTGACTATACAAAATGAAAATCTCAGGTAGACATAAATGTGAAATGAAAACCAGAAGGCTTTTTGATAATATAAAGAGAGAATATCTTCACCATCATGAGGGTAGACAAAAATTTGTTAAACAGAGCATGGAAAACAATCACTAATCATAAAATAAGAAGTTGTTAACTAATATTAAGCACACCTTTTATCAAAACATACCAGCAAGAAAATGAAAAAGGCAAGCTATTGAGTAGAAGAAGATATTTGTAATACATTTATCTGAAAAAAAAAAAAAGACTGACAAAGGACTTACATACAGAATATGTAAAGAATGATTACAAATCAATAAGAAAATAGATAATCCATTTATAAATGAGCAAAAGATTTTAAAAATGTTTCACAGAAAAGAATTTCCAAATGGCCAAAAAATATGTGAAAAGATAATCAACCTCATTGGAAAATGCAAATTGAAACCACCAGTACATATTATAGCATATTCGCCAGAATGACTAAAACAGGATAATAATAATAAGTTTTGGCGAGTATATGAATCAACTGGAATGCTCATGAACTGCTGGTAGGAATATAAATTGGAATAATCGTTTTGGAAAACAGAACACGTGTGTTCCCCAGAACCTAGTAATCCCACCCAAAATACATACTCAGCAGAAATACATACATATATTCATCAAAGACATGTATAAATAATGTTGAGAATAGCATTATTTCTAAAACCTCCAAATTGGAAACAGTATAAATTTCCAGTAGTATTATAATAAATGAATAAATTGTGACATATTTCCACCATTTAATAATATATTGTCATTAAAATGAACAAAATATTTACACTGACTTGAAAGAAGTCTCACAAGCATAATGTTGAGCAAAAGGAATTAGATACAAATAAGTTTGGACTGTATGCTTCTGTTTATATATATCAAGTTTAAAAACAGGCAAAACTAAGCTATGGTGACAGAAGTTGGAAGAGTGTTTACCTTTGTTGGGAGAAGAGAGACCCAGCCGCGGCAAGGCACGTGAGGAGGCTGCAGAGCTGCTGGTGAGATTCCTTTTATCGTTCTGAACGTGTTCACTTTGTACTAATCACCAAGCTCTATACTTATTACTTGTGCCGAGTATATTTTAATAAAAATAATTTATTTTTTAATTTATTTTTTAAAAGAACATCACTGGTAGCTCCCACTGTTCCCTCAATACCTCAAACACAATACATGGCAGAAAACCATCTGGACCAAATGAGGATTTCAGGTTCAATTGGGTATTAAATATCAAGTGGGCTTAATTCCTTTCTATCTTATATTAAATATATATGTAAATAAAATGTATAAAGATTTCCTCTTTTACTCCAATGTTTTGCATTTGTATTGCATTACATACTTGCTGGGAAGTGCATACCACATTTTGGAGACCACTGGTGTATATAAGGAACCTATGGAATTAAGTATGCATACCACACTGGCCACTGTGGCTGATCTTCTCACAAAGTTTGTTACTCGATTCATGTTATTGCAAATGCTCCTCTCTTATCCCTCTCCCTCAGGGGTAATATATTGGATGCAGATGTCTCCAGTTATTGACTCAGTCAATCACACTTACTGAACAGTTTTATAATGTGAACATCTAAAATATTCTTTAGGTTGTTTATTATGTGTTGTTTCTTATTATAAATAAATAACTTCTATTAAATATTTGCATTTAATTAAATCTGTCTTTCTCCTCTACTCTAACTTTTTTTTGAATAATTGGTGATCTGCTCTGATGACTTGGAATTTAGGGTAATAACACAAGTACTGTGGTTCAGCTTTCATTATGAATTTTTAAGGTTTTTATGACTGGCCTGGGACTCAAACTCTCAATTCAAACTTCACTTATAAGGATGACTATGCTCCAAGTTTCTAACTGACCTACAGATAAACCTTTTGGAAGAAAATCAATTTGTAAATCAAGAATTTCTTTTATAATTAAATTGTGGAAACTTTAAATAACAATAATTTAAATTATCACAGAAATAGCATTCAAAAGTTAAGATAATTAGGTCTTCAATCTGGGGTGATGTGACTGACAAAAAGTCAGAAATGGTAGACTAAAACTGACAATTTTTCAAAATCCAAAGGTAATATAAGGTCAATACTGAATTGTA
Source organism: Colobus angolensis palliatus (assembly GCF_000951035.1). NCBI lineage: Eukaryota > Metazoa > Chordata > Mammalia > Primates > Cercopithecidae > Colobus > Colobus angolensis. The sequence goes on along the minus strand of NW_012116032.1, from coordinate 2,969,708 downwards.
AGTACATCTTTTTTATTATAGTTGGAGAGTAGTTTTAGTGTCTGAAATACCAAAATGAATGAAAAGCATCCATTTAAAAGGAGCAGCTGGAGATTCAAGCTAGACAGATAACATTCTTCCTTCTGAATGTTTATTTCGTATAATTTCATAAAATTCCTTGACATTGAAAATCTTGCCAACTTCTTTACTGAAAATAATTTAATGCAGTGAGGTTTTTAAAGCAGAGGTTTTGAAATAATACCTTTATTCAAATCTCAATTCCACTACTTGCCAGTGGTTAACTTTTGACAAATTATTTAGCCTCTCTGGGTTTTTGTCTCTCTACCTTTAAAATGGAAGTAAAGGTGTACTCTTCCAGTAGTCATTACCAGGACCAAATGAGAGCATCCATTTAAAGCACTTGGCCAAGTACCTGGTATATATTGAGTTTTCCATAAGTATTGTTCTCTGTAGTGTGAGTTTAATGCTGTCATTTACTTTTGTTTGTGACAAGGAGCACTGAAAGGTTAACTTTGGATCATATGTTCTATTTAATGATATTTGAGTTGTTATATTCAACTGTAGAGACATAAGAACACTCCATAGAAACACAATGAAAATCATAATTTCCTTCAGAAAATTGGAAGAAGTGAATGTTTTATTCAAGAAATAGAACTTGCTATAAAACCAGCTTACCTCTCAGTTTTTTCCTCCATGAAGAAGACATAGTTGACAAAAATGCATTCCATTCCAGAAAAATCAACATTATCATTTTTTTCCAAAAAGGTATTATACGTAGTTATGAAGCAATAGCTCAGTGGGGAGGCATTGCTGTTGCTTCTTTTGTTTTTGTCACTCTTCTGTAAAGCATGCGGAGTATACCCCTCAAAATCAGCACTATTAATAAAAAAGGAAGAGGAAAAGGAAAACACTTGTGCTTGAGCCCAGCCTGTGGGTGGGAACTGGGGACAACAGAGGAGAAGACAGAGATTGGACATATGGGTTTGTTCTGTAAATTAAAAAAAAAAAAAAAAAGCTAAGAATTGATAGAGAACAAATTCAGGTTTTCATACGGAGCCAAGAGTGATGGGTTTAGCTTCAACAACACTGATTGTTTCCCAGAACTGGAGGGTTTACCTCATCTTAACATCCCTATATACATTTATTTCTCCCAGATAGCTCAATTTTCTCTGCCAGACAGTAATTCATTTCTCCACCCTTGTTCAAGACTCCTGGTCACTGAAACCACCCCAATACAACGCTGGGCTTCTATTCTTTTCTCCACGCTCCTTTTGCTTTCACTTTAATCAGCAGGAGAGTTCTTGCTCTCCTCTTACTCATTACAAAACAAAATAACTCCATGGGTTGTTTGTTTTAAGTTTCAAAATTAAAAGATTTAGAGGCTACCAAGTTAAGGTAAACAATAGAAAAGAACGGAAAAGAGAAGATGGGTGTTCACGTGGGATGACAGAATACGATACGTTCAGAGTGATGTTTTATCCTTATACAAGCCATGTGTGGTTTCAAAAGGTAGCCTTTTCAAGTGTGTTAAGTTTTCTTCTCTTTTTACTGAATGCTGTTATTGAAGCAGAGACGTTTGTTTCCAATACGCTTTTTAAGTACACCAATGCAAGAAGAATCATGTCTCATGATCAGATTAACACACCATCAGTCCCTTCTTGAAATAATTCACAGCCACTTCAAATGACTGGATCAGCTACTGAAGGATTGGAAAGTTTTTTGAGTTCACCGTTATACTTACAGTGAAAGGTTTATTGTGGGCAGCGATAGAGGTAGGAGACGCCTGTTTTTCCTTCTGCTCCCCACGTACCCTGCTTTTTGTTTTCCACTATCAAATTGTCATTTGGAAACGATAAGCATTTCCCTCAATTTGAAGCCAACTCTTCAAATCCCGCCATCCTGGAAATATTTAACAGTGCATCACACTTCTATATGCAACAATCTTCAGATTATAATACATTGTGGGAATGCTTCCAAATGTTTACATATGAAAATGATTCTCTATCTATCCTGGTGCAACTACAAATACTATTTTCATCTAGAGTGATTTTAATGATGCTACTCAGTTAAGGCAGAGATCAAGATGACACGCTCAGAGTATGTTATGAGTTAGTAAAAACGTCTCATTTTTTTGGGAGGTGAAGCAAGATGACCAAATATCTTTAATTGATCATCCTTCCTACAAGAACACCAACATGAACAACTATCCACACACAAAAAAAGCACCTTTATAAGATGCAAAAATCAGGTGAGCACTTACAGTACAATGTTTCAACCTCTTATCACTAAAAGAGGCCCTGAAGAGGATAGAAAAGACAGTCTTGATTTACCTCCATCTCCCAGCATTGCCAAATGACATGGAGAAAAATTCTGTATGCTTGGGAAAGGGAGAGCACAGGGACTACAGGACTTTATATTGAAATTCAGTGCTTCCTGTCACAGTGGAAAGCAACAGTGGGCAGAACTCAGCCAGTGCCTATGACCGAAGCATTTAGACCATCCATAGCCAGAAGAAAATTACGCATTTCAGTTGTTGGAACCTGAGAACTGGCAAGCCCTGCCACCATGGGCTAAAGGGCTCTGGAGTTCTAAGTAAACTTAAAAGAAGTTTAAGGAACAAGGAATGCAATCCCTGGGCAAGCCCTGTTGTTGTGCTAGACTCAGAGCCTGTGGACTTGGGGAGCATGTGACTAAGTGAGGCACCAGCCTGGGTGGCCAAGGGAATCCTTATGCCATCCCTACCCCAACCCCAAGCAGAGTAGCTCACAGCTCTGGGAGAGGTTCCTTCCCTCCACTTGAGGAGAGAAGAGGGAAGAGTAAAGAGGACTTTGTCTTGCAGCTTGGCCAACAGCTTAGCCACAGTATGATCAAGCAGAAGGCAGACTCCTAAGGCCCCATTCCAGGCCCTCACTCCTGGACAATACTTCTAGACACACCCTTATCCAGGAGGGAACCTACTGACTTGAAGGGAATAAACCAGTCCTGGCAGAATTTATCACCTGCTGACTAAAGAGCCCTTGGGCCCTGAATAATTAGCAGTGGTACCCAGGCAGTACTCACTTTGGGCCTTGGGTGAGAATCAGAGACATTCTGGCTTCAGGTGTAACCCATCAGATTCCCAGCAAGGAAGAGGGATTCTTTCTGCTTGAGAAAAGAAGAGGGAAGAGTAAAAGGGACTTTGTCTTCCAGCCCAGGTACCAGCTCAGCCACAGTTGGGTAGAGCACCAAGTGGGCTCTTGGGATCCTGGGTCCCAGGCCTTGGGTTTTGGACAGCATTACTGAACCTGCTCTGGATCAGAGGGAAACCCACCACTCTGAAGGAAGAGTGGCAGGCCTGGTAGCATTCACCACAGGCTGATTAAAGAGCCCTTGGCCTTGAATGAACATTGCGGTAGCCAGGTAGTACTCCTCATGGGACTGTGTTGGTGGTGGACACAGGGAGATACTCCTTCGCTTGGGAAAACATGAGGGAAGAGTGAGAAGGACTTAGTCTTGTGATTTGGATGCCAGCTCAGCCACAGTAGACCGGGCACCATATAGATTTCTAAGGTTTCTGATTCATGGCCTTAGCTCCTGGATGTCATCTCTGGGCCTGCTCAGAGCCTGAGGGAACTTGTCACCCTGAAGGGAAGGATGTAATCCTTGCTAGCTTCCCCCTTGCTGTTTGTAGAGCACTAGAGCCTTGAGGAAACAGGCAGTAGCCAAGCAGTGCTTAGTGCAGGCCTTGGGCAAGACTAAGTTCTGTGCTGGCTTCAGGTCTGACCCAGCACAGTCCCAGTGGTGTTTGCCACAAGGGTGCTTGTGTCTGTCTGGTAATTGGATAAATCTTCTGGATCATATTTAAGAACACAAAGGTGGTACCTCTACAAGTCTACAACAGCCACAGTGTTACAGGTCTTAGGGTGTCCCTTAAAGATAAGGCTGCAGTGATCTAAAAGTTAGATCACAACACTCAAGTCCCTTTAAATAGCCAGAAAGCCTTCCTAAGAAGGACCAGTACAAATAAGCCCAGACTACAAAACTACAAGAAACACCCAATTCTTCAATGCCCAGACACTGAAAACCAAGCATCAAGATCATCCAGGAAAACGTGACCTTGCCAAATGAAATAAGAAACCAGGGACCTGTCCTTTCAGACAGAGAATTCAAAATAGCTGTTTTTGTTTTTTGAGACAGAGTTTCACTCTTGTTGCCCAGGCTGGAGTGCAATGGCGTGATCGAAGCTCACTGCAACTTCCGCCTCCCGGGTTCAAGCGATTCTCCTGCCTCAGCCTCCCATGTAGCTGGGATTACAGGTGCCCGCCACTACAATGGATAATTTTGTATTTTTAGTAGCGATGGGGTTTCACCATGATGGTCAGGCTGGTCTTGAACTCCTAACCTCAGGTTATTTGCCCACCTCTGTCTCCCAAAGTGCTGGGATTATAGGCATGAGCTACTGTGCCCAGTCTAAAATAGTCGTGTTGAGGAAACTTAGAGAAATTCAAGATAACACAGAGAAGAAATTCAGAATCCTATCAGATATATTTAATCAATAAGTTAAAAAAATTAGTAATAATCAAGCAGAGATTCTGGACTTGAAAAATGCAATTGACATACTGAAGAATGCATCAGAATTTCTTAATTATAGATTAGGTAAAGCGATCATTAGGTTTGAATACAGGCTATTTAAAAATACACAGAAGAGACAAAAGGAAAAAAAAAGAATAAAGAATAATGAAGCACACATGCATACGAGATTTAGAAAATAACCCCAAAAAGCCAAACCTGAAAGTTATTGGAGGTGGCTGAGGGAGGGTCTAGGGTATAAAGTTTATACAAAAAGATAATAACACAGAACTCCCAAAACCTAGAGGAAGATATCAATATTTAAGTACAAGAAGGTTATAGAACACCAAGAAGATTTAATACACACAAGACTACCTCACGACATTTGAAAATTAAACTCCTAAAGGTTAAAGATAAAGAAAGTATCCTAAAGGCAGCAATCAAAAAGGCATAAATAACATACAGTGGAGCTTTAATACATCTGGCTGCAGACTTCTCAGTGGAAACCTTACTTTCCAGGAGAGAGTAGAACGCCCCATTTAAAGTACTGAGGGAAAAAATGTCTTTATCCTAGAATAGTATATTTGGAGAAAATATTCTTCAAACATGAATGAGAAAAAATGTCTTTCTCAGACAAACAAAAGCTGTGGGATTTCATCAATGCAAGACCTGCCCTACAAAAAATGCTAAAGGGAGTACCTGAGTCTGAAGGAAAATAACATTAATGAGCAGCACAGCATCATCTGAAGGTACAAAACTCACTGGTAATAGTAAGTACACCAAAACCTATAGAATATTATAACACTGTAATTGTGATATGTAAACTACTCATATCTTGACTAGAAAGACTAACAGATAAACCAATCAAAAATAATAGCTACAACAACTTTTCAAGACATAAAAAGTACAACACAACAAATAGAAACAACCAAAAGTTAAAAAGTGGGGGTGGGGAGAGGAATTAAAGTGTAGTTTTCACTAGTTTTCTCTTTGTTCATCAATTGATGCAATCATTGTTGTCATCGGTTTTAAACAATAGGTTATAAGATATGATTTGAAAACCTTATGGTAACCTCAAATCAAAAAACACACAAGAGATACAAAAAAATGAAAAGCAAGAAATCAAAACTTACAACCAGAGAAAATCACCTTCGCAAAAAAGAAGACAGGAAGGGAGAAAAGAAGGAAGAGAAAACCATAAAACAACCTTCCAAAAATAGCAAAATGGCAGGAATAAGTCCTTACTTATCATTAGTATCATTGAATATAAATAGACTAAACTCTTCAATCAAAAGACATAGGATGACTGAATGAATTGAAAATAAAATAAAAACAAGACCCAACAATCTGTTTCCAACAAGAAACACACTTCATTTATAAAGACACAGATACCATCCTGGCTAACACGGTGAAACCCCATCTCTACTAAAAAATACAATAAAAACCAGCCGGGCGTGGTGGCGGGCGCCTGTAGTCCCAGCTACTCGGGAGGCTGAGGCAGGAGAATGGCGGGAACCCAGGAGGCGGAGCTTGCAGTGAGCTGAGATCCGGCCACTGCACTCCAGCCTGGGCGACAGAGAGGGACTCCGTCTC
>NW_012116032.1:2903699-2963517 GCF_000951035.1 Colobus angolensis palliatus | reverse complement strand
AAAAGATATTCCACGAATTGAGTGAATGAATTGAAAAAAAATAAAAACAAGACCCAACAATCTGTTTCCAACAAGAAACACACTTCATTTATAAAGACACAGATAGACAAAAAAATTTAAAAAATGGAAAAAGATATTCCATGTCAATGGAAACCAAAAAAGAGCAGGAGTAGCTATACTTATATCTGACAAAATAGATTTCAAGAAAAAAGCTACAAAAAAGACAAATTTCATTATGTAATAATAAAGACAGCAACTCAGCAGGAGTATATAACAATTGTGAATGTATATTCACCTAACACTGGAGTATCCAGATACATAAAGCAAATATTATTAGAGCTAAAGAGAGAGATAGGCCCCAACAAAATAACAGCATCCCACTTATAATACAACACCCCACTTTCAGCAATGGACAGATCTTCCAGGCAGAGAATCAACAAAGAAACACCAAACTTAATCCGCACTTTAGATCAAATGGACCTAATAAGTAATTGCATCCAAAGGCTGCAGAATACACAATCTTGTCGTCATAACACATAGATCATTATCAAGGATAGAGCATATGTTAGGCCACAAAACAAGTCTTAGGAAATTTTAAAAACTGAAATTATATTAAGTACCTCCTCTGACCACAATGGAGTAAGAGCATAAATCAATAACAAGAGGAATTTTGGAAACTATAAAAACACATAGAAATTAAACAATTAATATGGTTTGGCTGTGTCTCCATTCAAATCTCAACTTGAATTTGTATTTTCCAGAATTTCCATGTGGAAATTGTGGGAGGGACTGAGGGGGAGGTAATTGAATCATAGGAGCTGGTCTTTTCCGTGCTATTCTCATGATAGCGAATAAGTCTCATGAGATCTCGTAAGTTTATCAGGGGTTTCTGCTTTTGCTTCCTTCCACATTTTTCTCTCACCACTGCCATGTAAGAAGTGCCCTTCGCCTCCCACCATGATTCTGAGGGCTTCCCAGCCAAGTGGAACTGTAAGTCCAATTAAGCCTCTTTTTCTTCCCAGTTTCAGTTATGTCTTCATCAGCAGCATGAAAAGAAACTAATACAGTAAATTGGTACCAGTAGATTGGGTCGTTGCTGAAAAGATACCCCCAAATGTGGAAATGACTTTGGAACTGGGTAACAGGCAAAGGTTGGAACAGTTTGGATGGCTTAAAAGAGGAAAATGTGGGAAAGCTTAGAACTTCCTAGAGACTTGTCGAATGGCTTTGCTCAAAATGCTGATAGCAATATAAACAATGAGGTCCAGGCTGACGTGATCTCAGATGGAGATGAGGAACTTGTTGGGAACTGGAGCAAAGGTGACTCTTATTATATTTTAGCAAAGAGACTGGAGGTATTTTGCCCCTGCCCTAGAGATTTGTGAAACTTTGACCTTGAGAAAGATTATTTAGGGTATCTGGCGAAATAAATTTCTAAGCAGCAAAGCATTCAAGAGGTAATTTGGGTGCTGTGAAAGGCATTCTGTTTTATAAGAAAAGTAGAGCATAAAAGTTTGGAAAATTTGCCCCCTGACTATGTGATAGAAAGGAAAAACCCATTTGCTGGGGAGAAATTCAAGCTGGCTGCAGAAATTTGCATAAGTAGCAAGGTGCCTAATGTTAATCCCAAAGACCATGGGGAAAATGTCTCCAGGCCATGTCAGAGACCTTCATGGTAGCCCTTCCCATCACAGACCCAGAACCCAGGAGGAAAAAGTGGTGTTGTGGACCAGGCCTAAGGTCTGCGTAGCCTAGGGACTTGGTGCCCTGTGTCCCAGCCGCTCCAGTCATGGCTATAAGGGGCCAACATAGAGCTTGGGCTGTGGCTTCAGAAGGTGGAAGCCCAAACCTTGGAAGCTTCTATGTAGTGTTAAGCCTGTGGTGCACAGAAGTCAAGAATTGAGGTTTGGGAACCTCTGCCTAGATTTCAGAAGATGTATGGAAATGCCTGGATGCCCAGGCAAAAGTTTGCTGTAGGGGTGGGGCCCTCATGGAGAACCTCTGCTAGGGAACTGAAGAAGGGAAATGTGGGGTTGGATCCCCCATACAGAGTCACTACTGGGGCACTGCCTAGTGGAGCTTTCAGAAGAGGACTACTGTCCTCCAGACCCCAGAATGATAGATCCACTGAGAGCTTGCACCATGTGTCTGGAAAAGCCACAGGCACTCAACACCAGCCTGTGAAAGCAGCTAGGAGGGAGGCTGTACCCTGCAAAGGCACAGGGGCAGAGCTGCCCAATACCATGGGAACCCACCTGTTGCATCAGCGTAGCCTGGATATGAGACCTGAAGTCAAAGGAGATCATTTTGGAGCTTTAAAATTTGACTGCCCCGCTGGATTTTGGACTTGCATGGGCCCTGTAACCCCTTTGTTTTGGCCAATTTCTCCCATTTTCAATGGCTGTATTTACCCAATTCCTGTACTCTCATTGTATCTAAGAAGTAACTAACTTGCTTTTGATTTTACAGGCTCACAGGCGGAAGCGACTTGCCTTGTCTCAGATGAGACTTTGGACTGTGGGCTTTTGGGTTAATGCTGAAATGAGTTAAGACTTTGGGGGACTGTTGGAAGGCATGATTAGTTTTGAAATGTGAGGACATGATATTTGGAACAGCCAGGGGTGGAATGATATGGTTTGGCATTCAAATCTCATCTTGAATTATATCTCCCAGAATTGCCATGTATTGTGGGAGGGACCCTGGGGGAGGTAATTGAATCACGCGGATGGGTCTTTCCCACGGTATTGTGACAGTGAGTAAGTCTGAAGAGATCTGATGGGTTTATCTCGAGTTTCTGCTTTTGCTTCTTCCTCATTTTTCTCTTCCCACCACCATGTAAGAAGTGCCTTTCACCTCCAACCATGATTCTGAGGCCTCCCCAGCCATGTGGAACTGTAAGTCCAATTAAGGCTCTTTTCTTCCCAGTCTCAGGTATGTCTTTATCAGCAGTGTGAAAATGAACTAATGCAACAATATACTCCTGAATGATCGGTGGGTTAATAAAGAAATTTAAAGGAAATTTAAAAATTTATTGAAACAAATGATAATGGAAACCCAACATATGAAAACCTATGTGATACAGCAAAAGCAGTCGTAAGAGAAAAGTTCATAGCTCTAATCTTACATATGAAAAGAAGAAAAACAAATACACAACCTAATGATTCATCTCAAAAAACTAGAAAAGCCAGAGCAAACAAAACCCCAAATTGGTAGAAGAAAAGAAGTAATTAAGATTAGAGCAGAAATAAATTAATTTAAAATTAAGAAAACAATACGAAAGATCAACAAAACGAAAAGTTGGTTTTTTGAAAAGTTAAACAAACCTGGCAAACCTTTATCCACACTAACTGCTAAAAAAAAAAGAAAGATCCAAGTATTTAAAAATTGAGATGACAAAGAAACATTACAACCATTACCACAGAAATGCAAAAGATTATTAGAGTCTACTATGGGCAGCTACATTCCAATAAATTGGTTAATCTAAAAAAAAAATGGATGCATTTCTAGACAAATATAATTTAACAAAATAGAACATAAAGAAATTCAAAACCTGAACAGACCAATAACAATGAGATCAGGGCCACAGTAAAAATTCTCCCAGCATAGAAAAGCCCAAGACCCGATGGCTTCACTCCTGAAATTTGCCAAACATTTGAAGAAGAACTAATACCAATCCTACTCAAACTCTTCTGAGAAGTAGAGGAGGAAGAGATATTTCCAAACTCTACAATACCAGTATAACTCTGATACCAAAACCAGACACACCAAAAAAAAAAAAAAAAAAAAAAAAAAAAAAAAAAAAACCAATATTTCTGAGGAACATTGATGCAAAATCTGCAACAAAATACTAGCAAACTAAATTCAGCAATAAACTAAAAAGACTATTTATTATAACCAAATGAGATTTATACCTGGGTTACAAGGATGGTTTAATATATGCAAGTCAATCAATGTGATATACGAATAAAGGACTAAAACCATATGATCATTTCAACTGATTCTGAAAAAAAAATCTGATAAAATTCAATACTCGTTCATGATAAAAAACATCAAAATCTGGGTATAGAAGGAACCTACCTCAACATAACATAACAAAAGCCATATATGACATCCAAGCATTTATCCCTTTGTGTTAAGATCTGGAACCCAAGAAAAATTTTCGCTTTCTCCACATGTTATTTTTGTTGGGTTCCAGATCTTAGAAGAAAGGCTTTCAGTTGGTCCCCATTTAGTATGATACTAGCTGTGAATCTGTCATATATGGCTTTTGTTATGTTATGTTATGTTGAGGTAGGTTACTTCTATACCCAGATTTTGATGTTTTTTATCATGAATGAGTATTGAATTTTATCAGATCAAACTCAAGGTAAAGTAATAAAATAATTATAAGTAACCATACATATTCCTGTTTTCAACTGAAATTGTACCCAACTCTGCTTAGACTAACTCCTGATAAAGATGTGATGGGAAGGGTACAGGCATTTATTTCCTCATAACTGTAACTTTTGAAGATTTATCCAAGAGCATTTTTTGTAGGTCGCAAGAATTTGCTAATTATATTCATCCACTAGATAAAGATGTATCTATTCCTTCCTGGTAATTAATGGGACATTTATAGACTATAAAACAAAGTGATTTTACTAGGTTATTCGACATAATTTTAGATTTATGTTCATCTGATGCAATAGATGCTTATGTTCCAACAGTATATAGTGATATTTATGTAAAGGGAGCCCTGAAATGAATCATTATGTATACCATGTTGGGATTTGTGTCTCTGAGCAGAGGGTGAGTCACATGTTATGTCCATAAATACAGATTTGTTTCCAGTTAGTGTTATCCTGCTTTCTAAGACTTTCTGCAAGTAAATTATAGGCAGCTCTAAAAGGAACATATGTATATATACAAGTGTGAGTGAGAATCACACTTACAGACAATTACTTACAATAGTTTCTGTAGTTAAACCAGTATTGGCAATTGCACTGGACTATTTAACATATCTACATCAAGAAAAAGAGATGGTTCATTTCCCTCTGTATTGATTTTAGTTGTTGCTACAGGATCAAGGCTTGCTTATAACTCTAACAGGCAATTGATGACATTTATTTTACATGTTAAGGTATTATTAATCCCTATTTTTTCTGTGAGCCACTGCACCAGGACTTCCTTATACTTTTTTAAAAAACTATGTATTTGCTTACATAAATATAATCTCTCTGAAAGCTGTGTAACTGGGGATGGTGGTTGTCTCCTTGGAGAGTCATTGGGAGGCAATTAACCCCCATTTTTAATCTATTTTTCTAACCCTATCTCCATATATAATCCTTCATTAAAAAAAAAAAATCATGTTTCCATGTTCTTGGCCCTTTCTGTTGCAATTGATTATTTGTCAGAAGGCCCAGCAACGTGGTACTTCTTTCTTAAATTCCTCTTCCTTTTCAGTAGCAAAGTCATCTCAGATATCCTCATAATTATTTTACCATATTTATTTTAAGGAAAAAATTGGTATCCCTTTTCTACAAATATTGCTCAATATTACCTTAAACAGGCTTTCATGTTTGTTCTAACACTAGTTTCTTTCAAGTTGGAAAGAAAAATATTTTCCTTTAATTGCCGTCAGTTGGATTTTGTAGAGCTGACTATCTGACGTTCTGGAAATTTTCAGGTAAAATCCTATGTGTGTGCTAAAACAGGGGAACAATTTCTGACACGGTGATTTAATTTGGTTTATGCTCTATTAACTTACAAAGCAGCATATTCATTTAAGTAAGCTCTTTTTAAGAAAACAAGAACTTAGAAAAGCTGGTGAACTAATGATTTCAAGGCAAGGTATAGGATTTTTCATTTTTATTTTTAAGCAGAAATCTTTAACCTCCACAATTTTGGGAGGCTAATTTTCACATTTTTGTAATACAGATTTCTCTTACAAGCCATGGAGCTCTTTCTGTAAATACAAATTAAAGGTTAATTTTTGGGGGGGGGGAGTTGGTGTTTTGAAGATATCTTGAAGTTAAGAGAGTTCTTAGTTCTTTGAACACTTACATATTTAATTTCATTGTACATTTTAATTGCATTGTAGTGTTTCTGAATTCTTTACTGTGCTTACTTTTAACTTCTCAAGTAAACTATAATCAATTGACAATATATTCTACTCTATTGCTATTTAGTTTCTACATTATTGCTATTTAGTTTCTACATTATACTTCGCTGTCTAATTTACATTTTCTCTTGGATGTTAAATAGGCATGTCAAACCTAGTAAGCCCAAATTCTGTTTGATCTCCAATTCTACCCCTAAAGGCCAATCTTCTTTTTCTATCTTAGTGAAAGGCTACTTCATCCTTCCAGTTTTTGAACAAAGTTTCAGACTCATCCTTAATCTTCTCTGCCATTTATATGCCAGCATTAAATATGCTGATTTAACCTATCATCATATTTTATCAGCACACACTTGGAAACCTATTCAATATTTTATCACTTCTCTCTATGTCCACTGCTACAACTACATACCATGAACAAATTACAGTCTTCTCTCACCGAGACTGTTGCAATAGTCTACTCATGGGTCTTTTAACTTTCATCTTTGAGCAAATATTGTTTATTCTGAGCCCAGTAGCTAGAGTAATCCTTCTAAGAAGCAGCAGATCCCATCACTCTTCTGTGCAAAACCATCCAATGCTTACTGTCTCTTCAATGGGAAAAGCTAAGTTCCCTGCAGAGACTTACACATTCCCTCTTAATTGGCTCTTCCCTCCTCACTGCTCCAAATTTGTTTTCTACACTATCCCCTTACTCAGCTCCAACTACACTGATCTCTTGTCACTCCAACAGGTCAAGTACGCTCTTGTCTCAAGATCTTGAACTTCTTCTTCCTCTCTGTCCATCATGCTGTACCCAAATATCCACTGGTTTACGTCCTCACTTTCTTTAGGTCTCTTCTCAAATGTCATAATATCAAAGAGAACTTTCCAGATCATTCTATATGAAATAGCACCCCTCCACTGCCACAAATCTCGAAGCCTTATCCTGCTTTATTATTCCTTGGATTGTACTTATTATTTGATATGTTATATACTTCTTAAAATTTGTTTTGAGATATTTGCCTCCACTAGACTGTAAACTTCATGAAACAAAGAATTTATTTAGTTCACTTTGCACCCTAGAGACTTGCACATTTAGGTTTATGACAAATATTAACTGAAAGGATGTGTAAAAGAATTGTACAGTGTTTCATACAAGTTAATGCCACCTGGGCATTAGAACACATGTTGAAATAGCCAGGCAAAAAATAAAAGGATGTGAACAATTATTAATCACAATCTTATTTGTCTTTAAAACAACCTCATTTTCACAGAGTGTTTTAATGAAGCTTGGGTACATATGGAATGATCATGGTCAAATAGTTGTTATTACAATTTCTAAAACAAAAAACCAGTGTTCATCATTATTCTGCTAAAAGCTGTCTCTATGTTCCCAGCAGTGTCATCATCAACTTTTACTTATCATTTGCCTGAGGTGATTCAGTCTTAGTTTGTCAGTATTATTACTCTAGTAGCTTTCACTTTATCTCTAGAGAAGTAGTAAAAATTAGAAGGTTATAAGAGAAAGAAAATGTATGCCACAATATGGTCAATCATCAGAATTCTTACCAAGTACTATACTTTTATTGGTACAGAGCTGACTCTGAAATATTCCTTGGGTGCTGTTTTACCTGCCAGCATGTCATTCCTGATGTTGCTTTTAATTTTAATAATAAATTACTTTATTCATTTCTTATTAATATCCACATGGTAGGATAGCAGTTAAGAAACTGTTGGAACATTCGATTATAGATCAACTCAATGAGTGTATTTAGGGCCCCACAATATAATGAACCCGTGAAAGAAAGTTCTGCTTTATTTTTGACAGTGAAATCAATGTTTTACTATTTGTTTTTATATCTTTCTTGGTTTCAGTTACGACTATATCCTAGTTCATAGTCACCTCACAATTGATCTTTAGCCTCTTTGCCTCCTGACCACTCAAATATTTCATCTTATGAAAATAATTTAAAAGTCAGAGTTTTACATGAAGATTCACAAAACACTATTAGTTTTCCTGTTTTTTCTTCCCCATGCTCCAGATTGTACACATTGGGCAAAGTGGCTTCTGCAGTTAACACTGTGCCCACAAGGGTCTTGTCTCCACTCAAGCTAAAAAAAAAAAAAAAAAGTAAGGTAAGTGTTAAAGAGAAGTTCATCATACTAAAGGTAAAATATTAAGCCTAAAAATCTGTTACAACAGCTATACAAGTTTTTTAAAATGTAGCAACTAATAGGCCTGTTTATCTTTCTCTTCCTTTATGCTTCCAAATCCCTCTTCAACATTTAAGTATCATATCCAATAATTGTTTATATTAAATGTAATAATTTTTAAGCATTGTAAACTACATGTTTCTGTAAAAAAATATTAAATATTAAAAATGCATACGTGGCAGAATGTGCCATTGCAAGAAAAAAAATCCATTGCTTAGAGTAAGACTTTTCTTACTTGGGTAAGCAAATATAAAATGTCTACTTTTTATGCTATAAAGATTTCAAAAACATTAGGATAGTCCTAATTCCCAAATACAAAAGACTACTTCATGTACCGTATTTGTTACCTACATGATTCTAAAATAACATTAAAATTTGACATGTGAAAGAGTAGGGTGTTTCTTTAGGCGTACTTTCACCCAAGACACATAAATTGGGTCTGTAATTATTAATTTACAGATGGGATTTTTATACTTTATTCTTACCAATATTTATTGTATAATCTGTTCTAAATCCAGAAATAAATATATTTATTATACATTTGAGAGTCTAAAGTTGCTTGAAGCAGTGATAGAAATTTTCAAATTACTGAGTGTTTTTTAACATCGTCAGGCTAGAATATTTTCCTACCCTCAAGTTCCTTTTAGATTATTAAATACTAGCAACCTTTCTTCCTCTGGCTCAGTTATGCAGCAGTTTATCAAATGATTGGTAACTTCTTTTTTAAAATGGTCTTTTGAGATCAGCCTATGCCAAAGAAAAATATTTTACTAAACCTTCTCTGCCTTTGTAAATGGTTGAGGGGCCACTAGAGAACCTATACCTGTGAGTCAGGACATTTGATTCTGATCAACCAACCATTCTGTATGAATTTTAAACAAGTCAGGACCTTGACTCACAGGTCAATTCATTACTTTCCACATACTCTGTACGTGAAGAATGATTTATTTCCATAACAAATTATGTTCTGAGACCTAAGTAGAAATTGAAATTGAATAAGAATATGTGGCTAGTTACCAACTCAGATTTAATTACAACAATAACCCAAACACTTTATATACATCAACTAATTTGTAGTTAATTTATTGAGGAGCATCAATATTAGTATGTAAATATATAATGGTTTTATTTTTTCCAAAGACTGCACTAATTGTGTATTCCTTCTACTGTTGACAGGTTTATCACTGAAAAACTTGGGTAACACATCTATCTGGAAGTCTTACCCATGACTGAAACTAAAATAATTGTGTAAAACTCCTACCCCATGGCTGAAGCTCATGGAGCTTTTTATTATCACTTTTTATTACTAAAACAATCACTATTTGTTTTCCTACCCCTCAGCCTCCAGGAAGTTAAACTCTAGTGACGTGGAGGTTTGAAAATATCTATGTGGTGGGGGTAGGGGATGAAAGGGTGAATGTTCTGGTTTCCAAATCACTACCTCACATTTTCCCTAGTGTGTGTCTTTCTAGAAAAGTGGGAGTTGAGTGGAGGGGTATGGGAGACAGGCTTCTTAGATGATGGCCCATGACAAAACTTGTCCTCTCTTTGACTGGTGTAGACTCCTCAACCTACCTACTTTCTATGGACTTGATAGTGACTTATAGGGCTCTGTAGGTAAAAGGCTCACTCCCACACAACTCACCTGCACATTGGTGCTCCCTTGTGAAATAAAACCACACATGTCAGTCCATCTGGCAGTCTTATACTGCATTCCTCTGAAAAATGTACACCTGTGACCCACACTCCTATTGTCCCCTGTAAAACCATGGCTCTGCCTATTATCCAGCCTTTTGGTGAGGTCCCAGACCAGACGCTGCAGGAACAAATGTTGAGAGGGCACTGTTTTATCTCTTTCTTCTCTCAGCCTGAAAATCATAACAAAACCTCCATCTCTAATTTTCTTTACCAAAGCTTTGGTAGCACAGAAAGCAGGAAGTCTAATGGCTAAATAGACATCCAACCAAGAAACAAATTTAGTTCCTTCATTTAACAGGCATTCCACACTTATAAGGCATTCTCCTTGGGCTTCCTACATTGGTTTTCAGAAGAAAAGCATGCCACCTACCAAAACGGGAGACAAGCAGATGGAATGTGTTGTGTGTGTGTGTGTTTTCCTTTTTCATAATATTTTCTACAATGTTTGTCTCTTAATCTTCATCTTGTATCAATGCAGTGTGGTGATGGCAATAGTACCAGAAAGGGTTGATCTTAAAATCAGAGATTCTATGAACTTATGACTTAAATTTCTTAGCTATGGGTTTTACTCATTATTTTTAATATATTCTATTACTCCAGTTGGATTTTCACATGTTTAACATTCAAAAGTCAGTATATTTTAAAGTTCTAGTTAAATTGGACCTGGATTTCCATCTGTACTCTACCATGTATTAGCTGTATTAATCTTGGGCAAGCTTACTAATGATTATGAGCTTCAATATTCATAGCTGCAAGGTGTAAATAATAACTTTTCATAGATTTTCAAAGGAACTAGACAATGCATATCTTATACAAATAACTTAGCATGATGTATGGCAAATAAGAGACATTTAGTAAAGTCATTTTCACCATTTAGAGGTTAAGAAACTGACTTCCGAGATTACTACATTTTCTAAAGATGTTTGAAAGTAGCAGAGACAGTATTTGAAATCAGATCTGATTTATGCTAAAACCTATACATTTTCTACTGCTACATGCCACCACTACATTTGCTACTTCAAAAAAATGGATCAATTGACTTGTTTCCCTTAGTTGTACCAAAGCAACTTCTAATTTCAAATGAAATTTAAGAAAATTATTTCTAAGAAGGATTTAGGATATTGTTCACATATAAAGTGCTGTAACCCAAATTAGTCTTGAGAAAAATATGGCAAGGGAAAAACAAAGATAAATATAAAAAGGTAAATTTCTGGGAAACCAAAAATGTTCCTGTGTTCAGCTCTGATAGGTAGCAGTTTATTTGGAAGTACCTTTAGTAGAGTCATCACCTGGAATCAACAGACCAATCTTAACTTTCAAGGGGGGTCTATGAATCCTTGAAACTGTGCAATATTTTGTATGTGAGTGTCTATATGTAATTGTCTTGGGCAATCAAACTACTTTCTTTTAGAAAACTAAAAATCAAACAAATTAAGGAAGCAGAGCAAAAACTCCACAAAATTCCTTTTTGATCCACAGCATTATATGCAAGTTCTATGAGAAAATCCCCTATGAAATCTCAGTATTCTTTGTAAACTAGTTCAACCACTGTGGAAAACAGTGTGGCAATTCCTTAATGATCTAGAACTAGAAGTACCATATGACCCAGCCATCCCATTACTGGGTATATACCCAAAAGATTATAAATCATGCTGCTATAAAGACACATGCACACGTATGTTTATCGTGGCACTATTCACAATAGCAAAGACTTGGAATCAACCCAAATGTCCATCA
The DNA here is from genome assembly GCF_000951035.1 of Colobus angolensis palliatus. Taxonomy (NCBI): domain Eukaryota; kingdom Metazoa; phylum Chordata; class Mammalia; order Primates; family Cercopithecidae; genus Colobus; species Colobus angolensis. Next base: position 2,951,789 of record NW_012116032.1, on the reverse strand, counting down.
ATGACAGACTGGATTAAGAAAATGTGGCACATATACACCATGGAATACTATGCAGCCATAAAAAGGGATGAGTTTGTGTTCTTTGTAGGGACATGGATGCAGCTGGAAACCATCATTCTCAGCAAACTCTCACAAGAACAGAAAACCAAACACTGCATATTCTCACTCACAGGTGGGAATTGAACAATGAGATCACTTGGACTCGGGAAGGGGAACATCACACACCGGGGCCTATTATGGGGAGGGGAGAGGGATGGCATTGGGAGTTATACCTGATGTAAATGACGAGTTGATGGGTGCTGACGAGTTGATGGGTGCAGCACACCAACATGGCACAAGTATACATATGTAACAAACCTGCACGTTGTGCACATGTACCCTAGAACTTAAAGTATAACAATAAAAAAAGAAAGAAAAAAAAGAAATCTTAGTATTCTTATCCTAATACAGGTATTTTGTGGCATTGATTGAAGTTAAGAACTCTTAAAAATACTTAAAGAGCAATGCCTTTATATTATAAATGAAAAGCAGATCTTTGTAGTTAAAAAGTCATAGGAACTTGATCTTGCATCTTTTACAAAGAAGAGGTGCCTCCTGGAAGGTCAATATAACTTCAGCTTGAAGCTATTAATAACTTCAATTACATATATCTTGAGAATTTGTAGAAATTCTTGTAATGACAGGAGCTGGCATCATCCCTAAAACCTAGATTTATGCACACTAACTTGATCATTATCTGTCATTACAAATTTAAGGGCCCAAATCAAAGGTTCAGGACCAAACACTTTGCCAAAAGTAGCATGTGCCACAAGCCTAATTGCCCAGAAAATAAGAAATAAAAAGTCTGAATAACTATTTATAATTATTTTCATGTTGGATTTCTAAAAGGAATTCGTTGAAAAATTTGATATTTTTGTCTTATAAAGCTAATCTTTTTATGCCTTAACATGTGAGGCCATTTTGAATAATGAAATCTTTAAAGTGTGTGTTTCTATAAAAGAGTCTAATGATTACAGATGATCATTCTGCTTATCTTATATTATTTAATTTCAAACTCATTTTCAGATACCAAGTCATTTATCAAAGGCATCAAATTTTATTTTTCATTTAGAATACGACATAGTATTTGTTATCATAAGAAAAAAATCCTTCAATAGGGAGTGTTTAACCTAGCTCTTAATCCTGTAATGATATTCTTTTCTAGATAACCTAGGCTAAGTAAAGACTTTTTTAAGCTAACAATTTCAGAAATAAATTTAGTTCCCAGGATTACCTGAACTGTGTTAAAACTGCTCTTAAATTCAGAGCGCTTCACTTGATTACTTTTTTCTTTTTACTTTATCAGCTGTAAAGTATGACTTAAATGCACTTTATTTTTAGAGCGTAATCAGCTATGTTAGTCATCTCCAGGGAAAAATACATGGAAAGCTATAATCTGCCGACATTTTAAATCTTCAAAAAAAGTAATAGAATCGTACATTTTATCAATGGGAGACGTAAAACTCAATACTAACATTGTAAAGGTGAGAAGAAGAAGTCAAAATTTCATTGAAATCAATGTGCTGCCTAAATTATTGCCTACTATGAGAGTGGTAGAATATTTCTGATATATCACTGTAAAAAATGATACAAATCTTTTTTAATATTTTATTTTATTTTATTTATTTTATTTTTTTTGAGACAGTGTTTCACTCCATCACCCAGACAGGAGTGCAGTGGCGCAATCTCCGCCTCTCAGTTTCAAGCAATTCTTATGGCTCAGCCTCCCATGTAACTGGGAGCACAGGCGTGAGCCACAATGACTGGCTAATATCTGTGAAAACAATCTTTAATAGTTAAATTATATGCTATTGGTTACAGGAACAGCTCCCATGTAACCTAATAACACAATTCACTCTGATTGGCAATTACCACCCATTCAGCCATATCACTCTGATGCCTTATTGCTGGAAATCATGAAATTATACAATACTCGAAGTTGGCCTTTTATCATTTAATCCTACTCCCTAACATAAGCAATCAGAAAGCTGAAAATAACATGGGCACTGGATTAGCATTAGATCTGATATCTATCTGTCCTCCTGATAATCATTAGTCACACAGCTTTTAGAATGTTACTTAATCTCATTGAGTCTCTGTTTCCAAATTTGGAGTAATAATGCCTTTTTTTTCTTTTTTTAACCAAACTTGAGAAGTATTGTAAGAATCAAAGGAGGTGACATGTATGGAAGTGCCTTATCATTGATTGTATTATTGTTCTCTGAAATACGGAACACTATATGTCCTTGCACAGCATGTGGTTTGCCTAGACATTCACCAGGTAGGGAATTCGATTGGGACACATGCTCTGATATACTCTGGGGGACATGAGAAGACAACACTGTGGTTTGTAAATGTTCCATCAGCCATGGTCTGGTCATTCTCAGCAGCGATGGGCACCACCCTAGAATGGTTCAGAAGGAAAATTTCTGACAAGACAAAAGATAGCTAATCTTTATCTTGCTTTAGGAGTTAGCCAACGGGGGCTTAATAATTATCTTATCCTTTTGTCTCTCTACAATCCGGAAAGCCGGGGAGATAATTTTCCAAGAATTTATTTTCTTTTTAGATTCTACCACTGAAAGGTACCATACAATAGTTGAAAGGTGAAATAAAATCAAAGCCATTTTGCTATGGCAGCAGTAAGTCAATGTACAGGCAAAAGACAGACCTGATGTTTATCCAGTGTCTTCACATGCTTTGTGAATCACTTGCTTTAGTACTGCAAGCAGCTGACATGTCTGCAGTGGTGTTCTGAAACTTCTATAGTTTCTTTTTCCATTGCCTGCCACTTCCAGATTTCCCGGAAGTTAGTGATGCCTTTTCTGACCTTTGTTTTCCTAGTCTTTCTAATGTTTTCGTATGTATGTAATTTATTGTATTCAATGTCTTTCCTATCTTCTTTGCAAAACCCAGATTGATACAGTATCTCACTTTACTTAGATATTTCTGACAATTTCTTTATCAATTATCTAATTGCTACACAAAACACCAAAAACTTGGTGGCTTGAAACAGCAACAATGAAATTAAACATCAATTTAAAAGCTATATAGAGAATTTCTAAATATTTCGAAATGAAAGAAGACACTTAAAAATAATCCATGAGTCAAAGAGAAATTGGAATAGAAATTAGAAAGTAATCTACATGAATATGAAAACACAATATATAATAATTTGTAGGATGCAGATAAAGCACTTCCTAAAGAGAAATTTATAGAACTAAATGCTTATATTAGAAAACAAGGAAGATGTGAAATCAATGACTTCTGCTTTCATCTTAAAAATACCAGAAAATGAAGATCAAAATAAATTCAAAGTAAGCATGAGAGCAAATAACAAATAGAGCAAATCGATAAAATAAAGCAAAGGAAAACAATAGAGAAAATCAATGAAACAAAAGGCTGGTCCTTTGAGAGCATCAACGAAGTTGATAAATGTCCAGCCAGAAAAGCCAGAAATAAAGTAAAAGTCAATATCGAATGTCAGAAGTGACATAACTGTAGATCTTATAGATGTTTAAATAGTAATAAGGAAACATTATAAACAACTTACTGACAATAAATTTGACTACTTAGATGAAATTCACTGATAGACATATCAAAGCTTATCAGGATTAAATAGTTAAGCTAAATGACCCCATATTTAGATATTGAATTTGTATTTAAAAACTTTATCCCAAAGGAAACTAAAAGTCTGGAGGGCTTCATTTATTAATTCTACCAAATATTTAAGGAAGAAATAATACCAACTCTATACCAATTGTTCCAGAAAATTTATGAAGAGAGAATACTTCATGGCTCATTCCATGAGCTCAGCATTTTTCTGATATCGAAAACAGACATTACAATGAAAGAAAGTCATGGACCCACACATCTCACAAAAACAGATGCTAAAGGTCTTAATATTTTACAAAATCCATCGCAATGGTTTATAAAAAGGGTAAAACATGATGATTGGGGGGACTTATCACAGGAATACAGATTTTATTTACTATTTAACAATTAATCACTGTAATTCATTCACTGTGTTCATAAACCTCAATCCCCCTCAAAATACAATCATCTCATCTGAGACAGAAAACACATTTGACAGAGCTCTTTTTCCACAAACAAGAAATCTAAGAAACTTTCTCAACCTTAATGAGGAAAGACTGAAAACTTTACCAGGAACAAAACAAAAATGTCTATTACTATTTCTATTCAACATTGTACTAGAGATTTTATTTTGGGCCATAAGGCGATAAAATATGTAAAAACATTCATATTGGAAATGACCAAGTGAAGCTATATTTATAGATAATCTGATTGTTTATGTAGAAAATACTAATGAATCTATAAAAATAGTAGTGAGATTAGCAAGGTTGCATGATACAAGATTAACATATTTAAAAATATTTCTCTATACGCTATAATAAGTAATCTGAAATTAAAATTTTAAATACTATTTAAAATAGCATCAAATTATGATATCATTAATGATAAACTTGTCAAAAAATATTCAAGACCTGTAAGTTGAAAAACCATAAAACATTACTGAGAGAGAGAGAGATGCCTTAGTCAGTTCAGGCTACTATAACAAATAACCTAGACTAGGCAGCTATTTGTTACAGTTCTGGAGGCTGTTAAGTCCAAGATCAAGATGCTAGCTGATTTGGTTGCTGGTTTTCTGACCCTTGACCCTCTGTGATTTGCAGACAGCCACATTCTTGCTATATTCTCACACTGGGAAGCGAAAGAGGGCTCTGGTCTGTTCCTTTTCTTATAAGGTCATTAATCCATCATGATGGCTCTGCCTTCATGGCCTCTTCTAAACCTAATGACCTCTTGAAGGCCTGATCCTACTTGCAGATACCATTATACTGAGGATTAGGACTTCAATATATGAATTTTGAAGTAAAACAAATATTCAGTTCATTGCAAAAGTTTAAAACAAAACAAGTACATAAATTCTTGTTCAGGACTGGAAAGCTCGGTATTATTAAGATACCAATTCTCCCTTTGAATCTATAGGTTAAATGTGATCTCCAGCCACCTTTTTAAAAATATGAGCTCCCTTTATTTTCATAGAAATCAACGTTCTGATTAAAATGTCTTACAGAAATAAATATAATATATAAAATCCATAAGGACCTTAAAAAATAAATTGGGAGGCTTAAAACCTAATTTTGAGATTTATCATAAGGTAACTAATAAAGACAATGCACTATTGGCACAAAGATGGTTAAATAAATCAATTGATCAATAAATAGACTCACATATGTATGGCTAATTGATTTTTGAGAAAGATGACAAGGCAATTGAATAGGGAAAGGATAACCTTTCTCAAAAATCGTGCTAGGACAATTGGTTAGCCATATGTAAAAATAGGAACTTTGATTAATTGATTCACATCTTATTACAACTAATACAAGTGTATTCAAAATGAGTGAACAACCTAAACATAAAAATTTTTTTTTAATAAAATGTTTACAAGCAAACAAAGGAAATATACTGTAACCTTAGGCTATTTTTTTAAAGATTCAACTGTAAGAGCACAATCTATAAAAGAAAAGAAATGATAGATTGAAATTTACCCAAATGAAGAACTCTTTGAATGACAGTGTTAAAAAATGAAAAAGACAAATTACACAGTGGAAGAAAATATTCACAAATGGTGTAAAGAATCCTCAAAACTCAATGATAAGGAAATTAACAACCCAAGTTAAATAATTATATTATTAGTCATTATGGTTTTGCTAATTAAAGCCATAGTGAGACACTACTACACACATATTAGAATATGGAAAATTAAAAAAACTGACTCTCAGTAGTTGGCAAGGATATAGGACCACTGGAATTCTTATACATGATTTGTGTGAATGTAAAATGGCACAGCCTCTCTTAAAAACAGTTTGGCAGTTCTTAAAATGTTCAAGTCAAACATGTATCTAGCTCATAACCCAGACATTTTACTCTCAGATATTTATTTAAGAGAAATGAAGCATATGTCTATACAAAAGTTGTACATGAATGTTCAGAACAGCTTTAATTGTAATAGTCAAAAATTGTAAAAAATACAAGTGTCCATTAACAGGTAAATGCATAAATAAATTGTGTTATATGCATATTATGGAATGCTAGTCAGTAATACAAAGAAGTAATCTACTGATATACCCAATATGGACAAGTTTAAAAATGATTAAGCTAAGTGAAAAAAAGTCCTTAATGATCAGTGATGATGAGCTTTTGTTTCGTATGTTTGTTGGCTGCATAAATGTCTTCTTTTGAGAAGTGTCTGTTCATATTCAAGTCAGGAAACAACAGATGCTGGATGTGGAGAAATAGGAAAGCTTTTACACTGTTAGTGGGAGTGTAAATTAGTTCAACCATTGTGGAAGACAGTGTGGCGATTTCTCAAGGATCTAAAACCAGAAATACCATTTGACCAAGCAATCCCATTACTGAGTATATACCCAAAGGATTATAAATTATTCTGCTATAAAGACACATGCACAGGTATGTTTATTGCAGCACTGTTCACAATAGCAAAGACTTAAAACCAACCCAAATGTCCATTAATGATAGACTGGATAAAGAAAATGTGACACATATACACCATGGAATACTATGAAGCCATAAAAAAGAATGACTTCATGTCCTTTGCAGGGATATGGATGAAGCTGGAAACCATCATTCTCAGCAAACTAACACAAGAACAGAAAACCAAACTCTGTATGTTCTTACTCATAAGTTGGAGTTGAACAATGAGAACACATGGGCACATGGAGGGGAACATCACACACCAGGGCCTGTTGGGAGTTGTGGGGGATAGGGGAGGGATAGCATTAGGAGAAATACCTAATGTAGATGACTGGTTGATGGGTGCAGCAAACCACCATGGCACAGGCATACCTATGTAACAAACCTGCACATTCTGCACATATATCCCAGAACTTAAAGTGAAATTTAAAAAAACGTCAGGCCAAACACATACTGTATGATTTTACTTATATAAAACTTTAAAAAATGTTAAATGTGTCTATAGTCGCAGAAAAGAGATCATTGGTTTACCCAAGATAGGGTAGGAAGAAAAGATTACAAAGGGGCATAAGGAAACTTTTATGGGTGATGGATATGCTTATTATCTTAATTGTGGTAATGATTTCATGACTGTGTCCTCATGTTAAAATACAAATTATACCTTTGACATGGGAGAAATGTATCTTATGTCCATTATATCTCAATAAAGTTGTAAAACAAACACACAAATAAAACTCAATGTCAAGAATATTTGTTCCTGTGATCAAGACTGGGCTCAGGCACGCTGCTTGTCTCTGCTTCCTCCTGGTGACAACGGGGTTCACTCTTGAGGTGGCAATCAGCTGGTGTCTTGACAGGGCTGGAGGGTGCAAGATGGCCTCACTCACATGTCCAGTGCCTTAGCTGGGATAGCTAGAATAAATGGGGGTTCGCTGGACTTCTCTTTCTCCTCATAGTCTTCCATCTCCAAGAATTCTATCTTATCCTCAAGAGGATTGCCCAGGCTCCCTGATGCAAAATCTCAGACAGCATGAGGGTGAAATTAAGAGCTGAAAGTCCTTTCAAGATTTCAGCCTATAATTTATACAATGTTACTTCTGTCCAAGGAAGTATTCTATTGGCCCGCACAAGTCATAAGTTTAGCCCAGAATCAGGAATCAGTTTGGGAAGGGACTATAAAGGCATGATTTATTTGGGACTATTAGAAACAATCTATTACAATGTCTATAACTTTCAACCTAGTGATTTTTGCACACATACTTCTGTATCATTAATGTCACAGAAGTATATTAGCATATGTAATAAACACAATTCAAAATTCAACATTAATTCAGTGATTGATATTTGTGGTTGGCAATTCTTATTTCTTTACTGTCTATAGTCTGCCAAGTTCCTGCCTTATGAATGTTTTTTTCCTCTTTAGAATGGCAGAAGGGAGGTGGTTCTTCAATTTTATTTCTATATTTAGGGCTATACAATATTCACTGAAAGATTTTTCCTATTCTTCAAAAACATGTAGCTCATATATACTTTCCCAGCTTTCATGAGTAAAAGCAACTTTCATTATTTTTCCCTTGTCATGGTTATTTTCTTTTCTCCATTGTCATACCCTTTTTTACTGCAAAGAAAATATTTCACTATTTGTAGATAATTTATCTTAAGTCTCTTAACTTAAAGGCCTCTCTATTGTACATTTCTTTTTGTAGCCATATTAACTTCATTAAAAACATTAAATTGCAGTATTTGAATTACATAAACTAACTCAAAAGATTTGAAGCATTTAAAGAGCCTGTATTGATTTACCTTCTATGACAAATTGCTGAGTCAAGTACTTTATATTGCACACAATATCTAATAAAATTATCGTAGCCACAATAGACATGATAAAAAACAATGGCACCAAGCTAGAAGAAAGGCAGATACAAGATAAATAAATATGTAACAATATACAGTCAATGCTATGGAATTAGCAATTTCTTACAGCCAATACCTATGCAATGCCAGATTCTAGAAAACACCAAGATCTATTGAACTAGTTTTCTGTCTAACACAGTTAAAAAAAATCATTACAGTCTGCCAAAATGTGAACAAGCATGACTCTTGGTTCTCTCTCAAACAATCAGTCCTGAAAGGATTACAAAAGCAAGAAAGAAACATGGATTCTAAGAATTAACAATGGCATGTGAAGCCACCGAGGAGATTTACGACTACCCTAAATTGGTTTGTGTTTGGATGGGGAGTGATGAGAAAATGAATTAAGATAAATCTTTTTACTTTCTGCTTTTGATTCTCTCTTTGTTTTTTAATCTTAGGATGAATATTTCCTGCTCTTTATTACTAGAAATTGGCAGCAACATCTCAAACTGGATAATGGCACTGGTGGAATAATTACCAGGAAGAAAAAAATTCCCGACTAAAGTGATGAAAACATTTACAGATTGTCCAGTCTTTTGCTTTTGGACCACTTCTCCTTCCAGAAGTCAGGGTTGGGATTTATTTCTCCCTATGGGTTTAAAAATAAAACTGATCAGAAAATTTGCCTGATACTGATGAAATATAAGATGTAGTAATTTAGGCTTTCACACTAGACTCAGAAATAGAATCCATTAATATGTTTTTTACTAGGGATCCATTTCAAAACATCTAAATATGATGAAAATGAAAGAATGGAGAGAAATATGCCAGGAAAATATAAATATAAAAGAAAGCCGGGGAAGCAGTACCAATATCTGATGAAAATAGATTTTCATGTAAAAAGATATCATAACAATATGTTTCTTATAAAAGATACAATAGGACAGAATAATATATCTATCATAATCATATGCCTGTCTAACAATATAGATTCCAAACATATCAAGGAAACAACAAACTAAACAGCAGGAAGAGATAAATCACCAATTATAGTTATTTATTTCTAGAATACTTTGCTCTGAAACATATAGAACAAGTAGACCAGAAATACAGATATTGAAGATATGAAGAATACAATGAAAAACCTTGAGCTATTATGTCTATCTATATCTACCTCCCTACCTATTCTCCTTGATATTAAATATACATTCTTTTCCAGAATACATAAAATGTTTTTAAAACTAGGCCGTACATGAGATCATAAAGGAAGAATTCCTCCAAAAATAATCAAAAATTGGATCAAGAAAAACATGGAACTCAAATAGACAATTAGTATTAAACAATTGCAATGTTAATCAAAATACTCCCCTTTTAAAAATATTTTAGAGAAAATTTTCATGTTTTGTGTGGAGAATTTGCACGCTCTTGGATGAGATGTATTAATATTATAAAATATCAATCATCCACAAATTAATTTATATATTCAGTGTTTTCTCAGTCCCAGTAGATTTGCTTGAGGAAATCAATAAACTTTTTTCTACATTTACATATCACAAGAAAATCCTCACAGTGAGTGACAGGGGATATGTAAGACGGTGTCCTTTGCAGCATTATTTGTGGTGGTGGAGTGTTGTGGGCATTCCGTGGTTGATCACTCAGAGAGTGGAAGGTAAAATGGGAGGAATCCACACTAGGGAGTATAATGCCACAGGTAGAATCAATGGAGAGCACATAGAAACATGAATGACTGTAAAGATATAAAACTGAGAAGAAAATAAGAGACAAAGATAATAAGAGATAAAATGAAATAGGCAAGACAACATCATTTTAATAACTTCAAAATATAAACACAAAACAATAACAAAAACTTACAGCAACACAATAAAACAAAAGTGAACACATTACATTGATTGGAATGGTTGCTTATTGCAATATTGGAGAGGTGCGAAACTGGAAGTCGGGTACGGAATTAGAAATAAGTGCATCAGTAAACGAAGCAAGAACACAGCCTTGCGTAGACCCAATGATAATGATGCTGTGGCATGAACTGAGAAGTTTAATTCACTCCATCCTTTGACCCTGAGATTCAAAAGAGATTAAAGCAAACAGGCAAGAAAAACACATGGAAAGCACACATTTAGAAACCAGTAACCGTAGGTTACTGAAAGTCTGCATAAAACTATTGAAAAGTAATTGCATGTTTTTCTTCCTTTTCTGTTTAATCTCCAGCCTCTCCTTTTCCTTGTTCTTTCACCTGAACTGATACTTGTTAAATTTCTCAAATTGTAAATAATAATGATAACAAAATATGCGATAACTCCTCCTTGACTTTATGCCATCCCTAGGTCTAGTCTTTTCTCAGCAAAAATTATTAGTAACACAGTCTATGCCCAATGCACTGGTTCCGTACTTTTTAGTTCCTCAGTACTCATTGTAAGTGGGTCATCAATCCACTGGCATATACATGGCATTATTTAGATATTTTAATATAATTATATATGTAATCACTAATATATTTTGCTTATTCAATTTAGTGTATTTTAACATAGGAATATTCCATTTATTACTCTTGCTATATTAGATAAGAAGTTTCTTGAGGTCATCCCATGTATTATTCATCTTTGCATCTTCTCACACATCTTAGTACAGTACCTTACAATACTAGGTGTCTAAAATATTAATAGTAAATGAATAAACAGAGCTTTGATTTTAAATAAGTGAAAAGGTCCAGTGACAGACAAAATTGAGAAGTTGGCATATTTTACTTTGCAGTCTCAATCGACCTTTGCTTTGTGTCATAGTTACACAGTCCAGGCCTATATTCTGGTCCCAACACTTATGGTCTAAATATGTTGAGAAAGATATTTAGCCTCTCCAACTTTCATTTCCTCATCTGTAAAATAGCAAATAATTATTATCTATCACATAGGGCTCTTATGAGAAATCAGTAAAATAAGCCTTAGATCATTGCCTGGCCCGCTATATGCAAGAACTCAAACATGATTGAAAGTACTTTTATTACATAGCAATTCCTTTATTCCTTTTCCCATCTTCTTTTTTCTTGCTCTCTACTTCCTGTCAAAATTGGAGATGATCAGATCTCAGTTATTTAAGTTATAAGACAAGGTTGTCAGTCAACAGTCCTGGCTTCTGTGGAATATCAGTCCTGGAGTCTACAGGATGGTCTGACAGGCCAAACTAGGCATAAAAGAAATAAACCCAGGAAATACCTCTGCTATTGAGATAAACAATAATTTGGTTTTACAGAGTTAGGGGAGTGAGCATTTGGACTGAAGATGCTGTCAGTAGAACACAAGAGACATTTTCCCAGGCAGCAGGGCACAGCATTGATAGAATTTGAAGTCGAAAGCACACTGAAATTTAGACAATTTTAGAAATGTAGTGGCTTACACTGGAAACTTTGAGATTGATTTCAAATCACATGAGGTTTGGAGATTCACAAGGGTAGGAGATTGGGGATTAACAGAGAATTCAGTCTAGAGAGAGACAAGGACTTACGCATTGTCACGGACACAACTGGTTTCCAACTAAATATATATTCCTTCTTCTCCTTTGCTAAACAACATACAATATGGGAATGTATCTTTCTGCATGCAGTTAATGTTCTTCAGGTGAAACTGACACAGCGCTAGTTCCAGGAAGAGGCTTGATTGGGCAAAGGGTGGTCCTGGCCATTTTTATATTGATTGGTGCCAGTGAAGCAACACACAGAATTTTGTGGCCTACCTTAAGAATCTGACCCAGTAATAGACTTAAGACTCCATTTGTGCTAATAAGAGACAAGCAGAGGCATGCTGGAGATTTGGGGAAAGAGTTTCTCTCATTCTCATTTGCTTCGTTGCCAGAAACAATCCCAGTTTCCAGTTCAGGAAGATGTGGTATGAGATGTGAATCCTGGAAGTACTATGCCATTTTTCCCTTTACTGGGAAGTCAACTATAGCAGAGAATGCTATACTGTTACCAAAACCGATTTCCTGTTTTGCCTGACATTGTAAGATATTTTCTATGCATTTTGTACTTAGGAATAGCACATATCCATATAACTAAATTCTATTTTTGTCACTTCTAGGCAAAGTGATAAGAATGTATGCCTCCCCTATGCTCTCTTTTGCTGCACCCTAGTTGAATGAAGAGAACTCTGAGCACTTATAAGAGAGTGTAACTACACGTTGGGAAGAGCCCATGTTCCTAAATGATGACATAGAAGGCCGTTACCACCAGAAATATTCACATTGGATGATGATGTGATTGAGAAGTTAATTTTTGTTGTGTAAATGCTGTAACAATTCAAGATGTACCCATTGCTAGCAGTTAACTAAACCAGAATTAATCTCACACGGGGAAGATAGGATAGAGATAGAAAAGCAACCATGCTACATTTTCTTTATCCAGTCTATCATTGAGGGGCATTTGGGTTGGTTCCAAGTCTTTTCTATTGTGAATAGTGCTACAATAAACATACATGTGGAATGATAAGCTGGATAAAGAAAATGTGGCACACATACATCATGGAATACTATGCAGCCATAAAATAGGATGAGTTCATGTCCTTTGCAGGGACGTGGATGAAGCTGGAAGCCATCATTCTCAGAAAAGTAACACAGGAACAGAAAACAAACACCACATGTTCTCACTGATAAGTGGGAGTTGAACAACAATAACACATGGACACAGGGAGTGGAACATCACACACCAGGGCCTGTCGGGAGGTGGGGGAATGGGAGGTAGCATTAGGAGAAATACCTAATGTAGATGACAGGTTGATGGGTGCAGCAAACCGCCATGACACATGTATACTTATGTAACAGATCCTCACATTCTGCATATGCATACATATCCCAGAACTTAAAATATATTAAAAAATAAAAAGAAAAGAAAAAAGGAAAGAAAAGAGAAAGCAACCATGTCCCCAGTGATACTGTTGAGCTGTTGAACCAATCTCTGAAACTCAACCCAAATCTTCCAGTAATGGGGAGAAATAAATCTCTATTACTGTTTAAATGTGTGAGTTGGATTTTCTGTTTTTAGCTGAAAGGTAATTTCATGAAGAATAAGACAAAAACCAATCCATGGACACAAGTTACAAGGTTAAACTAAGTCATGAAGAACAAGGCAAAGATATATATCGCACAGAACTAGGTGGCAAGATGAGCCGGGTCCTAGCAACAAAGCAATAAAGACAATTTGATGCTAAACTGTCAAACAATGAATCCATGGATATTCGTATTTTGTATGTGCCTTAATCAAAATCATCAGACAGTAGGGTTATAGCTGTACCTGTAGGTGGAGTAGAGTTCAGGTGGCCCCAAGTATAGTGGAGCCTAGACTATATAAGCAGGAAGCCAACCTCCTATTACGCTAGGAAAATAAATTAGGGATTGGCTGGACTGCAGCAGATAGAAATTTGTTCCAAGTAGCTGAAATGGATAAAATGTCTTTTTAATATATGTTCTGCACTAACATAAAACCAAACCTATAAGTCTATGCCAGTCCAAACCTCTTTACATCTTCTCCTTACTACTCACATGTGATTTCCTGTTCAATAATTGTGAATATTTCACACTTTCTCTGGTAAGCCACCCATGTTTTCCAATACATTTTATTTTTTCATTACTACAGAACTATATTTTAAATATTTAATCTCTTCTATTACACACTGGAATGCATGTCCCCACTTCCTCTGTTATCTTGGCCTCTACTAATGTTACTTATGAGAAAACACGTCATTGCAATAAATTCTTTTCATTGGTAAAAATTTAATGGTAATGTTATAGCAAGAGCTTTCATTCATAATGAGTACACCTTAATTATTTCAAGAAATTTCCAAAGATAATGTTTTTTTGCATATTTGGGGAGAATGAGTTAACAGTAATGAATCAATAAACAACATAATCTATTTGACATAAATAGACCATACTCTAATTTCTATTCTAAAACCTAATAAAAATGGCTTACTATCTTTATTTCTACTCTTAAGTCTATTGTTTTACCTGCAAATTATAATGAATTTTACGGTTCTTAAAAAATAAAGAGTTTGTGCTGTCTGTGATTCTGGTAGCTCAGTATATACCTACAATTGCAGCTGCAGTGATCAAGAGGGTAGCATTCAGAAGTGCTCCTAAGAAGGGACTGGAAAGTATTCAAATTCAAACTTTTTCACAGTTAATCATGAATTATATTTGACTTCAAACGAGGAGATGACAAAAATTACTTTCAAATGAGGAAAATATTTGAAGTTTAATAAGATAAAATTTAGTATACAGTCATCTGAATTTGTTGGATATGAGGGTAGAAGTAGAAATAAAGTTCATACAACCACCCAGACCACTTCTAACTTAATCAAAAAATGTATTCTGAGTATTTGCCAGTGAATAGTATTGTTTTTGGACCTCTAGTAAACTAGTAGACATTAGCTGCGATCTCTCCCTTGAGACTTCTTAAACTCAATGATTTTATTAAGGATTTGGTTCTCCTGTTGAAGAGAGAACCCTTTACAATTGAGTGAAAAATTACATCAAACATAAAAAAAGTGTGTTGTTTTAGACAAAGTGAAGCTTCTCTGGTAAGGTGAAGGCCTCATTTTTCTTATAAAAATATTTATTTTTCTCCACATGCAGACTGGACACTGTGACTCCAGCAGGTTACCACAAATCAGATAGTCATTCTATCTGATACTCATGCAAAGAGATTAATTATAATCAGAAGAAAAATGTAACACATTGAAATGATTACATGACAGTAAATAGACTGTTCCAAATCCTACTACTGAATAAGTAATTGCCTAAGGAATCCTTTATATTACTTTTGTAAATAATGGCAAAAAATATTGTATTCATATAAATCTTCTTTGGATTGAAGGTCTAAAATTCTAGATGGATATATAAATAAATTTTCAATGAAAAACCAACATATTGTAGTGTACTCTAATAGATTTGAGCTAATCCGAAAGTAACCTTTGTTAAAGCTATTAAAATAGAGGGATTGCTGTAAAGGAAATGTTAAAACTTAGTCTTAAGTAACAAAGAACTGCCTACTACTCTGCTTAACCAAACACAGGGAAATAATATTTCTAGCTAAGGGTTTGAGAAACAGAAAAAAATTCTAGAATACTTTTCAAATATTAGCCTGATAAGTAAAATTTTGACAGAGGGAAAAAAACTGATGCTTAAGTTAAATAAAACCTTCATCTACATTGATTCATGACCTTGTCCTCAACTAATACAAAGTACAGAAGGCATTATAAATCATATTGTACTGGATGAAATTGATTTTATTATCACAGCTTTCCATTTTTTCCATACACAGAAGGAAGAGTTAGGGATTTAAACACAAACTACAAAAATTAAAGTATCTCTACAATTTTGGAAATATTAGTATATCACACTGCTAAAGTCACAGTTCCTCAATAAGATGGCATATTTTACATTTTGCACAAGCCTTTGGTTATATTCAGTAATTTCCCAAGACAACGCTGTGAACGCTATATGGTCTAAGGAGTAGAAAAGTGTGACTTTAAGAATAGTTGTACAAAATTGGAGGCATTTACTTTTCTGAAGGAAAGGATCATTGAAAATTTAGTTACATTGAAATTATTATAGCTCTTTTACCACTCTGATGCAAACATTTGTTTTCTCTACCTTGAGATGCAGAAATTGCAAACTTCAATGTTTTCTTAGAAACAAATAGTAATCATCCCATACTTGTTTTAATTGTATGTCATCCTTTGAAGGAAAGATACCCAGAGCTGGTTTGGCATCCACATTGAGGCCACGGTGTTCTTCTGTTCAATGTAAACAATATATAAACAATCCCGGAGATAACCAGCATCAGATAAGGCCACTCTGACCCCAGTAAAGTGAGACAAAAACAAAACCAGATCCTAATCATGTTTGAACACAGATGCAGACTGGGTCAATGTAAACACAAAAAATTACCAAAACCTCCCTCTCCCAGCTAAGATGAATGACTGCCTTTTTAAAATTTAAAACAATTATAGCTTTATCCTCACTCTTTTGGCTTCAGAGAAAAATTTGTTAAGATATTCATTCATGGAATGACTCCTTCCTGACAGTACCCAATGCGGAGATAAACCTTCCTTGAACTCTTTCTTCTTAGATCTCTGCCAGATCATCTGCCACAAGCCCTAATCTTACAATAAATTATTTTAAGATCATTCTTACTGAATGTCTTCGTCTATTTGTGACACTTTAACAAAATAGTTAAGACTGAGTCATTTTTAAATAATGTAAATTTCTGGTAGTTCTGGGGGTCAGAAAGTCCAAGATCAAGGAACTAGTAGATTTGGTGTCTTGTGAGGATTACCCTGCTTCATAAATGGCACTTCTTGCTGCATCCTTACATGGCAGGGATGGTAGAAGGGCAAAAGGGACCTCGTTAGTTCCTTTGAGCCCTTTTATAAGGGCATTAATTCATTCATGAGGTGAAGCCCTCATGACTTAATCACTTTCCAGAAGGTGCTACCTCTTAATACTATTACATTGGAGATTAAGTTTCAACATGAATTTCGAAAAGGATGCAAACATATAAACATAGCACTAAGATGCCCAACAAATCCCATGGTATACGGTCTCCCTTGCTGCAGTAAACATCAGTACACCCAGGTTTTACTGCAGGTGTGTTCATGGTGGTTGTTTGACTCATGGACATAAACTTTATGCTATTACTCTCAGTTTGAGATAGATCCTATTAATATATTTGACATAAATAGACCATACTCTAATTTCTATTCTAAAATCTAACAGAAATAACTTATTCTCTTTATTTCTACTTTTAAGTCTATTGCATATTTCACTTTACAGATTGATAAAATCTTTGATTATATATAAATTAGTTATCTTTGAATGACTATCAAATAGCCTTCTCTCTGAACATTAGAAAATAAAATCAATATTTTGAAAAGTTGGCTTAATTAACAAGTATGGCATCGTTGCAAGATAAGGAAAAATAGTAAGTGACCCCTCACTGTGTCATCTTAAAATATGCATATACTAAAGTGCAAGAACTGCTTTCAGATATTTTTCATATTCAGCTGGGGGCAGAGTCTGTTGATCAATGAATGAAACTATTCACGTTGTGTTGTAAGTCTTCAAAAAAGACGTGATTAATGTAAGGCAAGTTAAAAACATAGAAATCAAGTCGTGGCTTGATATCATTTGATGGTATTGTTACCGGTGGAAAATATTCGAGTTATGGGTGGTGAATCCATACGGGTCTGCAGCAACCTCAGTTCTTGCCTTCTCAGAATAAAGAATTCGACCGAGGAGCATAAGGCAGAAAAAGAGACCAATGCAAGTTTTAGAGCAGGAGTGGAAGTTTATTTAAAAGGTCTTTAGAACAGGAAAGAAAGGAAAGTAGCTTGGAAGAGACTCAAGCGGGCACCTGAAGGTCAAGTGCGGTGTTTAACCTTGATCCCAGGACTTTATTCGCTGGCTCCTTTTCCATGAATTTTCACTTAGGGTGGACTGTTCGCATGCGCAGTGCCCTCCTTACCCTAGGAGGTGAGCACACGCAGTGTGTTTCAGAAGTTGTACACATGCCCATCTGAGTCTTTCTTCCCTTTTCCAGCGGTGTGTTCCCAGAAGGTCATGCTCTGCCGTTTTTGTCTCTTAATGCACATGCCTGGGAAATTACTTCTCCCTGGTGTCTGCGTTCATTTAACACTTTAGAGCAACAGGTGTGGACCATCAGGAAATGGCCTCTCCCCGGTGCTAGCTGCCAATTTAACACTTTTAGAGAGGAAATGTGATAACGGCCAAACTATCACCTGACATTTCTAGTGGGTGGGGGAGAGCCCTCTCCTTCCCTGCTCATGCCTGTCTAACTACCTGTAACAATATTAACTCCGAACAATATAGAGTGCCAAAATCATGCTTTTCCAAATCACTCACGACATAGCAGCTGGTTTCCAAATGATTATACACAAAGAACACAAGCAAAAGGGAGATCAAATAACCCTTTGATTCATATCTGAACAGGTATCTGCAGATTGCTGGTAAAGGTTTGATATACAGAGTCTACACAGGTTCTAAGCTTAAAGCTTGCAAGAGATCCTGCTTTGCTCTTAAATATTAATATTGAGACGAGACAAGCATGTCCATATGTGTCTCAGTGGCAAAAAAAAAAAAAAGAAAAGAAAAGAAATAAAAAGATGAATGGTGTGGACAGAGAGAGAGAAAGTCTTGAGAATATTACTCACCTCCGAGAGAGAGGGAGAGAAAATACTTGAGAGACTGTGTGAAACCCAGGTATCTCCATGTGAGACACAGATCCTGTGTCCATTTCGTGATACAGCTGCAGTGTATCAGAGACAACTAAGACACAGTACCCCACTTCATGGTAAAATATACCACGAATGATCAAATTAATGCTTCATACTCTACTCCATCATATTAATATCTCCTTTTCCTTTAGAGGAGCAAGCAATTTGGAGACCAGATTACCTATGTTCCCAAACCTCAGCTCTACCTCTTATGTTCAAATCCTAGCTGGGTGTGTTTGGACAAATTATTTAGGCTTTCTATGCTCTTTCCTCATGCATAAGCTTAGAATAATAAAATTACCCATTTCATGGGGCTTTTCTGAGGATTTTGTGAGAATTGGTTTTTGGAATATGAGATCCTGAAGTGTATCAAGATAATTCTGTTCTTTTCATCTTACGTCTAGTTGTCAGTGCATACAACTGCTTATTTTGTACCTTCCTGGGTAAAGAGAGCCAGATACTTTAGTCTACACCAAAAAAAAGAAAAAAAAAAAAAAAGCATCAGAACAGACACTAATTAGGCTATCTCCAAGGTTCCAGCATATACTAGATTAAAATATCACTCCCTAATTTATTACGAATTTCAAAGTATGCCTATCCACATTTTTCAGTCATGTTCATTAGGAGAGGTTTTTCAATTAGTACTACATGGTGGCTTAGCTCAACAATAATGTCAGTTAAGAAAAATGTCTTCAATTTATAACTCTCCTTCTTACTAAGGTTTTACAGAAAAATTAAATTTAAAATTAATTCCTTTTGCAGATTTTAATGAAAAGAAATTAAAATTTAAAAGCACTCCACTTCCAAATTTTCTCATTCTCTGCAAATAGATTTAACTGGGGGCTTGGTGGAATTTTAGTATTTTTCTCAGTCAACCTAACTAGAATCAATAGCCAGCACTGTAACATTTTCAGGGTTGGATTAATTCAATCCCAAGTCTTAAGTACTCTCATTTTTCAGTATCTGAAATGGTTAACACAGACTAGGCTGGGCGTGGTGGCTCATGCCTGTAATCCCAGAACTTTGGGAGGCCAAGGCAGGAGGATCACGTGAGGTCAGGAGTTCAAGACCTGGCTGGCCAACATGGTGAAATCCTGTCTCTACTAAATGTACAAAAATTAGCCAGGCATGGTGGCATGCACCTGTAATCCCAGCTACTTGAAAGGCTGAGGCAGGAGAATCACTCGAACCACGAGACTATTACAAAACTAGTCCTCTACCTAAGAAATTCATAAGAAAAATGCAAGTTCTTATAAAAAAATGATTCCAAACAAGATGATGGTATCAGACAGGACTTCAACACTGACTAGCTTATAGCAGAATATGTGCTGTACTGTCCTGTGTAGCAGAGAAACTTATAATGCTTGTGGATCTAGGGGCCCAAACGATGTAATCAAGCCTCTTTCTCTCTCTCCTTTTGCCTTCGCTTGGGCTCTGCGTTCTGTGCAGACTTCATTCACAGACAAGCCTTTCAAAATAGTGGTTCCCAACAACTTGAAGTTTACATAATTCTCCAGAGTGGCATTTCCAGCAGAAAGATATATGCGCTGCCTGAGTTCAAAATGAAATAAAATAAAATCCTAGGATTTAGCCTTATTGGACTGACGTATCCCAATATCACATGCACATCAGAGATCAGATCAGATATATGATGTTTTCTGGGAAAATGGAAGGACAGAGAAAGGATAAAAAGAAAATCTTGTTTTAACATTATCCAGAGTATAATCTGTGCATACCAGTTGTCCAGAGTTCGTAATTTAAACAGTTTTGTGGGGAAAATTCTGTTGAACAATTAATTTTACTGTCACATGCTTGTCACTGTGCTCTGTAGAATTCAAGGGTTTTTTTGTTTGTTTCTTTGTTTTCTTGTTTGTTTAGTCCTCTGCTTTCGCTGTGAAACCTTCATAATCCCTGCCTCCAGTATCCCAGTAGGAATCCATATAACTTCTCTCATGGACTTTTCTCGCAAATCTCATGGTAGCTAATGCTATTGTGCTGCTGCTGTCGGCATTTCTCAAACCCATACATTAGAGGCTAAATTTGAAGCAATAAATTTTGTCTTATATTAGTCCTTGAACATAACCTCTCCTTTTAAAAAGAGACTTTTCCTTAAGACATTATAAAGTCTTTGTTCTCTCCTTATTTCTGACTGTAGCTGACCTGACTTTCAACAAAGAATCAAATCATTTTCTTAGACTCAACTAAGGAAATAGAGGAAAGGAAAAAGAGAAAAAGAAAAAGAAACCCACATATAAACATTGAAAATAAAATAAAAAGCTATAGACTCTGGGATTTCCAATTTTGTGCCACATACCCATTCCAGTAACTAACAATACAGATGCCAAAAGTCTTTTTACACTTAATCTCTGTTTGAGATTTCTCTGGCTCTGGCAGGCTTGTGTAAGAAAAAATGTTAAATAAAAAAAAAAAAATTAAGTTGTTTTTTTTTTTTTTTTTTTTGTGGTGAGCTTAACCAGTTGCTTAGCAAGAACAATTCCTTCTTGTCTCCAGAGCCCCTGAAGAAGAAAAAGAAAATAAATATTTATCTCTGGCCAAGATGTCATCCCTGTTTACTCACTTTAAGGTTCCAAATAAGCCTGCTCAATAGCCGGATCACTTTTCCAAACAACAAATACCAGCTGTCATATTTCCACAAACCTTTGATGCCCTGATGCAGTAATCTACTTACAAATGCTGGCCCCCATGTAGCTCCATACTTGAGATTGAGAAAGTGGGAACTGAGACTGGCTTGGATGGTATTTTGATAGTATTAGAATGTCCAAACCGTGGTGTTTTGTGCAAGTAGCAAGTGATTCTGCATGATTGTAGCTTAGAGGGTGGCCAGTGTTGGGATGTTGAGTCTTAAAAAGTATGCTGAACCTGTACTTTTGTTACTTATGCCAGGCTGCATTTATTTTACTTATGCCACTTATGTTACCTGTGCCTGCATTTATGCTACTTCTCTAGATTTTACTCTGTAGGCATTGAGGATCTTTATGTAATGAAAGATGTGATATATTTTTATTAAATTCAGTATTAAGAACATATATCTCAACTTTTATTCAACATTTATGTCCCTAATTGGACATTGCTTTCAGTTTAAAAGACTGTGTGAGCAATAGAAATGCACGAGTTCAGAATTATCTTTTGGTATTTAATGTCTAATCCAACTGGGAAGGGGAAATTATTCTTATTAGAGCCACCTTGTTAATATTTTTAGACAAGTCTCAAGGATCTTATTTAACTCTAAGAGTTAATCTCTAGGAAAGTATTACCAACTTCTGCTGATTTTCAAGCAATTAAACAGTGTAATTTGAGCCACTGAACTTAAATTGGATCTATGTGCCAACAATATAGAACTACAGTGTCTTTTTAAAATGATCTTGCATACATGGGTTTCATTAGATCACCTTGTAAATGCATCACCAAGAATGTGAGTATTGATGTTTCTTTGGTGACAAGGAACAGGAATCCATTCAAATAAAGAGGAAATGTTTTGAAGGGATATGAGGGAAAAGCACAATTGAGCCTTGTTGAAGTCATGAATTGTGAAGCCACCAGGGCAGCTACTTTTTCCATCTCTCTAGAGTCAAATTATTTCTCACTCTATTTTCTTGGTAAGTCTCCTACTTCTTGCTACAAAAAGAACTGCCATTCCTGATAAAAATCTGCATGACTTGTGAATCTACATTCTTTGAAAGCCAAATTTCAAATTCTTACAGAAGGTCTGATTGGTCACTGATCATTCATTGTATTGTTATAGTTGGAGTATGGTCACATGCTACTTGTGAAGCTAACTCGACTCAGCTGTACATCAGGCTTTGCTGGTGGTGAGAATTTCCTAGTGAAGGGAAGGAATGTATGGGATAGCCTCTTATTGTGCTTGATCATTTCTTTTTAAAAAGCATTTAAAAAATTGTTTTGTAGAGATAGAGTCTCACTTTGTTGCCCAGGCAGGTCTTGAACTCCTTGCCTCAAGGAATCCTCCCACCTTGGCCTCCCAAAGTGCTGGAATTACAAGTGCGAGCCATTGTGCCTGGCCTATATATATATATATATTAAAACAAATGATAACCAAATGAATAGGCCACGATGACTATTGTAAAATTGACCTAACCTAGTGCCAGAATTTATACTACAATTAAAGATTAATAAACATAGCCTTGAATATTGGTCTCATCTTTTCTCCTTTATTTCAAAAATCAAGTACGTTAGATAAAATCAAGAGGATGAGAGTCATTTATAATAATGTTATTAACACTTAAAACTCTAAATAATTTTGCCCTGAAATTATATAAAATTTTATTATAGTATTTAGAGTAATTATTTTATCAAACAATTATAATCTGAAATTTAGAAAAATGTTATGAGATAAATTTATAAAGAAAAGAGGTAACAGCTAAGGGCAAAACCAGACTTATCACTATGGTAACTAGATTTTTACACATTCATTAATAGTGTTTCCAGAGTAAAGAACAAACAGAAAGTAGTAGACAAGAGATATTTACATTTGAAACAAGATATGTAACTCTTATATTTTATATGCTACAATGCCACTAAAAGAACAATATTCACAAAAATGTTATTTTTCCTCTCTTTTCTGTCCTTGGAGGCATGTCCAGTTAAATAGTGAGATATGACAGTGTATGAATGGAATATGCTGCTATAACAGCAAAATGACAAGATTCTGCATGCTTCATCGCCCATTACTTCTTATTTCCCTCAAATGCAAGAATGCGAAAAAACTTTGCATGAGAGACTCTTAACAGAATTAACTTGCTTTTTAAAATAATATCACTCCTTAGAATTAAGAACAAACACATTGAAAACAAAAATGTTTCCCTTTTTACATATGAGGAAACAGGATTACGAAATTTTAGTGGCAGAACATTGGGGAGCCTGGAGAAGAACAGAAATGAAATGAAAAATCCTAACGGTGACCAGAAGGAACTTGTTCAAAAGGCAGCTGTTGCATGGAGAGAACAAGTTTTTGGCTAGGGTGACAATTTATAAATAAATGGTCTTGTTAAGCCAGGTATTGGCATTAGCAGAGATTTAGCACACTTAGTCTTAAGGAACAAGCTACAGGAAATGTTTATGCAAAGTTTTCAGCTCAAATTCCTAAATGTTGAGATATTCTTCAAATGGAACCGTTTTGGTAAAGGTGTTTATTTGGCACACAAATTATTCACACTCAAAGACAATCCCATAGAATCTCCTACTTGTACCATCTTTGGAAAATCACTAACACTCTTTAATTTTTGATTCATTTATCTGAAGATTGTTTCTATGAGACCTGCAAGTCCTAATGTTCTGTAATTTGATGGAGACTTTTTTGGTTTATAGCAGCTCTGTCCTTCTCCTCTCCCAGCTATTTAGTTTCCTTATAAAGAATTCTCTTCATACATCTGTTTATTAAATCAAGCATTGGCTTTATACCAGTCTTGAAGGAATTCACTTTTATTCATATTTAAATAATTGAGATGGGGAGTGCAACTCTTATGAAACTAAATGTCATAAAAGTGTTTACATTTTCTCTGTTTCAAAAAGTAAATATGCCAATCTGAGATTTTTTTTTTCTTTAACAACTAGTAGCATGGAAACCTGGAATAACTATGTCATCTGTACAATATTCTTTCCCAAGAAAATGAAGGTCACTTTGAACAAACAAATGATAGTCTCTGCCAGGTGGGAGTCTTCTGATTCATTAAAAGCAGAGTGAATTTGCAGCATGTTGAACTCAAAGGAATTGGCAAACAACTACAACTATAGTGAAATCCATGGAATTTAGAATTAATAGTTTAAAAAAAAATACTTCATCAAATAATAATTTAAGAAAATAGAAATACAGCTAACTCTTCCTAATCGTAATGAAGGTATAGTGGATACTAAGTAGTAGGCAGTTAGATTTGATTTTAGAAGAAATTTTCATGTGCATTCTGTTATCTCCATTTACTATAAAACCACTGTACTGTGAATTTGTCATGAAATGATTTTATGAGATAATCAGTAAAATATATACCAGAAAAGCCTTGATATGTCTTAAAAGGCCAGACTGAAAGTACAAAATCTTCTTGGAAGTGGTGTTCTCCTGTTCTCAAATGTAGTTGAAAACCAATTTAATAAAATAGGAAAATCTAATTAAATCAGAAATGCTGTTTTGTCTTGCTGATATTGTGTACCCATGATCTCAATTAAGCAAAGATTTAGACAGTCAGTCAAGAGTTACAAAAGATATTTCAAATATTTAATTTGAGATCATACTATCTTTAAGATCAACATCATACAAACATGCTGAGGGGAAAAATACATTTCCTTTCTGCAGTTTCCAGATACAATCAGTGAACATTTATCAGCGTCCAAATAAATGAATTAAATTTTTGTTTTTAAAGTGTTTAGAAATAGTCACCACATATTACCTTATGCTGTTTGGTAGATGCATTTTCCTGAATCAAGAAAAGTGTTTGGTTTACAGCAAATTACAAAATTTACTAAAGTCCCTCTTGTTTTCCAAAGAAAACTTATTAACATTCTATAGAACTAACTCTTAGGATCAAACTTTTTAAAATGCTGGGTAAGTTATAGTTACAAGGTTACTATATCTTCTTCTACATAGCACGAAAAGCCCACTAATAATTTATATCCATTTCCTTCTGTATTCTCCTAATGCCCTATGCTATTAATAACAACAAAGCCCTGGAATTATCCCTCTCTATACATTATAGATACAAAAAGCTCATTGTGGGGTCACTCTTTATTTCTCTGTTCTTAATATGTGCATTAGTTTGCTACAGCTACTATAACAAAATACCTCAGACTGGATGGCTCAAACAGCAGAAATTTATTTTCTCACAGCTCTATAGGATAGAATTCCAATATTGAGGTATCAGCAAGTAGTTTCTTTCAAGGGCTCTCTCCTGGACTTGCAGATGGCTGGCCATCTTGTCACCAACATTTTCTCTGTGTGTGTATTCCCATGATAGCTCTCTATGCTTCCAAATTTCCCCTTTTGATAAGGACAGCAATCAAATCGAATTAGGGTGCACTTATGTGACCTCATTTACCCTTAATTACCTATTTAAAAGCCTTATCTCTAAATATAGTCACATTCTGAGGTACTGGGGTTAGAACATCAAAATATGAATCAGTGAGGTGTGCCCTCCTCCACCTCCACCTCCCAGTTGCTTTTAGATTTTTTCCTTATCAGTAATTTTCAGAAATATGCATGATGGGTTTTGGTGTGGTTTTCTTTGTATTCATCCTGTTTGGACTTTATTGTGTTTCTTTGATCTATGAACTAACAATTTGTTTTAAACTCAGAAAATATTTTGCCATTTTTTTTTTTCAAATATATTTTAGGTCCTCTCTTTAGGAAATCAGATTACACATATGCTAGGGGAAAAATTTTTTGTAAACTGTCTGAGTCTTTTTCATTTTTGTAAACTGTCTGAGTCTTTTAATCATTTTTCTATTGGGATTTTTTTAGCCTTTTGAGCACCGATTTTGTAAAGTTATCTATTTATTAACAATATTAACCCTTTTATAATACTTTTTGCATGTATTTCCTCCCAGTTTATCATTTATCTTTTGAGTTTATTTTTGCTGCTGAGTTGTTTTTTGGTATGTAGACTTTTTTTAAGGTAGTTGAACTTGTATTTCTTTTTTGTTTCTGATTTTGAACAATAGTTAGAAAGATGTTCCCATCTTGAGAATATAAAGGAATTTACATGTTTCCTTCTAGTGCTTCTATGATTTTCTTTTTTGCACTTAGTTTTGTATTTATTTTATTCATTTACTTTTTAATTTATTTTATGTTCAGCGGGCTTATGTACAGGTTTGTTACCTGGGTATATTGCATGATGCTGGGGTTAGGGATAAAACTGATATTGTCACCGAAGTAATAAGCATAGTACCCAATAGTTAGTTTTTCAAACCCCACTCCACCAACTTCTTCACTCTAGTAATCTCTAGTGTCCATCATTGCCATCTTTACGTTCATGAGTAGCAAATGTTTTAGCTGTCTGAATGTTTCACTTATAAGTGGTTTTCTGTTCACCTGTTAATTTGTTCAGGATAATGGCCTCCAGCTGCATCCATGCTGCTGCAAAGGTATGATTTTAATTTTTTTTTAATGGCTGCATACTATTTCATGCTGTATATGTACCATGTGCTTTTTCTTTCTTTCCTTTCTTTTCTTTTCTTTTCTTTTGTTTTCTTTTCATTTCTTTTCCTTTTTTTCTTCTCTTTTCTTTTTTTTTTTTTTTTGAGACAGAGTCTCCCTCTGTCGCCCAGGCTGGAGTGGAGTGGTGCGATCTCGGCTTACTGCTCACTGCAAGGTCCGCCTCCCAGGTTCACGCCATTCTCCTGCCTCAGCCTTCCGAGTAGCTGGGACCACAGGCGCCCACCGCCCGGCTAATTGTTTGTATTTTTAGTAGAGACGGGGTTTCACCTTGTTGGCCAGGATGGTCTCGATCTCCTGACCCCGTGATCCACCCATCTCAGCCTCCCAAAGTGCTGGGATTACAGGTGTGAGCCACCGTGCCCGGCCTGTACCACATGTTCTTTATCCAGTCCACCACTGCTGGGCACCTATCTTCATTGTATTCCATGTCTTTGCTATTATAAAAAGTGTTGCAATGAACACGTTACTGTATGTGTCTTTTTGGTGGAGTGATTTACTTTCATTTGAGTATACAGCCAATAGCAGGATTGCTGGGTGGAATGGTAGTTCTGTTTCAAGTTCTTTGAGAAATCTTCAAACTGCTTTCCATGGTGACTTAATTAATGTACATTCCCACCAACGGTTATAAGCACTCCTTTTCTCTGTAGCCTTATCAGCATCTGTTGTCTCTTGACTTTTTGGTAATAGCCATTCTGACAAGTGTGAGATGGCATCTCATGGTAGTTTTGCTTTGCATTTTTCTTATGATTAGTGATGTGGAGTCTTTCTTCGTATTCTTGTTGGCTGCTTGTGTGATTTCTTTTGAGAAGTGCCTGTTCATTTTTTTGCCTACTTTTAAATGAAGTTACTTGTTTTTTTGCTTATTGAATTGTTTAAGTTTCTTATAGACTTTGAATATTAGACCTTTTCTGGCTATGTAGTTTGTAAATATTCTCTCCCATTCTGTAGGTTGACTGTTTAAAAAATAAAATACTTGGAATACATCTAACCAAGGAGGTAAAATATATCAACGGGGAAAGATACAAAACACTGCTAAAATAAATCATAGGTGACATAAATAAAAGGAGAAATATTTCAAGATCAAGGATCAGAATAATCAATATTGTTGAAATGGCCATACCACCCAAAGCAATCTACAGATTCTATGCAATTCTTATTAAACTACAAATGTCATTTTTCACCAAACTAGAAAAAAACTATTCTAAAATTCATATGAAACCAAAATAGACCCCAATTACCAAAGCAATCCTAGGGAAAAAGAACAAAGCTGGAGATGTCACTTTACCAGACTTTAAACTATAAGGCTACAGTAACCAAAACTGCATGATACTGCTACAAAAACCAACACATCAACCAGTGGAACAGCATAGAGAACCCAGCAATAAAGCCACACACCTACAACCATCTCATCCTCAACAAAGTCAACAAAAATAAGTGACGAGAAAAGAACTCTATTCAATAAATGGTGTTGGGACAATGGGTCAGACATATACAGAAGAATAAAACTGGATCACTATTTATCATCATATATAAAAATTAACTCAGGATGTAGTAAAGATTTAAATGTAAGACCTCAAACCATAAGAATCCTAGAAGAAAACCTAGGAAACACCATTCTTTTTGGACACCAGTCTTGGGAAAGAATTTATGACTAAGTCTTCAAAAGCAATTGCAACAAAAACAAAAAATGACAAGTGGGACCTAATTAAACTAAAGAGCTTCTGCACAGAAAAGAAACAATCAACAGAGTAAACA
This sequence comes from Colobus angolensis palliatus, assembly GCF_000951035.1. Classification (NCBI taxonomy): domain Eukaryota; kingdom Metazoa; phylum Chordata; class Mammalia; order Primates; family Cercopithecidae; genus Colobus; species Colobus angolensis. The sequence goes on along the minus strand of NW_012116032.1, from coordinate 2,923,139 downwards.
GACAACCTACAGCATAATTGATTTTTTATTTTGAGTTTATTATTTGGATTTTGTGAAGTATGCTTTCAATTTTATGTGTTTTTTTCTACTGATTATCATTTGACCCAACATCTTTTATTAAAATTCCATCATTTTGCCATGTTTAATATATACTAAATTTTTATATGAACATGGTCCATTTCTGATTTTACTATTCCCTTTCATTAGCCATCTGTTTATTAACTTACCAGCAACAGACTGTTTTAAGTATGGGGGCTTTGTAGTATTTTAAGTAACTGTTAAACTAGTCATCTGCAATTGGTCTTCTGTTTTATGATTTTATCTTTTTTATTTCATAAGAACTTTAGAATTAACTTTTCTACCTCCAGGGGAAGAAACAGTTCTATTTTTGTTCACATAATATGAAATTTATAAATTATCTAAAGGAGATAATTATGCATGGTGCTTTTGTAATGTTGCATCACAACTGATGTCTTCCCATTTAGTGGAGCTTACTTTTCTGTATTTCACGAGTGTTTTAAAGTTTTCCTCATGTAGGCTTTGCATATTTGTTATGTTTATTCATAAATATTTTATCTTTTATGTTGCAGCAACTACAAAAGTGTTTTTTTAACATCATCTCTTTATTGTTCATGTACTTGTAGACCATTGATTTTTTGTGTTAACTTTTTTCCTACTACTTTAATTAATTCATTTATTATTTCAGTTCACTATCAGTTTCATTGGAAGGTATTGAGAGGCATAGCTTGATGAAGTATTTTGGGAGCTGGAACACACAAGAAGCAAAGTAATATTGTTGAAGACATTAGAATGAACATCATCAGTTCTCCTCCTGAATCCAGTACTACATGGCAATCTAGAATCATGAAAGCTGAACTAGATGGACATTATCTGTGAGAGGGGAGTGGTCTGAGTTATAAGTTATACAGTTAGTATGCCTGTCCTTTTGGAGATTTTAGGTATTCTTTGTCTACAAGGAGAGGAACTTTGAGATGTATCTATATTTTCTTGCCCTTGTTAAGCTTTGTGGAGATAGAAAACTTGCGACTTGAAGGTTCCCCTTGGGCCTCTGAAGGTTCGTTAAAAATTACTGACATGAAGCAGATTAGTAGGAGAAAAGTGTACAAATTTATTTAATGTGTATACATGGGAAAATCACTGAGTGATTTCTTATCCCACAGCATGGTTCAGGAGAAGAGAAATTCTGTTGAGTGGATTACTAGGAAAGATAAATGGATCAGGAAACAGAAATTAATGTGTACATTATCTTGTGAAAGGTTCTCTTCAGGTGTGGTTACACTTTTGGTATTATAGGAAGAGGGAGAAAAACATTATTTTTTTGTTTGGTTGGGTCTGATCTTAGGTAGATAAAGGCTTTGGGAGAATCAGAGGGAAGGGGAAGGCCAGAGACAGCTTGAAGTTTCTTCAGTTCAGCATATCAAAATGCCACATTTTGGGATATCAGTTTCTGTATTAGTCTGTTGTGCAGTGCTATGAAGGAATACCTGATGCTGAGTAATTTATAAAGAAAAAAAGTTATATTTGGCTCATGGTTCTGCAGGCTATACAAGTATTGCACCAGTTTCTGCTTGGCTACTGTTGAGACCTGAGAAATCTTTTACTCTTGGCAGAAGGCAAAGTTAGAGCAGGTGTGCTCGCAGGCATGTCACGTGGTGAGGGAGGGAACAAGAGAGTAGGGGAGGTGCCAGCCTTCTGCTTGTGAGTGAACTAACAAAGCAATAACTCACTCATTATCCTGGGTAGGGTGCAAAGTCATTCATGAGGCATCTGCCCCTATGACCCAAACACCTCTTACCAAATCCCACCTCTAACATATTGGAAATCACATTTCAGCATGAGATTTGAAGGGGACAAATATCCATACTATATTAGTTTCTGTGCCCCAATAAGATCCATGAGTCTTGCAGTAACTACTGAATTATTGTACTCATTTCTCTCTCCAACAGATGAGGGACGTTGAAATAGAGTCTCCTCCTACAAGTGCAAATGTTCCTGAAAAGGGTAAAGGTAATATATGCAAAGCTCTTCTGATGAGCAATCAGTCAACAACAGTCAGCCAGGAAAATGGACTGCTTCTAGGATGATGCCTTACCACCAGTACCTTTCAGTATAAGGTCCGGCCTAGAGTAGAGGGGGAAACAGATATGGAGAAAGTGATCTAAGTCCAGCGCAATTGTGCTGTTCCAGGTATCTCTCCACCCTCTGACCCCTGGGTCACTAACCAACAGCCAAGAGATGACCCCTTGTGGAGGATGGCTAACCTCACAGCATGTACAGGATTAGGTAAGCAGTCCAGCCCATCTGCCAGTGAGTGGTGTTGCCATTTTGTCTAGTGTAAATAGTATTTGTTTCTGCTGTTTATTGTCCCCCTTTCCTGCAGGCAGTAAGGAATATAGAATATCCTTTCGGAACCACGCAACATGTTGTCTTACCAATATAGATTCAGTGACGATTGTGCAGTTAACTCTTGCTGAAAAAGATAAAACAGCAAAGGAAAAATTGTAAGATGGCTGCCAATGCCAAGACTCCCACAGTACTTTTGTCGTATTTTCTATTATCAGTTTCGAATGCTTTTCTCTACCAAACCATCAAAAAGGGATGGTAGAGAGGCAGGAAGTGAGAAGAAAGGGATGAAAAATAAAGACCAGACCAAGGTCTGAACCTGGAACTGATACACTATTCACTCCTCTGTCACTCAGTTTCATTCATTAAAAAGGTAATTATGAATTAAGTAAATGAATTAAGGAATGAATGAGGAGCTCAAAGCTGAGGTTATAGATATAAAAGATGCTATGTAATTAACAAGACATTGTCAATACAGTAATAGAATATTTTTATATTCTTTGTAATGGATTCATTCTTGTTTTTTCCCAGAAACAGAACAATCCATAGTGCTAAACTTCTTTGAACCAATGTGCAACTCTCAAGATGATTATACTGAAATACCTCATTTATATTGTAAAACTGTAACTCAAAATTACTAACCCTTATTTTCTAATACACACACTTTTCATAGTGAATAACAACCCAAGAATTTCGGAAACATAGTTTTCCATGATTTGGAATCATGAAGTTCCTGTAAATCTATGTGTAGTTTTGATATATATTCATGTCTATTTACATATGCAGCCTAAATCAGGTATTTCCTAATTACGTTGTTTGCTATACTTAGCTTGGTTTTATGCTTGTTACATGAACATATTTTAGAATTAATACTTTATAAAACTCCAAAATATGGTTCTAACTAATGATTTGGTTATGTGGGATTTTGTACAAATTTCATTATATTTTCTGCTGAATTCCTACTAAAAAGCATCATCTTAAGAGTGAAACAACATTCTAACACAATAAACTACAAGGCAATTTTTTTTCTAGTGATAAGTAGCATCCCATCCCAAGAGAATGTTTAGCACAATGTTGTGGAGAGAGCTTCCTGTAAGTCAGTAAGAACATAGAGCTAGCCATTCTGACTCCCACTGCAAGCCTTCAACTGAACTATAATCTTCCTTGCATTGTAAGTCCTCCTTACATTGCACATAATACCTGGGGCAATATCAGAAGCTTTAGGGTCTCTATTTTGATTCAATTTTCCGGCTTTTTTTTCCTTTCTGAATTCAGACATCACTGTACAGACTTCCGCTGCCAATTCATGATCTAACTTTGCTTTGGAATTTTATGTTTTGGCTTCGTTTCATTGAAACAAATGTAAGCATAAATAGTTATGAAAAATCATAATTTACATGCATTATTTTTGTAGTGCTCTTTGGACCAGGAAAGAAGTTACTGGAACTCCCCAAAAAATTTAATTTTATGAAAGTGTAAAGCGATACCTGGCAGAAATTTGGCCCTGATATTTTTTACACCAACTTTATTGAGATATAATTTGTATATCATAAAATTTTCCTATCTGATACGGTTTGGCTATGTTCCCACCCAAATCTCATCTTGAATTGTAGCTGCGTTAATTCCCACCTGCTGTGGGAGGGACCTGGTGGGAGGTAATTGAATCATGGGGGTGGTTTCGCCCATATTGTTCTCATGGTAGTGAATAAGTCTCATGAGATCTGATGGTTTCATAAGGGAGAGCCCCTTTCACTTGGTTCTCATTCTCTCTTGTCTGCTGCTGTGTAAGACTTGCCTTTTGCCTTCCACCATGATTGTGAGACCTCCCAAGCCACAGAGAACTGTGAGCCCATTAAACCTCTTTTTCTTTATAAATTACATGGTCTTGGGTATGTCTTTATCAGCAGCATGAAAATGAACTAACACACTATCCTACGTGTACAATTCAATAATTTCTAAAGTACAATTCATAGAGTTGTGCAATAATATAGAAGCTTTTTTTCTGATACAGTTCTATATTCTCCTTCCTATGTTGTGCTACGGTTGTCATGTATACTACATGTTTATACATTATAAGGGCAAGGATACAGTTTGATAACATTTATTTTCATATGGTTGTCTTTTAAATTAGTTACAAGATAGATATATATATGTACATATACATGTAAATATATACGTACTATTTTATATTACCTTAACCATAAACACTATTTTTTCAGATATATGTGAGTTACTACTTAGTATAATTTTGTTCAGCCTTAAAGACTTCCTTTAGGATTTACCATAAAGCAGGTCTGCTAAGAATGTTTTTATTTCACTTTCATTTATGAAGGATAGTTTTGTTGAATATAGAATTTATGATTGGCATTTCGTTTAATAATTTAAATATGCCATTCTCCTGACTTCTGACCTCCATTGGGTCTGAAGTACTCTGAATTTTATTGTAGATAGCCTGTATATTTTAAGTCATATTTCTTTTGAGTGTGTATGTGGTTTTTGTTTATGTTTTTTTTTATGTTTTTTTTTTTTTTAGCATTTTCTGTTTTGGGCTTTCAACAGTTTGACCACAATATATTTGGGTACATGTCTCTGAGTGTGTTCTACTTGGAGTTTTTGAGATACTTAGATGTGTAGTTAAACGTTTTCAGTCAAGTTTGGGAAGTTTTTGGCTATGAGTCCTACATATATATATTTGTTCTTTTATCACCTCCCTTCTGGAACTTCTGTGATATACATATGTATGGGTTCACTCAGTGATGTCTCACAGGTCTTTAAGGCTGTGTTCATTTTTCTTCACTCTTTACTCCTCCTTCTTTGGTTCTTCAAATTGGATAATTTCGACCGATCTATTATCATGCACAGATTCTCTCTTCTACGAATTTAAAGTAGCTTGGAGCCTCTCTGATATGTTTTATTTCTGTTCCTGTGCTTTTGAAGCTCAGAAAATTTTTTTTGAAAAAATAATTTCTATCTCTTTTTTTATTATTTATTTGATGAGTAATTTGTTCTTTGATGAGTAAGTAATCATACTTATCTTTAATTCTTTAAACATAATTTCATTTAGTTTTTGAACACACTTGTGACTACTGTTTTGACATTTTTGTGTGCTAAATATAGCATTGTGGCTCTTTTCAATACAATGTATATTGGCTGATTTTCTTTTCTGTGTACAGGTCACCCTTCTCCATTTCAAGTATTATAATTTTTGTTGAAATTGTACATTTTAGATAATATAGAAAGTCTTTGTTGTTACAGAATTGTAAGATGATCTTCAGAATTCCTACTTTCTATTGTACATGTCCTGAATAATCTCCTTGAATCTGAACAGAACCTATGAAGATGATGGATGTCACTACCATGATTAGTTTATATTATATAGTAAAGGTAAATAGATTTTTCCAAACGAAATAAAGGTTTCTACCCAATTGACTTAGAGTTAATCAGCACTGAGATTATCTTAGGTGAATGTGAGCTATTGGGAAGCCCTTTAAAAACATTCAGGAAATTAGGGACTTGAAGTAGCAGATCTCTCTCTCCCTTTCTCTGTCTTTCTCTCTTTCTCTCTCTCTCTCGTTCATCCTAAGGAAGGAAGCCACCGTGAGTTCTATGGTTGTAAGAAAATAAATATGTTCTGCTAACAGTCATATAAGTTCTGAAGACCTAAGCCTTAGATTTGACCTCAGCCCTCACTGACCACTTAACTCTAGCCCTGCAAAACCCTGAGCAAAGGAATCAGTTAAGTTGTGCCCAGACTTCTGACTCATGGAAATCGAGATGATAAATTTATGTTGCTTTAAGTCACTAAGCTGTAGCAATTACAGCAAAGAAAACTAATACTTTCTTCCCCCAAAGAATTGTCTCTGATTGTGTGTGTGTGTGTGTGTGTGTGTGTATGTGTGTGAGACTAAGTTTCGCTCTGTTGCCCAGGCTGGAGAGCAGTGGCACGATCTTGGCTCACTGCATCCTCCGCCTCCCGGGTTCAGTTGATTCTCTTTCCTCAGCCTCCTGAGTAGCTGGGATTACAGGCATGTGCCACCACGCCTAGCTAGTTTTTGTGTTTTTAGTAGAGATGGGGTTTCGCCCTGTTGGCCAGGCTGCTCTTGAACTCCTGACCTCAGGTGATCCGCCCCCACCCCGGCCACCCAAAGTGCTGGGATTACAGGCGTGAGCCACCATGCCCAGACAATTCTATAGTCCTTCTTGCACATAATGTGCAGTTGCTGATGTTACGGCTCTGATTTATTAATTTTTCATTGCTAATTTAATTTTTAAGCCTGGATTTTTAGGGATTGCACCTTGGTCAACATATCTTAGTGGTCACTTAATGATTTGTTAGAGGTCATACATAAACAACTTGAACTCATAAGCCTTCTACACTTAACCAGTGGATCTTTGTGTGGATTGGGGAACACACTCAAAGTAAAGGCAGTTTGCAAGTCCTCCCTCACTTTCTGTCAGATCTCTCCATCACACCTCTCCAAACTAAATGTCAATGAGGATGTGGTGGACCTAGGATTCTCACATATTGCTGCTGAGAACATAAAATGATTCATCTATTTTGAAAATAGTTTGGCAACGTCTTTAAAAGTCAGACATACATTTACCATTTGATCCAGGCATTCTATTCCTAGATATTTAGATAAGAGAAAGAAAAGCATATATACCTACAAAGACTTATGCATGAATGTTCAAGCAGCTTTATTTGTAATACTTTAAAACTGGAAACAACCCAAATATCCATCGACTGGTGGAAGGACATAATACTACTCAGCATTTAAAAAAAGAGTGAACATGTCACAACATGGTAATAATTATGCTGGATGAAAGAAGATAGTAAAACAGAAAGTATACATTATATTGTCATTTATGTAAAGCTCTAGGAAATTCAAACTAATATATGGTGATAGAAAACAGATTAGTGGTTACCTGGTTACTGGGAGAGATCTAAGTGGGTAGTAGCAGAAGGAAGAGGTTACAAAGGGACATGAGGAAACATTTTGGGGTGATAGATATGCTTAGCATCTTGATTGCATTGACAGTTTCACACATATATACCAGGCTTAAAACAAAGATAAAGTGAGTGAAACTCACTTTTGAGACTCTGGCACAAAATTTTAGTGGATAAAGGTGGGGGAGGAAAACATTCAGTAATGAAGATAAATAACATTTTAATGCAATATTATAAATCTAAATTATTTTTAGAAATGTAATGAACAAAATATTACAGATTTAAATGAAGACAAGATCTGATTCTATACTTGCAGAATATATTTACTCAACTTACCCTACTCCAAACTCTGGTTCTAATGAAACTCTCTTTATAAAAATAAGTAGATGGCTCACAGGTCATGGCATGTCAACTTCATTTTTTAAAAAAAATATTAAAAATGATTTTAAAAACACATCATTTATCTTGATTAACTGGTTTTGGTGCCCTCCCAAAGGAGCATAGTAATAAAATTACACCTGACTAAAACTGAGCTCTCTGCTTTGAGTGAAATAATGCACAGAAAAGCAGATTTCAAAGAGAACAAGTTACATTGAATGGTTAAAATGTCTTTTGAAATCTATATTTAGATATTATAAACTAGCTGCAAATAACAAGATAGATACTTTAAAAATATTTGTCGCTATATTTTAAAGCATAATGCTAAATTTTTCCCATGAATTAAGGTATACCATTCTGTCCTTTCTCACTTTATTAACAATTACTTAAGCTGACTAAAATTTGCTTGCTTAATCTGAAATTTTATTTATCATTTTGGAAGTATTTAGGGACGGTAAATAATCTGTTCAAATGTCACATTGTAGGACAACAACAAGTATTTAAAGATATGACTATAAGATTTTAAAATCATTTAAGCTGTGGCCAAGCACAGTGGCTCACGTCTATAATCCTAGCACTTTGGGAGGCTAAGGAAGGCAGATCGCTTGACGTCAGGAGTTCGAGACCAGCCTGGCCAACATGGTATAACCCCATCTCTACCAAAAAAAAAAAAAAAGAAAGAAAAGTGCAAAAATTAGCCACACTTGGTGGCACACGCTGTAGTCCCAGATATTTGGAAGTCTGAGGTGAGAGGATTACTTGAACCCAGAAGGTTGAGGCTGCAGGTAGCCATGATAGCATCAGTGCACTCCAGCCTGGGCAACAGACCGAGACCCTGTCTCAAAAAAAATAATAATAAAAATAAAATCATTTAAGCTGAAATAGCTGAAAGGAAGAATGGAAATGAAGATATCCACATTTTTAAAAATAGCAGTAAAGTTCTGTGACCAACTGAATATAATAGGAAGAAGAAAAGTTTGATGGTTTTGAGGACACACTTGGGAACTAGACATATTTGGGTTAGAACCTCAAAGTTCACAGCTTGATCTGCCTCTCTCTAGCTGTGTGACTTGGAGTAAGTGACTTAACCTCTCTGAGCCTCATTCCTTTATCTAAAATATAGGGTTGTTAATAGGACTTATAAGTTTGTAATGTTACTTCAATGTCATTATGAACATAAAGTGTTTAGCTTAGGGCCTGACACAAAGGAACTACTCAATGGAAAGTAGCTGTTATTATTACTAAAATATTAGATAACAGAGAAAGAAAGCAAGAAAGGCAAACAGCCTTGTGATGAGGAAATCCAGTGATTTATTATACTCAGGAACAATAGCATTTGCAAAGGAGAATAATATGATGAAAGCGTAAACATTGACTTTAGGAGAAGCCATGATGCCCACGTCATAATATAATGGTAACAAACACAGGCAGAGGACAGTACTCTTGAGCATTGACCTTTGCTTCGTGTTCCTCAAGCCCAGGAAGGTTTTGGGAAGCACAAAAACATCTTGACATGTGAGTTTTAAGTAGGAAGTACCTAGGTTATCTTACTTTGAAAAGTTTAAGTTTGGTTCCAAATGCAAACTTTCTTGCACACACCCAGTCCTTCCATCAGCAGCATGATCGTAGTGGCTTTGATGTCTGTACGTTTTGTTTGTATGGACAATGACGAGAAGTCCAGTGTGGCATGTTTTGATCTCTGCGATCTTACAAAATCCAAAATATCATCGACAGTTTGTGTAATGCTGTATTTATCATGGTCTCTCATGAACTTAATTATAAAAATCTGTTGTTTTTCTGTTAACTTTAAAATGAATGAAACCTTTGGAAGGAGGAAGAATAAAAGAAACATTAATAGGTTTGGTGTCAGCGTGCATGATAATAACACAATATCATGCTGGTCTTTTTAATTACACAGTAGAAACTCGGCTTGTCACATTCGCAGTGCTTAATTCATGGCTGTGGATATATACTTCACAGTGAGGATGAAATCAGGCCAATCAGCCAGTATTTGCAGGTCTGCAAGGATTCCTGATTTTCATATAAAGACCTAAGTTATGAAAAAATTAGAACATCCAAAACTCCCAATGAAAGCATTCTGTGCATACATTCACAGTTGAATTAAGGTGGTTGGATTATTTCTGTTTATGGTTAACAAATATTTAAGGAAATGGCAATTTTATATTGTTAACCTTTCCCAAAGAATTTTGCAATAGTTAACTAATGGCTTTTTCGTTTAACTGATTACCTCTAGGGCCAAAGCAATGGAAATATACTACTCAGATTAACACTCTTCTAACATAACATACCACATAAAAATGAGAATTCAGGAACTGTAGCACATTACCCAAAAGTCCAAGATGATAAAGAATAAGAAATGCAAATATTCCAAAGTCTGTTCTTCTGTTTATATGTCACTTCTTTCTAACACATACACATTATTGTACAATATTTTTGTAAATGGATTTTATGTTTAACAAAAATTTAAAACTGTTTAATAAGTTAAATAATGATTACGAACATTATTATAAATCATCTCAAAAATCTAATTTTCATGTCAAATACTCAGAGATTTTATACACATTTATCAACAGCAACTTATAGGTGTGGTTTTGTTAAACCCTTTTGCTACTTTTTTAACTCATTGGTTAAAGCAATATAAACTCAACATGTTTAAAGCAAGCCCTATTATTCTCACACAATCTCACATGAACAGAGTTCTATGAGATCAGAATAAGCAGCTTTTATTTATTTTTTATAAAATTCTTTCTTGACAGAGTCTCCCTTTGTCATTGTCACCCAGGCTGTAGTGCAGTGGCACAATCTCAGCTCATTGCAACCTCCACCTCCCAGGTTCAAGCAATTCTCATGCCTCAGCCTCCTTAGCTGGAACTACAGGTGCATGCCACCATGGCTGATTAAGTTCTCTGTATCTGTGGTACAGACAGGGTTTCACCATGTTGGCCAGGCTGGTCTCGAATTACTCCCAAAGTGCTGCGATTACAGGTGCAAGACACTGGGCCCAGCCTATTTATTTTTTAAATGGAACAGTGGTTTATCTGCTGCCTGAATTTTGATCAGAATAAAAATATGCTGTGTATTAAAGAGAATAATTTATAACAGGAAGATCACATAAGTTAGAAATCAGGATCATTAAAATGAAGGTTCAGTGACCAAGACAAATCATAAGGCTTTTCTATTTCTATGGCTACTTTTCCTATTATTATGTATGTTTCCATAATAGAAACAATTAAGAAATATAAAATAAATATTAAAGACAACTAGAAATAGAAGGTAGAGTGAGTGAAGATGATACTGTCTTCATCTCAACACCCTAGCAATGAAGGTGGTGGCAATAGGTTTTGAGATTAGAATGTATGTATTCATAAACCTAGAGGAAATCATCTAATTCTCCTTTATGGACTGTGCATATGGGTCCTATCCTATCAGCCTGGATCATATCTGTTGTTTTGCCACTATCTTACCAATCTATTTCCAAGAAATAAATCACATCACCCTCAATATACTCAGAAAAATTATTTTTAAAATTATACTTTTAAGTGTGTTTCTATTTGTAAAACAATGGTAACAATTTAAATTAAGATTATAAGATAAATATTTAAAAATAGAGATTGCCTGGGAAGTAACATCAGCAAGGTGATGGGATAGGAAACCTAGTGTTTCTTTCTCCACCACAGAAAGTTCAACTAACAGCCATACACAGACAGGAATGCTTTGGTGAAAACCCCAAGACTTGGAAAGAAGCCTGAGACATCCACATGGATCATAGAACTGAATAAAAATCACATTAGAAGAGGAAGAGAAATGGTTTCACTTCGGCTTTGTTGTCCCTCCCACTCCCTCAAGTTGACACAGTGCCTCACAAGGAAATTCTCCAGTGCCCATTGTTTAGATTAGGGGTAGAAGAAAACTGGAAACAGACATCCAACCAACTCCCCTAGCATTCCAAGGGGCCTCTCAGGAATCCCACTTCAATCTCACCTTACAAGAAACACAGAGGGTAACAGCCCGGCTAAACTACCTGTCATCAGATAAAAACAAAGAAAGGAGGCACTGCTTACAGTGACAGCATGCACATCTTGGTGGTAGCTCCATGTTACTGCTAGCAGAGGTGTCAAATGAGAAATACGTTGACACAGCCCACGCATGAGGACAAGCTGGTCACTTCCAGAAATATGGTGAAAAGTTCAATCCAGCTTGCATTTCTAGACTACTAACTTCCATGCCTAGCCTCAGACCATATCCCAAGTTCTGGCCCAGAGAAGGAGATGCCTGCCACAGACTATTTCACCAAAGCACTGAGTATAAACTTGTGCCATCCAGGGATTTAAATGCTGGCTTGGCTCAACCTTGAAGTCTACCTCAAGACCCCATGGCCTGAAACCGTACTTTTCAGTAAAGCACAAGGGCTAGACTTGTGCCACGTGGGCCTTCAAACAGCAGCTCAGCTCACTTTCAAATATCACTCAAAAACTGTACCCAGGCAAAAAGGCAAACCTCAATCATGCCTTTCTACTGAGCACAGCAGTTGTTCTCAATTATACCAAGCAGCAATTCTGCTTAACCTCGGGATCTAACCTGCTTCCCTGCTCAGATTTAAGAACTCAAATGGCAGTACCACTGTATTAAGAAATATATCATGCACTCGGCACTATTAGAGGCAATTTCAGTGTCTAACCAGTAGCTCTTATTGCAGAATGTAGCCAATGGTCTCATGAGACAGCAAAGCTCAGCTAGCAGCCACATCTGACTTCAGAGCAAAGGTCAGATGGCCTTTATCAGTTGGCCCATCTAGAATTACATGCTAGAATTAATAGTGAAGGTATAATAGCCTTACCAAAAATGTCTGTAAGGACTAAAAGAGGTGACTGTCTCCTCAAATATACATCTACCAATGCAAAAACATAAAGATTATAAAGAATTATGGAAATAAATCTTCAACAATGGCCTCTAAAGAAATGAAGATTTATAAATGAAGACAAAAAATTAATAACAGTTCTCTTAGGGAAGTTCGATGAATTTAAAAGATATAAAATATATGGAAATATAAATAAAATTTGGAAATCAGTCACAAATAAAATGAAACATTTGAAAAGAATTGAAACAGTAAAAAATAGAAATCCTAGAGATGAACAAAATGACTGAACTAAAAAATGTAATAGAAAGATTCAACAAAAGGTTTGAGAAAACAGAAGGAAAAGTCATTGAGCTCAAAACTGAAATTTGACAGAGACATTTGAAATTATTCAGTCAGAGGAGCAAAAAGAAAACAGAATGAAAAAGAAAACAAAAAGCCTGTGGATTTATGGTACACCATCCAGAGACTTAATACTCACTTAATAGAATTCCCTGAAGGAGAAGAGGGAGAGAAAAAGAGCCTGAAAGTATATTTTTTAAAATAATAGCTAAAAACTTCTCAAATCTGGGGGAAAATGCCCTCATTCAGATAGAATAAGTATAGATATCTCCAATAACTTCAACAAAAGGAAGAGTTTATCAATGCATAGTAATCAAACTATCAAAAATGAGAGACAAAGAATAAATTCTGAAAGCAGCAAAAGATAAGGAACATATCACATAAAGGGAGTCCCAGTGCAGTTATCAGCAGATTTCTCAGAAGAAATACTGCAGACCAGGAGAAACTGGGATAATAATTCAAATTACTAAAGGAAAAATAAACCTGTAAAACAAGAATAGTTTACCTGGCAAAGCTTCCCTTCAGAAGAGAGGGAGAATAGAAACTTTATCAGACAAACAAAAGCTAAGGGAGCTCATCAACACTTGGTTTGCCTTGAAAGAATTACTAAATATAGTTCTCAAAGCTGAAAAACAAAGACAAAAAAATTATTTCACTAATTAATAACAGAAAGTGTACAAAAACACAAAACTCATTGATACAAGTAACACATAGTCATAGTCAGAATACTCTAGGTCTGTAATGGTGGTATGTACAATTTTAATTCTAGTATCCTGGTTAAAGGATGAAACTGCTAAAAGCTATGGAAAAATACATTATCATGAAAAAAATGATAAAATAATGTAATATTGACATCAAAAATCAAATTAAGGGAAAATAAAAAGAAAGAGTTGTTAGATATGATAAAAGTTAAATGGTGTTTAGCTTGAAATAGCCTAAGTCTGAGACAATTTGTGTAAGCCTCATGATAGCACATCTATAGATGTGCAAAGTAAAAATAGAAAGGATTCAAAGTATACCTACAAAAACCATCAAACCATCAAACCAAAAATCTATCAAAGCACAAAGGAAGGCAGCACAAAATAAAAAAAAAAAAAACTGCATTCCAAACAACCAGAAAACAAATTATGAAATGGCAGTAGTAAGTCTTTACCTAAAAATAATAGTTCGAATGTTAAATGGATTAAATTATCCAATTAAAAGGCATAGAGTGGCTGAATGGATTTTATTTAGAAGACCCTACTATAAGTTGCCTGCAAGAGACTTACCTCACCTTTAAAGATGAACATAGACTGAAAGTGAAAGAATGAAAAAGGATATTTCATGTAAATGGAAATCAACAGAGAGCAGGGGTAGATGTATTTATATCAGACAAAATAGATGTTAAGCCAAAAACTATAAAACAAGACAAAGACAGTTATTATGTAAGGATAAAGGGGTCAGTTCATTAAAAGGATATAACAATTATAATAAATTTGCACCCAACATTGGAGTACTTAAGTACTTAAAGCAAATATTGACAGAACTGAAGGGGGAGATAGACTATATAATACAATAATAGTAGTGGACTGCAATATTCCACTTTCAACAGTGAACAGATCATTCAGATAGAAAATTAAAAAGGAAACTTTGGATTTGAATATACTTTAGATCAAATGGGCCTGGAGGACATATACAAAAAAATTCCATCCAATAGCAAAAAAATACACATTTTTCTCAAGGGCACATGGAACTTTTTCTGGGATAGACCATATGTTAGGGCACAAAACAAGTCTTATCAAAATTTTTTATCATAATGATGTGAACTAGAAATCAGTAACAGGAGAAATCTTTCATAACTTACAAATACATGGAAATTAAAGAATATGTTACTGAATAACGAATGGGTCAAAAAGAAGCCAAATGGGAAATAAAAAACATATTGAGACAAATAAAATGGAAAAGAAGCAACAACAAAATATACAAGATAAAGGAAAAGCAGACCTAAAAGGAAAATTTATAGCAATAAATGCCTATATCAAAAAAGAAAAAAAGAAAAAAACTCAAGTAAACAATGGAAAAAATAAAGCCATGATTTGACTTCTGAAAAAGTAAACAAAACCAACACTTAGCTAGACTAAGAGAAAAGAGAGAAACAAATTAATAAAATGAGAAATGAGAAAAAGATATAACAACTGATATCACAGAAATACAAAAACTGAGATTAATATGAACAATTATAAGCCAACGAATTGAATAACCTGGAAGAAATAGTTGAATACATACATATATAGAGCCTACCAACACTGAATCAAGGAGGAATAAAAAATCCGAACAGAACTTTAACAAGTAAAGTTGAGTCAATAATAAAAAAACACTTCCATTTAATAAAAGCATGCATCTGATGGCTTCATAGGTGAATTCTTTCAAATATTTAAAGAACTAGGCAGGGCGTGGGGGCTCACACCTGTAATTCCAACACTTTGAGAGGCTGAGGCAGGCGGATCACTGGAGGTCAGGAGTTCGAGACCAGCCTAGCCAACATGATAAAATCACATCTCTACTAAAAATACAAAAATTTGCTGGGCATGGCGGCAGGTGCCTGTAATCCCAGCTACTTGGGAGGCTGAGGCAGGAGAATTGCTTGAACCCAGGAGGTGGAGGTTGCACTGAGCTGAGATCGTGCCACTGCACTCCAGCCTGGATGACAGAGGGAGACTCTGTCTCAAACACCAACAAACTAACAAGCAAAAAAACTAATACCAATCCTTCTCAAACTATTCCAAAAACTTGAAATAGAGGAAATACTTCTGAGTTCTTTTTATGAGACCAGAATTACCTTGATACTAAAACCAGAGAAAGACTCAAGAGAAAGAAATGACAGGAAAATATTTCTGATAAATATAGATGCAAAAATCTTTAACAAAATATCGGCAAAGTGAATTCAACAGTCCATTAACAGGATAATTCACCAAGAACAATGAGAATTTATCCCAGTGATGCAAATGTGGTGCAACACATGCAATCTATAATTGTGATATCCTACATTAGCAGAATGAAGGATAAAAATCTCATGATCATCTCATTAGAAGCAGAAAAACATTTGATATATTCAGCATTCTTTCATGATAGAAACTCTCAAGGAAATATAAGCAGGAATATATTTAGCCACAGAAGTGAAAAATTTACACACTAACCTCCTTAAAACATTGATGGAAGAAATGTAAGAAGACACAAATAAGGGAAAAGATATTTCATGTTTACGAATTGGAATAGTTAACATTGTTTCAATGTGCATACTAACCAAAGTATTCTACAGACTCAATGCAATCCCTATCAAAACTCCAATGTTAGATGGGTGCAGTGGCTCATGTCTGTAATACCAGTATTTTGTGAGGCCATGGTGGTAGGATTTCTTGATCCCAGAAGATTGAGACCAGCTTGGGCAACATGGCAAAACAAAATTTCTACAAAAAGAAAATTAGCTGAGCATGGAGATACGTGCCTGTAGTCCCAGCTACTCCAGAGGCTTATGCAGGAGGTTCCTTTGAGCCCAGGACACCGAGGCTGTGGTGATTCACGTTCACATCACTGCACTCCAGACTGGAAAACAGAGGGAGACTCTCTCTCAAAAAAAAAAAAAAAAAAAAAAATCCAATGGTCATTTTTCACCAAAATAGGAATAAACAATTCAAAAATTCATATAGAACCATAAAAATCAACAAATAAAACAATCTTGATCAAAAAGAACAAAGCTGGAGACATCACACTACCTGACTTCAAGCTATACTGCACAGCTATAGCAACTAAAATTGCATGGTACTGTCATCAAAACTGACATATTGATCAATGGAACAGAATAGAGAACCCAGAAATAAATCCACACTTCTATGGTCAATAGATTCTTAACAAAGTACCAATACCACACAATGGGAAAAGAACAGTATTTTCAATAAAGGATGTTGAGAAAACTAGATATATACATACAGAAAAAAATGGAACTGGATGCTTCTACATCATAACAAAAATTAACTCAAAAGGGATGACTGTTTAAACATAAAACCTCAAACTGTAATAATACCAGCAAAAAACATAAGGGAAAGCTACACAACATTGGTCTGTGCAATAATTTTTTAAAAAACTTGACTCCAAAAAGCTCAGGTAACAAAAGCAAAAATGGAAAAATGGGATTACATCATATTAAAAAGGCTCTGTATAGTAAAGAAAACAATTCAGAATAAACATACAACCTACAGATTGAGAGAACATATGTGTTAACCATGTATCTGATAAAGCACTAATATCCCAAATATATAAGAAATTTATAAGTTAACAGCAGAAAAAAACTAATTAAAAATGAGCAAAGGACCTGAATAGATATTTCTCAAAAGAAGACATATAAATTCTCAAAAGATACATGAAAAAAATACTCCACATCACTCATCATTAGAGAAGTACAACTTAAAACTACAATGAGATCACATAACACTTGTCAGAATGGCTAGTATCAAAAAGATAAACAATAGCAAGTGTTTGCAAGAATATGAAGGAAAAGGAACTCTTGCACACTTTTAGTATAAATATAAGTTAGTACTGCTATATTAGTTCATTATCATACTGCTATAAAGAACTTCCAGAGACTGGGCAATTTATTAATATAAAGAAAACAGGTTTAATTGGCTCACAGTTCTGCATGGCTAGGGAGGCCTCAGGAAACTTACAATCATGGTGAAAGGAAAAGCAGGCACTTCTTACATGGCAGCAAATGAGAGAGAGGAAGCGGAGGGGCAAGAGCCCCTTATAAAAACTTCAGGTCTCGTGAGAATGCACTCACTATCACAAGAACAGCATGGGGAAAACCACCCTAAAGATCTAGTCACCTCCCACCAGGTCTCTCCCTCAACCCCTAGAAATTACAACTTGAGCAGAGATTTGGGTGGAGACACAATGCCAAATCATAGCAGCAGCCATTATAGAAAAGTGTATGGAGGCTGATATGGTTTGGCTCTGTGTCCGCACCCAAATCTCATCTTGAACTGTACTCCTGTAATTCCCATGTGTTGTGGGAGGGACCCAGAAGGAGATAATTTGAATGATGGGGGCAGTTTCCCCCATACTGTTCTCATGGTAGTGAATAAGTCTCACAAGATCTGAGGGTTTTATCAGGGCTTTCCATTTTTGCATCTGTCTCATTTTCTCTTGCCACCACCATGTAGGAAGTGCCTTTGGTCTCCCACCATGATTCTGAGGCCTCCCCAGCCATGTGAAACTGTAAGTCCAAGTAAACCTCTTTTTCTTCCCAGTCTCAGATATGTCTTTATCAGCAGCATGAAAATGGACTAATACAGAGGTCTTCAAAAAAGCAGAAATGTAATTACAATATGATTCAGCAATCCTATTTGTGGTTTTATATCTTAAGACTTGAAATCAGTGTATCAAAGAGATATCTGCACTCCCATGTTCATTGCAATATTATTCACAACACTTAAGATAGGAAAACAATTCTTCATATCTGTCAACAAATGAATGGATAAAGAAAACATAATACTTTGAGTATCTCTTATCTGAAATGCTTAGGACCAGAAATGCTTCCAAGTTTGAATTTTTTGTTTTGATTTTGGAATACTTGCATATACATAATGAGATACATTGGGGAGGGGATACAAGTCTAAACATAAAATTCACTTATATTACATATAAACATTTTATACATAGCCTAAAAGTAATTTTACACAATATTTTAAATAATTTTATACATAAAACAACATTTGTGTCCATTAAACCATCAGAAAGCAAAAGCGTTCCTATCTCAGCCATCCATGCGAACAATCTCTGGTTATTCACATCACCATCATTGCTGACTCTGAATTGATATGCTACTGATAAGCAGTGGGTTTTCTCACACTTATTTGCACATAAGTACTTAACAGTAAAAAAACTGACATACCATTAATACAGTGAAAAAATAATGTGTTCAGGGTAGCTAAGCAACACAGTTGCATCACCAGAATACCTGTATTAGCTGTTAAATAACAGCAACTGCAAGCAACAGCAGGATTTTAGTCTCCACCTATAATACTGTATTTTCATTAACAGGTTACTACACAATGTATTTTTTTAGGTGAGCAAAAACATCAGAAGCAGTTGAGGGATGAGGAGGTGGATCATCTAGGGATGAGGAGGTATTCAGCCAGAAGGCATTTAAAAATGTTTCCTCCAAAGTCATCTGCCTTATTAACAGTGGTATTTGTTGTCAAAGTCTCTCTTTGAGTTTATAAACTAATATCATTTCTTGTTCTGTTATGAATGCATACTGCCCTAGTCCTTCAATAAGCTCATTATATATTTGACCATGTAATTAACCTACAGGCACTTCTGCAGTGGTTATCATTGTTAAATGTCATCTTAATTATCACTATTACCGCAATCACTTTGACTCAGAATCATTTTGGCTAATTCACCATCAGTCAATGAATGAATAAGTGGAGCCTAATTTTCCTTTCTCTCTCTTTTTTTTTTTTTTTATTATGCTTTAAGTTCTAGGGTACATGTG
>NW_012116032.1:2900271-2900990 GCF_000951035.1 Colobus angolensis palliatus | reverse complement strand
TTTATAGTATTCTCTGATGGTAGTTTGTATTTCTGTGGGATTGGTGGTGATATCCTCTATCATTTTTTATTGCATCCATTGAATTTTTCTCTCTTTTCTTCTTTATTAGTCTTGCTAGCAGTCTATTAGTTTTGCTGATCTTTTCAAAAACCAGCTCCTGGATTCACTGATTTTTTTGAAGGGTTTTTTGTGTCTATCTCTTTCAGTTCTGCTCTGATCTTATTTGTTTCTTTCCTTCTGCTAGCTTTCAAATGTGTTTGCTCTTGCTTCTCTAGTTCTTTTAATTGTGATGCTAGAGTGTTGATTTTAGATCTTTACTTATTTCTCTTGTGGGCATTTAGTGCTATAAATTTCCCTCTACACATTGCTTTAAATGTGTCCCAGAGATTCTGGTACTTTGTGTCTTTGTTCTCATTGGTTTCAAAGAACATCTTTATTTCTGCCTTCATTTCATTATGTACCCAGTAGTCACCCAGGAGCAAGTTGTTCAGTTTCCATGTAGTTGTGCGATTTTGAGTGAGTTTCTTAATCTTGAGTTCTAATTTGATTGTACTGTGGTCTGAGAGACAGTTTGTTGTGATTTCTGTTCTTTTACATTTGCTGAGGAATGTTTTACTTCCAATAATGTGGTCAATTTTAGAGTAAGTGTGATGTGGTGCTGAGAAGAATGTATATTCTGTTGATTTGGGGTGGAGAGTTCTGTAGATGTCTATTAGGTC
>NW_012116032.1:2874148-2899816 GCF_000951035.1 Colobus angolensis palliatus | reverse complement strand
TGTTAGCCAGGATGGTCTCGATCTCCTGACCTTGTGATCCGCCCGTCTCGGCCTCCCAAAGTGCTGGGATTACAGGCTTGAGCCACTGTGCCTGGCCAACCCATTTACATTTAAGATTAATATTGTTATGTGTGAATTTGGTCCTGTCATTATGATGTACGTTAGTTATTTTGCTCATTAATTGATGCAGTTTCTTCATAGCATCAATGGTCTTTACAATTTGACCTGTTTTTGCAGTAACTGGGACCAGTTGTTTCTTTCTGTGTTTAGTGCTTCCTTCAGGAGCTCTTATAAGGCAGGGCTGGTGGTGACAAAATCTTTCAGCATTTGCTTGTCTGTAAAGGAGTTTATTTCTCCTTCAATTATGAAGCTTAGTTTGGCTGGATATGAAATTCTAGGTTGAAAATTCTTTTCTTCAATGATGTTGAATATTGGCCCCCACTCTCTTCTGGCTTGTAGGGTTTCTGTCGGGAAATCTGCTGTCAGTCTAATGGGCTTCCCTTTGTGGGTAACCCGACCTTTCTCTCTGGCTGCCCTTAACACTTTTTCTTTCATTTCAACCTTGGTAAATCTGACAATTATGTGTCTTGGGGTTGCTCTTCTCAAGGAGTATCTTGGTGGTGTTCTCTGTATTTCCTCAATTTGAATGTTGGCCTGTCTTGCTAAGTTGGGGAAGTTCTCCTCAATAATACCCTGAAGAGGGTTTTCCAACTTGGTTCTATTCTCCCCATCACTTTCAAGTACACCAATCAAATGTAGATTTGGTCTTTTCACATAGTCCCATATTTCTTGGAGGCTTTGTTCATTTATTTCTAGTCTTTTTCCTCTAACTTTGTCTTCTCACTTTATTTCATTAATTTGATCTTCAATCACTGATACCGTTTCTTCCACTTGATCGAATTGGCTATTGAAGCTTGTGCATGCATCATGAAGTTCTTGTGTCAAGCTTTTCAGCTCCATCAGTTCATTTAAGGTCTTCTCTACACTGTTTATTCTAGTTAGCCATTTGTCTAATTTTTTTTCAAGGTTTTTAGCTTCCTTGCAATGGGTTCAAATATACTCCTTTAGCTCGGAGTAGTTTGTTATTACCAACGATCTGAAGCCTACTTCTGTCAACTCATCAAAGTCATGCTCCAATCAGCTTTGTTCCATTGCTGGTGAGGAGCTGCTATGCTTTGGAGGAGAAGAGGCATTCTGATTTTTAGAATTTTCAGTTTTTCTCCTGTGGTTTCTCCCCATCTTTGTGGTTTTATCTACCTTTAGTCTTTGAGGTTGTTGACCTACAGATGGGCTTTTGATGTAAATTACCTTTTTGTTGATGTTGATGCTATTCTTTTCTGCTTGTTAGTTTTCCTTCTAACAGGTCCCTCAGCTGCCAGTCTGTTGGAATTTCCTGGAGTTCCACTCCAGAGCCTGTTTGCCTCACCAGTGGAGGCTGCAGGACAGCAAATATTGCTGCCTGATCCTTCCTCTGGAAGCTTCATCCTAGAGGGACAGCCACCTATATGAGGTGTTGGCCCCTACTGGGAGGTGTCTCCCAGTTAGGGTACATGGGAGTTAGGGATCCACTTGAGGAGGCAGTCTGTCCATTTTCAGATCTCAAACGCCATGCTGGGAGAACCACCGCTCTCTTCAGAGCTGTCAGACAGGGACATTTAAGTCTGCAGAAGTTGTCTGCTGCCTTTTGTTCAGCTAGGTCCTGGCCACAGAGATGGAGTCTAGAGGCAGTAGGCCTTGTGGAGCTGCAGTGGGCTCTGCCCAGTTTGAGCTTCCCGGCTGCATTGTTTATCTACTCAGGCCTCAGCAATGGTGGACACCCCTCCCCCTGCCAGTCTGCAGCCTCACAGATTGATCTAAAACTGCTGCACTAGCAGTGAGCAAGGCTTCATAGGCATGGGACCTGCAGAACCAGGCACAGGAGAGAACTACCTTGTCTGCTGGATGTTAAGACCTTGGGAAAAGCACAGTATTTGGATGGCGAGTGTCCCATTTTTCCAGGTAGTCTGTCACAGCTTCCCTTGGCTAGGAAAGGGAAATCCCCCAACCCGCTTGGGCTTTCCAGGTGAGGTAATGCCCCAGTCTGCTTCAGCTCACCCTCCTTGGGCTGCACCCACTGTCCAATCAGTCCCAACAAGATGAACCAGGTACCTAAGTTGGAAATGCGGAAATCACCCGTCTTCTGCATCAATCATGCTGGGTGCTGCAGACCAGAGCTGTTCCTATTCGGCTATCTTGGAATGCCCCCCGAGCTTAATTTCAATGTTACAAACTTCAATATCACTTCTTCCAGCTTACTGAAAGACTGTGAATGTATATTTTTTTGGATAGATAAGAAGGTCAGACATCATTTATTTCTCACTTAACATATGGAATCCTTCAAAGTCACCACCTTGTTCATCATCATCGCTGAACACAATCACAGGCCAGAGGTTATCCAGGCATGCACAACTGTGTCATTGTGTTCAAAGTGTTGGCAACAATATGTATGGAATCCTTTCATATTTCCCATCTGTTGATCTGAGGGTACCCTCTTTTATGGCTGAATAATTGAAGTCAAATTTGGGATAAGTACATGCCATAAACATTACTTTTTATGAGTAGTTCAGCTGGAGGATGAGCAGAACAGTTGTCAAAGAATAACAAAATCTTGTAGTCATCATTCGTCCTGTTTTCCTGCAATAAACATGAACTGTTGATACAAAATGTCTCTGAAAACAATAATGAAAGATGTCCCTGGTGATTTACGATAGAGTTGGTCACTTAAGGGACAGTACAAGTATGGAAAATAAACAAATATTTTTGACATCTAGGGATATCAACATTCAGCCAGATTATTAACTTTGATTTATAATTTTCCTAGAGTATATTTAATAAAGAAAATAGAGACTATTACTGAGTAGCGAGACATGATGTCTTTTACCTTCAGTAAATTTGATAGTTTTTATTACATCTAATTTATTGACCAGCTATTCACTCTTCCTGAGAATAGAAGAAGACGACTTTGGCTAAATAAATTAGTCTTTATGATCAGCAAAATAATGACCCCCTAAAGATCTCTATAATAACTTAAACTCATGAGAAACATGGATGTCAAGTATGTGCAGTATTTTGAAGGCCTATATGTTCATCCAATACATATCTACCATATGAACAATAATTATTAGATGTATAGGATATAAACTCTATATGAGTTCTAAGTCAGAGAGATACAGCATCACAAGGGTTTAATTCACTGTTGCTGACCTTGAAGCTGGAGGAAGGGGGCCAGGAGACAAGAAAGGGAAGTAGCTCTAGAAGCTAGAAATGGCATGAAATGAATTATCCCCTACAGTGCACAAAAATAAATCAGCCCTGCCCACACCTTGGTTTAAGCCAAGTAAGATGCATATTATACTTCAGACCTACATAACTGTAAATAATAAATTTGTATTGTTTTAAATTACTAAGTTTGTGATAATTTCCTAAAGCATCAAAAGAAATATAAGTAACAGCAAATATAAGAAATAGACTGATAAATAAATAATAGATCAATAAATGGATAAATATGCTAAGCATAAGCAAAAGAAGCAAAAGTAATATTGCCTATATTTCTTGCACACTGCAATGGTGAATCCACAATAAATATAAAATATAACCTTTAAACAATGGTTTACCTTACACAAGGGAATAAGGCTTCCTTACTTGAAGCAACTAGAACATAATGCATGTTATTGTGCATCCAAGTGCTAAGTTGTGTAATTCCGAGAAAATATATTTCAGAGAAAGATATATTTGAAAATCAACATGAGCCCATCACTTGAGAAAGGAAATCTGAGTGTTACATGGAAAATATGAGAAATACACTATTGACAGAATTGACCATGGAGACTTACGAAAGTTAGCATTAAAAAGTTTTGAATTCTCATTTCTTTACAATTATCTCAGATTACAGATGAAGAAAAGGTTTTTTTCTCAAAGTGAACAACTTGCTTTGATTGATAGGCCCTGAAGATTTAGGATCGAATCTGACACTTCGTATGAACTCAGAGGACATGGTCCCAGGATCAACTAGAGATATATATTGGGGTCATAGGAAAAAGGAAGGTATTTCATGCTTAGTCTGAATATTGCCAGAGCTTATATTCAGCCAATATTCACCAGTGGATACAATATAGCACTATATCTAACTAAGTCAAGGATTCAAGTTGACAAAAAGTAGTTCCTTAATTCCCCTAGAGCCTCACTACTTCCTTGGTCACCTGGCTTCTACCTAGGGCACTGAACTATCTCTAATCCAGCAGCAACTATAAGACTATCATATGACACTGTGGTTATACTGGTTGTTATAAATTTTAAATAATATATTGGATGAAGGTTAGGTGATATACTAAATGATTTTTCAAGGTATGTTTGAATCCTACATTCATGTGATACTTAGAACAAGCAGAGTGTATATACCTAGCTAAAAGAACATATTGACTTATGTTTCTAGGTAAAATTTGTTTGGGATCAAGTAAAGAAGTAGCTACATTACATTTACTTCTTAAAAAAAGCCTATTGATTACCAGTATGGCAAAGCTCCTGACACAATTACTTTATAAATCGCTTAGCAATGACCTCGCAACAGTAGCAGGAGTTAGCAGATGCATGCCATTGCATTTTCTCAGGCCAAATAAAACAACTTCTTGGCATACTTTGAAAAAATTCTAAAAATGGCATTTTCCATGTACAAAGCAATGAAAATGGAATGCCTTTTCTGTTGTCACCATATATGGATGGAATTCAGTTTCTTACAGACGTATACGTTTTGTTGTGGTAGCTAGACACAACACCAACATGTGGTAAAGAAAGAAGCAGACATTTAAAATTATCTTACACAAGAGAATTTCAAAGACTTTTCCATCAGCAGTCATGCTGTGAGAATGTGTGACTATACTTCAGTCATGACCATACAACAATTAAATAGGGGACTTGCACCATATCCAGGTACAGCTGTTGTTCTCATCTATGCTTTTATCTATGAGGTCATGGTTGACTTACTGAACTAGCCAAAACTTAACATTTTCTGTAGAAAGTGGACAGACTGCCAGAAATTTACTTTATGATTCTCTCTCTGTCTCCCAAACCTATGCAAAATTTATCCATTCCATATGTACACCCAGTCTTCATCCAGATTTTCTACTTTACCTGAAATATTTGATCAGTATGTACAATGAACTGGTAGAATATGTCTGGAACTTATTATGTAGACTTTGCTCAGTTCTGAGAAGCATTTATCAAAACATCAAGAGGGAATGACCCAGAATTTTATTATTTGATCATACTCTGCCATTAATGATATATAAATTGCATTGTTGCTGAATTAAGATTTAGAATTTTCCTTACTACTTCTTATTAATGTACTTTTGGACTAGGCAATATATTAAATTTTAAATAGGAATTAAAAATGTGTGTCTATATATTTATATGTATAATTTTGCATTTTAATTCTAGCACCATTGTAGTTTGACTTGCATTATAGTTAGTTGTATAAATGTATGTTTTCCTTATGAGACTGAGCTCCTTATGGATTAAAGGACATAGTTTATGCACTTTTATTTACCAACAATATAGGATTTTTCTTGGAAGAAAATAGTAATCACTTAAGAAATCTTTTTTTTCAATTGAGTTGAGCTGAACTGAATTGTTTTGTCAAAACTTTATGATACAAATTCTTTTGGGACAACCTTGTACTCTGCTTGCTTTCTGCATTGCTTAAGCAGAGCAGTGTGGTTGAGTTTAACATTTTTGAAATGATTTTTTTAGTGAATTCTAGGTAAAACAAAATGTATTTTTAGAGATATTGTTGTTGCTTTTCATCTTTTGTTACCATGATGTTATCCATAACCTCAAATAGAAAAATGTGTTTATAGCTAAATAAATGACACTTTTTCTTCCTGCCCTCTAGAAAATGTCTAAACACAGAATAATATTCAAGGACATGGGCTGAGCCTAGTGTTTGTTGCTAATTATTGTTTGACTTTAGGCTAACTTCTGGAGACTTAAATTGCACTGAATTTTTAAAATGGTAAAACTGGTCTAGATAATGTCTAGTGTCTCTTGAAGCCCAAAGATCTTTTATTTTCTCACATGTTATTTTGCATCAGCTATAGTCCAGTAAAACATAGCGAAAAGAAGTTAGACAAGCCCTTCAATACCATCCCCATTTCCATCTCCCATTCAATTCCTCCCAATTACATCCCCAAAGAAATCTATATTTAAGCCTCATTATTTTCCTTTATACTTTCCCACGCAGTAGGTGTAGACAGGTATTGAGACCCCTCTTCTTCAGGGAGACAAATGAAAGCACAGAGAGAGCAAGAGATTTGAACATGTGTATCTATCATTTAATGAATGGTAGAAATAGGAATAGGTCAGATCTTTTTAGTCCATGCCCTTTATTTGACAAGTGGCAAGTGGCTTTTCACAAATATGGCCTTATTTCCTTCTTATTGCTCTGCCTGAAAAAGTCTCTCCAATGTCATCTGATACAATTTCATCCCTCTTTCACAATACTTTCCTTCCTATGTTCCCTTATCCCCTTTAGGGTTCTTTTTATGTTGTTTCTTTAAAAAATTTTTTATTACTTTCTTTTTATGTTACAAATTAGCACAGGAGAAATACTAGAAGCAATACTAGTTATTTTCTCTTTTTAATAGTAATCAGGACAATAAAAGCTGAAGTAAGTACACATTTGATACCATATTTAACATCATACTGTAACGTTCACATTTTAATGGACCTTAAACTCTGCAGATATATATAAATACTTTCTTTTCCCTCTATTGATCATAAAATACTACTTGGAATGATTTAATCAGGGTTGAGCTGAGACTTTTTAAAGTAATTGAATACTAATTACTAATCTGCTCTCAAATATAACTTTTAAAGTAAGAATTTGCTTAGTGCTTAAATCAGTTGCACTCAACTTTGAGCAATGGCCACTTCTAATGGAAAAAGAACCATATTATTGAAATAACAGAAACTTGTAAAAGGAAAAGAAAGAAACAGGATTCAGAAGATTAAGAATCAATCAACTTAACACTAATACACCTTTGTTCTTTTGAATTCATGGGAATTGTTTCCTTTTGGATCTCTATAATTTAAGAGTTCTCAGATTTAAAAATAATCAGAATTACCTGAAGGGTTTAAATATATACTGCTGGGTCCTGTTCCCAGAGTTTCTGATTCAATCGGTTTAGAGTGAGGACTGAGAATTTGAATTTCTAATAGGTTCCCCGGTGTTGCTGATGTGGCTGGTTAGGAGACCACACTGTTGAGAACCCATTGATGTGGATTATATAATAACCTCTATCTTAAGGGAAAATACTTCTAAAGCCAGCTTCTATTCTGCCTACAAATTATGTTATTCTTCAACAGTATTTAATTGTTCTTAATGCAAGAATAAAAGTTTTCTTTAAATTCTGGTTTGGTAAAGTAAGGAATGCAGACTGGCTGAAAAAAAAATGTGTATAAAATAGAGGGAATTTGACATCATTCTACCATTAAAATAAGCATCTAAAAATCATTATATGAAAATCAGCAGCATTTGTGTACACCAAAACGTTCAAGCTGAGAGCCAAGTTAGGAATGCAATATCATTTGCAATAGCCACAAAAAGAATAAAATATCTAGAAAGCTAATGAAGGAGGTGAAAGAGATCTACAAAGAGAACTACAAAGCACTGCTGAAAGAAATGGGGGATGACAAAAATAAGTGGAAAAACATTTTATGCTCACAGATTGGAAGAATCAAGATAGTTAAAATGGCAATATTGTCCAAAACCATTTATAGATTCAGTGGTATTCCTATCGAATTACCAACATCATTTTTCACAGAACTAGGAAAAACTATTCTTAAATTTATAGGGAATCAAAAAGAGCCCAAATCACCAAAGCAATCCTTCGGAAAAAGAACAAAGCCAGTAGCATCACATCACCCAATTTCAAACTATACTATAAGACTATAATAACCAAAACAGCATGGTACTGGTACAAAAACAGACGCATAGACTAATGAAACAGAATAAAGAATCCAGAAATAAAGCCACACACCTACAACCATCTGATCTTAGACAAGTCCAATAAAAATGAACAATGGGGAAAAGACTTCCTACTTAATAAATGGTGCTGGAATAACTGCCTATCCATATGCAGAAGAATGAAACTGGACCATGATCTATCACCATATACAAATATTAACTTAATATGAATTAGTCTTTAAATATAATACTACAAAGTATAAAAATTCCAGGTGAAAAGCTAGGAAATATCATTCTCAACATCAGCCTTGACAAAGTATTTATGGCTAAGTCCTTAAAAGCACTTGCAACAAAAACATTGACAAGTGGGATCTAATTAAACTAAAGAGCTTCTGTGCAGAACACAAGCTATCAACAGAGCAAACAGACAATCTATAGAATAGGAGAAAATATTAGCAAACTATACATCTGACAAAGTTCTAATATCCAGAATATATAACACATTTAAGCAAATCAATAAGCCAGAATAAAATAACCCCATTAAAAACTGGACAAGGACATGAAGGACAGGACATGTGTCTACATCTCAAAATAAATTATGCAAGTGGCCAAGAAACATAGGAAGAAATACTCATCATCACTATTCATCAGAGAAATGCAAATCAAAACCACAATGAAATACCATCTCACACCAGTCAGAATGACTTCTGTTAAAAAATAAAAAAATAACAGATGTTGGAAAGACTGTGGTGAAAAGGGAGCATTTAGACACTGTTTGTAGAAATGTAAATCAGTGCAGCCACTGTAGAGAGCAGTTTGGAGATTTCTCAATGAACTAAGAATTGAACTATAATTTGACCCAGCGATCCTATTGCTGAATATACAGAAAGGAAAATAAACTGTTCTAAAAAAAGATACATGCATCTATATGTTCATCACAGTGCTATTTACAATAGCAAAGACATGGAATCAACTCAGGTGTCCATCAATGGTGGACTAGATAAAGAGCATGTGGTACATATACACCATGAAATACCATACAGCCATAAAAACAATGAAATCATGTTCGTTCAGCAACATGGATGCAGCTAGAAGCCATTATCTTAAGTGAACAAATGCAGAAATCAAATACCACACATCCTCACTTATAAGTGGGAGCTAATCATTGGGTACCCATGGACATAAAGATGGGAACAATAGAC
Source organism: Colobus angolensis palliatus (assembly GCF_000951035.1). NCBI lineage: Eukaryota > Metazoa > Chordata > Mammalia > Primates > Cercopithecidae > Colobus > Colobus angolensis. Next base: position 2,890,615 of record NW_012116032.1, on the reverse strand, counting down.
ATTGGGGAATACAAGAGAGAGGAGGCAAGGAGGGAGGAAAGGATTGAAAAACTGCCTATTGGGCACTGTGCTCACTATCTGGGTGATTCATGTTTATTCCAAACCTCAACTTCAAGCAATATACCTTTGTAACAAATCTGCACATGTACCTCCTGATTCTTATTTCAGAAAAAGAGTAAGATAAAGTTGAAAAAATTTATAAAATAAGTATCTTAGATATATTAGCATAGTATCCAGAGAAAAATTTAAATACTCCTTTCACAAACCTGAAATCATCCAGACTCCATTGAAGACCAGTAAAGCATGATAAAAATTATTACATAGGCACATAGACATACACATTGTAATACTTACCATGCTATAGCATGACCATATATACTCTGGAAAGTGTCTCAAGAGTATGTAACATGAAAAGCATACATAGTGCTATAGCAATGATGGCATGCAGGTTGCCAAAATGTTAGAACATGTATTCATTTAATTCAGGGTAATTGGAATGATTTGTTATACTAATAACAAGAAAATGTTTACTCATATAATTATCTTATGACTTCATTTACATCATCAGAATTCCCTGAAGTATTTAGTTGAAATTTTTAATATCTGGGGCTCTTATTGTATGGAGTAGATAAGCTTGGTGTAGTCAAAGCTAATTAACAATGAAAGCTCACATACTATTTGATATAATGCCTTCCAAATTAGGACTTTAGAATATGCTCTTATTCAAAATGGCCAAGTTTATTCAAGCTTATTAAACTTTTATTCTCAGAAGTCCAAAAAGTGACATAATTATACAGTCATTTCAAAGGTAACAGGAAAAGAGTGCTAGAGACAAATAGTTCTTGTTTAGCTGAGAATACTGCTGTGTTAAATTCTCTCTCTCTCTCTCTTTCTCCCCCTCTGTTTCTTTGTCCCCATCTCTGTTTCTCTGTTTCTCTCTGTCTTTCAACAATATGTTTTCATTGTTTATTAAAATAAGAGACTACTCTTTAGTCATTTTAACATTATGTCTCTAAGTTTAATACTAAGCAGTACCTTTTTATTGACTTTAAAACAATGTTTTTCTTTATAAATTACTAACAGAATCTTTTCCTTCCATGTCTAACGTTTATGGAAAGCTAGACTTCTGGTTTTAGTTTTGACAGCATAGAGGCTGTCACTATTGTCATTACAATAAGAGAAAGTTGGACAAACTTAAAATCAGTATCTTTTCTCAGACCTTTCAGAGAGCTGAAGTTGCAAGGCAAACTATCATCCTGAAGTTTGGGAAAACAGATGCACCAGAGACCAATATCTGCTTATCTGGAGCAGAAACTGTTAAAGTGCTAAAAACAAAGAAACACTTAAATGGTAATTTTTGATTAATTGTGTGAGAGTAGACTGTCTTAAGACTGAGAAACACAGTCTTAGAAGTGGCCCACACTTTAATAGGCTTTACCTCTAGGAGCTCTACCAGATTCTGATGGTGAAGACATGAGAAAAGTCCCCTATGGCTCTGTAAAGTGGAGAGAAAAATGAATCATTGTGAAATACACTCAGAGCATTCTCCTTAATCAAGGCACACGCTTCAGAAGAAAAGGCTGTGCCGGAAACTTACCCCAGCTTGGAGAAGGAAATTTCTCTTGCTCCAGCCCACGCTAACCCTTCTATTTCACCAAAGAGGGAAAATACATAGTTAACAAGGACAAGGGCTTCAGGGACATGAATTGGGAGCACTGCAGTTTGGGAAAGGAGTGGGAGTCTAAGGAAAATTAATCTATACCACCAGAGAAACACTTGTGAAAGTCACACCCCAGGGATACAAACCCACTAAAAGATATAATTGCAAGATTATATAATGCTCCTACTCTCCCACACCTTACCACCACACAAATACAATTCCAGTATAACAGTAGATTACATCTAACAGGGCTGCAACACAGGCTCCCTCTGACTAGAAGCAACCAGAGAAACTCAAGATAAAAGGAGACAAATACAAGGGCACTAGAAGAACATGAAGCATCTGGCAACTATAACTATAGCATGTGCCAAACACAGTCCAATTCCTAGCCAGATTACCATAAATCCTCACACGAAGGCCCTATTTACTTTAATTTGTGTTACCTGATACGTTTGGATTTCACCAAAAAATTATAAGGAATGTCAAAAGGCAACAAAAAATGCCATCTGATGAAACAAAGAATCATCATAATTAGACTCATGGCTGAGATAGGTATTGAAATTATCGGACTGGGCATTTCAAATAATAGTAAATATTATGGCAAGGGCTCTAATGAAACAGTGGATACTTTTCAAGAGCAGATAGGTAAAATAAGTTGAGATATGGAAATCCTAAGAAATAATCAAAAGGAAACGCTAGAAGTAAAAAAAATAGTAAAATAAATGAATACTTTCTTTGATGGGCTCTTTGGTGTACTCAACACAGCCAGGGAAATAAAGAGTGAGCTTGAAGATAAATCAGTTGAAACTTTCCAAACTAAAATAAACTGCAAAAGAATTTTAAAAGAACAGACAATCCAACAACTGTGAGATAATATCAAAAGTTAAAATATACGTATAATTGGAATATCAGAAGGAGAAAAAGAAAAAATGGAGCAGAAGACATATTTGAAGAAACAGCAGTTGAGAACCTTCCAAAATTGACAGCAAACAAAAAGTTACAGATTTTGGAAGCTCCAATAAGCATAAATATTAAAAAAAAACACAAAACCACAGACATATATACTTAGACATGTCATATTCAAGCTGTAGAAAACCAAAGACCAAAAAAAAAAAAAAAGAAAAGAAAAAAAAACACATCTTTAGAGAAGCCTAAGACAAAATAAAGTACTTGATTTCTGGAGAAACAGGGATAAGAAAAATAGTACACTACTCAGAAAAAAACATGCAAAGAAGAAGAGAGTATGACAAAATCTTTAGTATAGAAAGATAGGAACCACCAACTTATAAGTCTACATTCAGTGAAATTATCCCTCAAAAGTTAAGGAGAAGTACAAATCTTGTCAGATAAATGGAGGGAATGTTTTCCTAAAAGAAATGTTCCAAGTTTTTCAAACTTTCAATTTGGGCCCATCATATAAGGAACTTGAATGTTGTTACTTTATCCTAACAAGTAAAAAGCTGAACAAGCTCAAAAATCAACAACTTGTCCTAGAGCTGTCAGAAAATTCAGGTGTCAGGGCAAATCACTGACCCCAAAATTGGATTGACAGGTGCATGCAAGGAGTCATGGCTTATTGAAGCAGAAACTTCCACAGGAATTAGAACCAGAATAGAAAAACCTAAACTGTAATTGATTGCTAGAGGCTCATTGTAGACAAGTCTGAGAGTTCAAAACTCCAGGATGGGGAGCAGTGATAGGAAGCCCCCACACTTTTATGAGTTTTACCTCCAGGAGTTCAATGTGGTTCTCCCAGTGCACAGTGCAGAAAAATCCCTTCATGCTTCCATCATGGCGGGTAGAGGACTAAACGCACTTGTAAAGTTCACATTTCAGAGGCACAAGCTAAAACAGAGTGCCTCTAATCATATTCTAATCATAGTCTAATCATAGTCACTGACTAATCATAGTCACTAGAATTGCAAAGAATTTCTGTAGATACTGAACCCTCAAGAAGATAGAGCAGAACTCTCTACTTCTTAAGAATGGGCTGCATACTTTAGAAGTACATAAAAATTTCCTCCAAAGAGCAGAACATAGGAAGGGGGCAGAAAAAATAGTAACTTTACAGTGAAGAAATCTGAAAACCACTATCTCAGCCAGGTCATCAAAGCCAACATCATCAGTGATAAATCATGTTGACAGTATGTACCTTTGATGTGATGTAATAAGAATAACACCTGACCTCTGTAAATTTTTTTTTCAAAAACCTATAATCCCAAGCCAGGCATAAGAAATATCTCAGACAAATTTAAATAATGAGAAATTCAACAAAATACCTAGCCCATACTTCTCAAAACTGCCAATGTCATCAAAAATAAGGAAGTCTTACAAAGGATGCAAACTCATCCTTTTTTATGGCTGCATAGTATTCCATGGTGTATCTGTGCCACATTTTCTTAATCCAGTCTGTCACTGATGGACATTTGGGTTGATTCCAAGTCTTTGCTATTGTGAATAGTGCCACAATAAACATACATGCGCATGTGTCTTCATAGCAGCATGATTTATAATCCTTTGGGTATATACCCAGTAGTGGGATGGCTGGGTCACATGGTACATCTAGTTCTAGATCCTTGAGGAATTGCCATACTGTTTTCCATAATGGTTGAACTAGTTTACAATCCCACCAACAGTGTAAAAGTGATCCTATTTCTCCACATCTTCTCCAGCACCTGTTGTTTCCTAACTTTTTAATGATTGCCATTCTAACTGGTGTGAGATGGTATCTCATTGTGGTTTTGATTTGCATTTCTCTGATGGCGAGTGATGATGAGCATTTTTTCATGTGTCTGTTGGCTGTATGAATGTCTTCTTTTGAGAAGTGTCTGTTCATATCCTTTGCCCACTTTTTGATGGGGTTGTTGTTTTTTTCTTGTAAATTTGTTTGAGTTCTTTGTAGGTTCTGGATATCAGCCCTTTGTCGGATGGGTAGATTGCAAAAATTATCTCCCATTCTGTAGGTTGCCTGTTCACTCTGATGGTAGTTTCTTTAGCTGTGCAGAAGCTCTTTAGTTTAATTAGATCCCATTTGTCAATTTTGGCTTTTGCTGCCATTGCTTTTGGTGTTTTAGACATGAAGTCCTTGCCCATGCCTATGTCCTGAATGGTATTACCTAGGTTTTCTTCTAGGGTTTTTATGGTATTAGGTCTAACATTTAAGTCTCTAATCCATCTTGAATTAATTTTTGTATAAGGAGTAAGGAAAGGATCCAGTTTCAGCTTTCTACTTATGGCTAGCCAATTTTCCCAGCACCATTTATTAAATAGGGAATCCTTTCCCCATTTCTTGTTTCTCTCAGGTTTGTCAAAGATCAGATGGCTGTAGATGTGTGGTATTATTTCTGAGGACTCTGTTCTGTTCCATTGGTCTATATCTCTGTTTTGGTACCAGTACCATGCTGTTTTGGTTACTGTAGCCTTGTAGTATAGTTTGAAGTCAGGTAGCGTGATGCCTCCAGCTTTGTTCTCTTGACTTAGGATCGTCTTGGCAATGCGGGCTCTTTTTGGTTCCATATGAACTTTAAAGCAGTTTTTTCCAATTCTGTGAAGAAACTCATCGGTAGCTTGATGGGGATGGCATTGAATCTATAAATAACCTTGGGCAGTATCGCCATTTTCACGATATTGATTCTTCCTATCCATGAGCATGGTATCCTTTGTAGGGACATGGATGCAGCTGGAAACCATCATTCTTAGCAAACTATCACAAGAACAGAAAACCAAACACCGCATGTTCTCACTCATAGGTGGGAACTGAACAATGAGATCACTTGGACTCGGGAAGGGGAACATCACACACCGGGGCCTATCATGGGGAGGCGGGAGGGGGGAGGGATTGCATTAGGAGTTATACCTGATATAAATGATGAAATGTTGGGTCCTGACGAGTTGATGGGTGCAGAACACCAACATGGCACAAGTATACATATGTAACAAACCTGCATGTTATGCACATGTACCCTAGAACTTAAAGTATAATAATAATAAAAAAAAAAATAAGGAAGTCTTTCTGTGCCTGGGTTGTTTCACTTAACATAATGATCTCCAGTTCTCTAAATGTTGTTGCAGATGACTGGATCTCATTTTGTTTTTAATGACTGAATACTCCATTGTGTAAATATACCATGTTTTATTTATTCATTCATCTACTGACGGACACTTAGGTTGCTTCCAAATCTTAGCTATTGTAAACAGTGCTGCAAAATGTACATACCTACTATGTATCCATAAATTATTTTAAAAATTAAAAGTTTAAAAATTAAAAAAAATAATAAAAACAAGGAAGTCTGAAAAATTGTGACAACCAAGAGAGCCCAAGGAGATATGACAACTAAATATAATATGATATCCTGGATGGAATTCTGGAATATAAAAAGATCATTAGGTAAAAATAAAGGAAATCTAATTAAAGTATGGACTTCAGTTAATAATAATGTATTAATTGTTTCATTAGTTATGACAAATATACCAAATGTAAGACGTGAACAGCAGGAGTCACAGTATATACTATCTTCGCAATTTTTCTGTAAATCTGCATTTATTCTAAAATTAAAAGTTTATTAAAATTGCCTTAAAACTTGTATTCATAGATAAAACAACTTGAACTTCAGATGTGTAGGCCTGTAAGAGACCTCACATATCAACTACCTCAACTTCCTCATTTTATAATACAAGAAACTGACCTCTGGAGGAAATGACTAAACCAAAATCACACAATTCCCGAACCCTCATCTATGTTACAGAATGCTGCCACGATGCCTGTTACCTGAGAGATTTCTTAAGTTTCTTCAAAATTCAAAGTGTGAAAATCATCAATATTAGTAAACATGTAAGAAGTGTAAAGCCCTTTGAATGTAGCATGTTAGTTTGACTTCTTCCTAAAGTATTTTTTGTCAAGCTCATTGGATTCAACAAAAACCATAAGTGCTTAAAAATCATGACCTCACCCAGCATTACTCATAAGACAGAACTGTTTATACACAGTAACAGTACCATAAGTCATGCTGCCCTCTGAGTCAATTTCCTTCAGGAATAACTTTGCAAGACAAGCCTTACTTTCACAGGAGACTTTTGACTAAATAAAGGACATGAGTGGTCAAAAAATTTCCTGTTTATTTTTGTTTAAATTTTCTGCCAAAAAGAAATAATTGTCCTGGGAAATTGCAACCCAGAGCAGTTACATGGATTCTTTGTAATAATTTATTTTCAGTAGCATACTTTCTTGTCAGTTCATCTAGTTTACATTTCTAAATCAAATATGCCATAATCATACTAAAATCATTGAAATGTGATTTGATGATACAAAATGAAACTGGGTATATTAGATCTCAAGAAATAAAAGAACTCTTAATTGAAAGCCTTGCAGAACAGGGAACATGGCTCATGACTTTTCAATACTTTTTTCAATGCCTACTTTGACTTATTTTAAATATTTAAGCTCTAGTTTCCAGAAACAAAAGCAATGAAATAACGTAATTTCCCTTAGCCCTATAGAAATACTAAATCCATTTTGCTAGATCAGCCAGTAGGTACAGCATTCAGTATCACTCAATTACTTTATCCATCTGTTCAATATGGTAAAATGACCTTCCTACTCATCTTTCCGTGAAAAGAAACAATAGAGGCAAAAATTCAGTAGGTCTTTCAAAGTAAATAGTAAAGGAAACTAATTATTGTTAGGCGACATGAATAGTCCTTAATAAATTATTTCTGGGCCGGGCGCGGTGGCTCAAGCCTGTAATCCCAGCACTTTGGGAGGCCGAGACGGGCGGATCACGAGGTCAGGAGATCAAGACTATCCTGGCTAAGATGGTGAAACCCTGTCTCTACTAAAAAATACAAAAAACTAGCCGGGCGAGGTGGCGGGTGCCTGTAGTCCCAGCTACTCGGGAGGCTGAGGCAGGAGAATGGCGTGAACCCGGAAGGCGGAGCTTGCAGTGAGCTGAGATCCAGTCACTGCACTCCATCCCGGGCGACAGAGCGAGACTCCGTCTCAAAAATAAATAAATAAATAAATAAATTATTTCTCTATTTTGAATTTCAATATGATAGACTACAGTGGAGTAAACAATTTACAAAACAACAACAAAATGTGTTTTAAAATTCTTTAAACAGATGCTTAGTTTTTAGGGTTACTTTGGCTTCTGTTTTTCTTACTCTCGTATGACAGAAATTTTTTAGAGCTTATATCTGGTGAAAAGATCTTTTAAAGAATCTTAGGTCCATTATTGCATGTGTTATAGTACTCACTTCCTTGGTGATATCATTAAATTTTGAGGTGACAGAGGTGAACGATAACTTCAATACTTCTTTTAAAAAACAAAAGTAATAAACTAAATTCTCAGTTCCAAACCTCTGATATTTTTTCTGGGTCTTTATAAAGCCCTTGAAATATTGTGTTTTTATTTTTTTCTCCACTGGTTGTCTTTTTATTGACATTATTCACTGATCTTCTTTCCTTCTTTCACTATCTAGAAGTCTTGATTGTATCATCTGTTCAGTTATTTTATTGACTAACCCCAAACCAATTCTACTGTTTCCCCTTTCTTTATTTCCCTCATGACTCAATGTAACCACTCCCTCTTTTGTTGACATTATTACTTTTTTATTCCAGGACCTTCTTTCTTTTAACTAAAAATCGTCCTTTAACTTCATGAAGTTCATATCACAGATTTAAAGACTAAAATAATGTTAACTTTCATTTTCACCTTCCTAAATTTAGGTTCTTAAAAAAACTCTATGGGCTAATTTTAGTTGATCAAGTGTGTGAAAATATGGTTCATTACAATTTCATCAGTGAAGCAAATGGGTTTAATAATAAACTGAAACTATACAGGAAAGCAGATGCCCTAAAAGTGACATTCATTGCTTCTTTCATATCACAGTGGCGGACTGACTGACAATGCTAAACACTCTTGAAATTGCTAGCTTGCTGGGCAATAAATTTAAACAACTGCAGCACATGGTGAGGCTGACCTGAAGTTGATTAATGAAGACATTAAATTGAAATTGTCTCCTTTCTCCTAAAAGCCAAAGCAAATTAACCACTGAAAATACAAAATAGTCTTTTATTTCTTCCTATTATTGCATAAAATTTCCAAAAATTAGAACATAGTTGCCTAGTTTGATATTATTTAAAACAAAATCAATCATGCCCATGTTCTGCAATGTTGTGTGTGCCCCTTTGCATGTGCACATACATAACGATACAGCTGGCTTAGGGAAAATAAAGCTTCTTCAAAATCAAAATTTTCTCCTTGTGGTTTGATAAAACAATAATCTATTTAGGTAAGAATTCAAATCTAAAATTAATCATTTTGATCACAAATGTGTGACCTATCTTATACTTTATATATCTACATATTTTTTTCTGGGGATACATAATCAATGAGAAACTTGTTTGAACTGAAGAAAATTAAAACTTACTCTAGTGGGACTACTCCAGCTTAAATTAGTACAACATAAGATAAACAATAAGTGCTTAAGAGAATAAGGAAAGAGTTATGGTAGTTTGGACAACAGAGTGTGTGTGTGTGTGTATGTGCACATGTGCATGTGTGTTGGTAATTTGGGGAGAAATTTAAGGAACCCTGAAAATTCACTAGAATTTGAACATGTGAAAATGATAGCATAAAACATTTCTGGCACTTAATAGGACATTGAAGCAAAAAAAATACGAAAAACATTAAGAAATTCTGATTTGCCAGGAGAACAGAAATTAAATAGAGTGGTGGAAAATAGAATTGGGAAGGCAAATTGGGGTCAGATCACTTATGACTTTGGATTTTTTTAACAATTAGGTTAAACTAATGTGGACAGTGAGAAACTGATAAGCTTTTAGGATAAATAAATGGCCTGACCACAGTCAGCGTCATATTTTGACAGCAGAGGGAATGAATGGTAGGGAAGGTAAGACCCAAAAGAAAAATAAGAAAAAAGGCAGAGACATGGATAGAGGACCTGGGGAAGATTTTTGTTACTCGTCATTTGGACTGAAAGACATGAGGTCCCTTTTGCCCTCAAATGGGTGTTAAATCATAAAGTATCACCATCAGATGTAAGATGAAAAGGTTTAGAAGACATCAACAGGCAGATAGTAACCGTCCCCTTTTCAGTCAAGCACACATGTACGAAAAACTCTCTAAGATGGGAGAAGGGATAGAGTGGAAGGAGATGAAGGATATTTCAGTACTGGTGGGAGTACCTGTGAATTCTTCCACTGTTCTTGGCTGAGTTTCTGGGATGCAGGTGGAAGTTGGGGCTGACCTAGAACCACCTTAATTCTCAGCTAAGTTTGCTGATTTGAACTATAAGCAACGAATCCCTATTTCCTGTCCAGAATCCTGAGGCCCAGTGGTCTAAACAGAAGTGCCTCCTATCATAGTCATATGGTAACAACAGAACAACAATGGCGAAGTACAGTGCCTTGATCAGAGAGCACCTAATGTCCTCACGTCAAGTCTTCTGAACTTTGAGGCCTATGAGTTACTTGAAAACTGCTGAATCTTCTCTACCATAGAGGTTGGAAGTTAGCTGAGGAGCACTATAGTGGAAAATGGAGTGAACATTTGAATACTGCATTTGAAGAGTATAGCTGTCTTACAGATATTGTAGCAGAATGAAAGAGATAAATGCTGTGGCTAGAATTCATTATTTCTGCTAACTGCCTTTATCCCCCACAGAAGACTACCTCTCTCTGTGTATTTGGACTTCACATTTCCAAAGGAAAAGATATCATTTGTTCAAATGGAGTTAGTTGTATGTTTTAGCATATTTATACATAAATAGCAAATATGGTCCTTAAAAACTCACTTTACCTAGATTTTTAGTTTTGGGTTCAGATTCCTACCACATCACCCATGGCCTCTTGATACATTGTCCAGAGATTATATAATAATGTCTAGGGATCACACAAGGGACATCACATTGTAGCTGTGTGACAGCAACCAGATAGTAAGTAAGTGAAATCAGTCCCAGCCTCGCTGGGGCTGAGCACAGCATATCTGGTTGAGGTATGCTCTAAGCCTGGCTATGTGCAAGTTGAGGTTCTTGTCTTCCTTCTCCATGTGTCCTTAAAATATCATCTGTTACTTCATGTAAACTCAATGCGTCTTACCCTTACAACTTTGAACACCTAGTAGTCACTTTGAGGCATTGCAACCTTAATTAACTCTTGAAAGTGTGAAATGATGATCTCCAAAGAACTGAGTCCTTCTAATTCACATCTTTCCTGCAAAATCTCTCAATAACTTTCTTCTTTTGAAAAACATGGAAATCCATTTCTGCTATTTTCTTAGCATTATTGCTGCTGCTATCTGCTGATTTTTAGCAAACTCTTCCATCTCCCTTAGTATTATAGCAGTAAGGTGAAGATGAACTTGTCTCCATAAAATCATATGTGTAAAAAAATAATTATCTTTATATTTTCTAAAACTGAATTTCATTTATATGTTTGAATCCTCTTTCCACCTGAAACCACAAAATGTATTTATGTTGACAAGATAGGATGATGAAACTCCCATGGGGCCAGCCATAGCAGTGACCAGACTCAGAAATGGACATTCTTCACACCGAGCTGCATTATCCCAGGGAGAAGAAGAGGAGAGGCAACACACCATATTTTCTAATGAGTTAAAGCCTAATTTAATCTGGAAATAACTACTGTTGACTAGTGTGTTTCCCTAAAAGTAATTGCCTCTAATGGTCAATTTTATAGCTAAACCTAACCTAAAAAAGGTGGTTCAGGAAACACTGAGAAGTTCATCCCTCTTCCCACAATAAAAATATACTTAGCAATTTATTATTACAACTATCTTTCAAGTTATTTCCTTGGGTCTATGTTATTTTGAGAAACAGAAATTACCCAAAGAATCTTACTTAACCAGTCAATGACATTCAGAATCAAGTTTATAAGGTTATATATCTATTTATCAATATTTATTTTTGTCCCTCATCTGATCATAAAATAATAAAGGGTTTCCTCTTTGTTCTACTTCTTGGTATACCTTATAAATTCAATCCTATTTTCCTCTCACTTCACTTCCCCCAAAATTTTCACACGATTGAAATTATGTTTACTACAGTACATGAAGCCTTTACAAAGGCACCTTTTTCTTCTGTTTTTGCTCACTGTTCACAGTGCAGAATATCTAATAAGTCCTCAATAATAAATGCCTATCATACCCAATGAATTGTATAATCCAAATGGCATAAATAGATAAATATTGTACCCTTTACATCCATGGAGGAAAATTCATTTCGGAGATTTATACAGTGGTATTTCCAGCTCCTAACTCTTTGGAATCCACATGCATTTCCTCATGCTAACTGATCCACACATACTAGATCCTTCAGCCTGTTAGCAGTGCCCTACTCCTTGAACATACACTATGCTATTTTTTTAACTGAATTTTCTCTTCACTAATATTCTATTTAAAATCTAGTCAGTCCTTTAAAATCTAGCTCAAATTGGGCTCTAGATCAATACAAGTAAATCTATCTAATCAAACACAAATCTACTTAATGCTTAATTCACCTAAGAAACTATTTGAAAATTTTATTTTGGTAAAACATATAACATTTTCTATATAATGGATGACTTTTATATTTTGGGAATTTTTGCATATGTATTTGTATTTTGCATATTTTAAAAATTTCAGAATGATTTATTCAATTTACCTAAATCGTTTCAGCCTTGATTCCACATTTTCAGTATTATTCAGTTTAATGCATTCTATTGACAATAAAATTATTTATTTCAATATATTTTTTGATATTTTTGAATGTTTCCAAACTTTTTAAACCAAGACTAAATTAATATTGTATAATTATTAGTACCTTTTTTTTAACCTTATTCCACACTCATCAAATTATCCCTTTTGTGCGGCCCTACGTTATCTAAATGACTTTTGTTCAATAATAATTTTCATTCACATTTAATGAGGCACTATCATTTTGAATAATAATAATGAAAAGTCACATTAGGCAATTTAGAAATAATTTGTCACAATGAATAGATTTTTTATTTGACTATATATAGATATATACATGTACTAATATACATGTATATTATAAATACTGTAATATATGTTACACAGTCCGATGTGGTGGCTCCTTCCTTTGATCCCAGCAGTTTGTGAGGCCCAGGTGGTAGGATCACTTGAGCTCAGGAGTTTGAGACCAGCCTGGGAAACATAGAGAGAGCCCATCTACAAAAAATTTTTTAAATTAGTCTGGTACTGTGGCATACACCTGTAGACCCAGCTACTTGGAAAGCTGAGGTAGGAGGGAAACTTGAGCCTGGGAGATCAAAGCTGCAGTGAGTCGTGATAGTACCACTGCACTCCAGCATGGCCAACAGAGTGAGGCATTGACTCAAAAAAATATATATATTACAGCATATATATATATATATAATATATATTATATAATAAAAAAGATTTAGAAAATAAAAATAATAAATACAGATACATAAACCATGAGAACTCCTGATAACCTTTGTTATTTTCTTTCAGTTATTTTTCTATATACAGTATGTTTTTCTCTACACAATTTAAGTCTGTCTATACACATTGTTGTGTATCAATTTTTTATTTAACTTACATTACTTGTTTAAATTTTATTTTATGATTCCTTAAACATAGATCTTAGTGGCAGTGTCATAAATTACCTAATTTTCAAAAATTCATAATGATTGTGTAAAAATTCATAATAAATGGATGAATCAAGAGTTGTTTACTAAGTGTGGCTGGAAGGTTGACAAATTTTTCATTATTTACAAGTCTAGTTCTCCATTTTAATTAAATTTACTTCTGACTCTTAGCAATATTTAGCCCTCTCCTTATCTTAGTGAAATTCTCCTTTACAGATTTTTAATTTTGAATTTGTTCAAGAAATCATCTATCCATTTATCACATTTAAAAAAAGATTGTAGCAGAAACAAAGCTTTTTATTTTTTATTTTTTTAATGCACTGAGTGGTTGATAAAACCAACACGTCCGAGTTATATATGTATATGGGTTATGACATGACATTCAACATAAAAGAACTGGAAAACCCACAGATTATAGAATAATGCAGCTAGGGAACACATGTTGTATAATTTATGAAACTCCTGACATTAGACACTTGGTAATTATATAGTCAAATGACATTTCAATTATGAAAGCAATTTCAAAAGTAAGTTGAGATGAATAGCTGGGCAAACAGTATGATGTGGTGGTTTACAGAGATGAGTGAGTTAATTCAGGACACTCTAGAGATCTATCTTGAACTCCAATGACAGGAAAGGAATGGCACAGCAAAAGCAAGACAAGGTACAGTCATTTCAGTGTGTAGATCTCGTCACATAAAGTCTAATTTGTGATCCTTTGGTTTCAAATGTTCTTTATGCATTTATAGCTTGAATCATGCTAAATCTTGTCCAAGAAACCTTCCCTAGCTTATTTAGAAGTAGAGTAATATTAGTAAGCACTCATAAAGTTACAAAGTCCCAGAGAACTAAGGATCATGCCAACCATAACACATTCTTCTACCCGTTCACACTTGAATATCTATATCCAATGTTTGCTTATAAATGCTTTATTTATGTTAGATACTTACAGTGCTATTTTCTATGTTTTCAAAGAAGCATTGAAGTTAGGAAGGTGAACAATAGACAATTGTCTGAATAAAAAAATCTTTACCAGACCACATTCCTTAGTTAAACTACAACCTCAAAATACTGTCAGAGACTAGAGGTTCTGTTAGTCAATATTTAAGCTGGGAGATCCTTATTGGTCAATAGTTAATCTGCACCAATATTTTCCAAAACTAATTAAATTCCCACAACTTTCTTCATATTCCAGCTGCCACATCCAGAGAAATATTTATGTTAGGAGATAGAAAACCATCATATAATTAAGAATTGCTTAATAATTGGGACTCTCCTAGGAAACATATTGTACAAAATATGTTTTTTTTCCCTAAATCCAAAGAGAGGTCTAAAATTGCTCCTATTTAACAAGCATGAGGCATTCATCAGCAGTGCTAGGCAAAGAGCACAGTTATCTGTTTTTGTTTTGGCTATAGTTTTTGCAGGTGTTACTGAAGCATGTTTTCGTAAGAGAAAAGTGTACTTTGTGAATTTTCAACATTTGTATGAAAGTGTACAAAAGCACATAGAAACAAAAATAGTATATCAGAAGAAAAACAGTCAAGATGAGGAGGGTTGTTTTTTCTCTTTATTAAAATCTTTATTGAAAATACCAGTATTCTTACTAAGTTAAGCCTTGGACAATGTAGACAGGAAAGTGGAATAAGACAGGCAATACTGTGCTCAAATGAAGACTATGAAGTCAAGTCTTAAACAGATCAGAAGTACTTTCTTGACCAAGAAGAAACCCAGGAAAAGGTCCACATATATATGAATGTGGTATATGATAAAAAATACACTGTAGAGTGAAGAGAGAATATTCAATACCCTATGCTGAGAGGAATAGTTAACCAGAAGGAAAAAGAAAGTAATTAAATTTCAACATCACAACAAATATAAAAGTTAGCTCCAAATAGATTAAAGGCTTAAATATGAAAGACAAAACTTTAACTGAGTTAAAATATAAGAAAAAAATCTTTTTGTTATTTAATCTGCACAAGAAAGGATTTTAACGATCACTGACTCTTAAAATTTTAAGAAATTCACTTATATTAAAATTAGCAAATTCTATTTAATCAAGGATATACCCCTCCAACAAAAAAGATAATAAAATAATAAGCTACAAAATGAGACCATTTTTAACACATATAACTAGCTAAAGAGTCATAAACCAGAATATATAAATAAATTGTTGAAATAAGTTCAAAAGGAGACACAGACACTCAATTGAAAAATAAGCAAAAGACATGAATAGATATTTCACAGAAGGAAAAGACAACATGATAAATATATGAAAAGATTTTCAACTTTAATAATCAGTTAAATGTAAATTAATACTGAAATGTTTTATATGTACTACCAAAATAAATTATATGTATTACAAAGTAAAAAATTACTTTGACAATCCAGGGCTTTAGAGTTTGTAGGTCAATAGGATGTCTTTTACACTGAAATGGGAATGTAAAATGATACAACCACTTTGGAATAACAATTTAATGTTATCTTGTGCATGAACATTCACATACCCCATGACTCATCAGTTCAACTCTTCAATACACATGCTGGAGAAATTCCTGTAAATGTATTTCAAAAGACAAATACAAAGCAAACAAATCCTCTCAGTATCATTGCTCATTGCAGAAAAAATACTGAAAGCAACACCAGTATCCATGATACGCTGTAATATATTCACAAAGCTGAACATCACATAGCAATGAAAATGAATAAATTAGACTTACATGCAACAAAACTGTCCGGAGCCGTGAGGCCCAGAAATTGCCACGGCTTCTGTTGCTTAAGCTCCGTATCATCAGAGACAAGATGGCGTATTTCCGGGTTCTTCATTAACAACTTTTCCCACGCAGGCCCAAGAAGATATGCAGCCTACAGCGCAGGCGCAATTCCATGCCCGGGAAAAATACCAATTAATGGCGCATGCGCGATTGTAATTTGAGAAAACCCAGCCCCCCGTCACCGCCCTGGCCCAACCTCTTCCCCTGCCAGCCTATATAAGACATTGCACTGCCACCATTAAAGGAGACTTGATCAGGCTATTTGTCTTGTCTCCATTTCTTGTGTTTTCTTGTCTCCTCCATTCCCACTCCCCCTTCCAGGGTTCGTTCGACTGTCCTGCAGGACGGGACACGTGGCGCCTAGAACAGGGACCTGGACA
>NW_012116032.1:2860380-2869306 GCF_000951035.1 Colobus angolensis palliatus | reverse complement strand
TGATGGTAGTTTCTTTTGCTGTGCAGAAGCTCTTTAGTTTAATTAGATCCCATTTGTCAATTTTGGCTTTTGTTGCCATTGCTTTTGGTGTTTTAGTCATGAAGTCTTTGCCCATGCCTATGTCCTGAATGGTATTGTCTAGGTTTTCTTCTGGGATTTTTATGGTTTTAGGTCTTACATTTAAGTCTTTAATCTATCTTGAATTAATTTTTGTATAAGGCGTAAGGAAGGGATCCCGTTTCACCTTTCTACATATGGCTAGCCAGTTTTCCCAGCACCATTTATTAAAGAGGGGATCCTTTCCCCATTTCATGTTATTGTCAGGTTTGTCAAAGATCAGATGGTTGTAGATGTGTGGTCTTATTTCTGAGGCCTCTGTTCTGTTAGTCTAATATTTGTTTTGGTACCAGTAACATGCTGCTTTGGTTACTGTAGCCTTGTAGTGTAGTTTGAAGTGAGGTAGCGTGATGTTGCCAGCTTTGTTCTTTTTGCTTAGTATTGTCTTGACTATGCAGGCTGTTTTGTGATTCCATATGAAATTTAAAGTAGTTTTTTCTAATTATGTGAAAAATTCAGTGGTAGCTTGATGGGGATAGCATTGAATCTATAAATTACCTTGGGCAGCATGGCCATTTTCATGATATTGATTCCCTATCCATGAGCATGGATGTTCTTCCATTTGTTTGTGGACACAACAATTATTATAACTCAGTTGGAAATGACAGTCTAGGACCTTAAACAAGGATCCTTGTTGGCAATAATAAGGATCTTAGAACTTCTGAGAGCAAATTTTCCTCAGAACATCCTCAGATAGAACACTTTTGGCAATCTATAACAAAAAGCACAAAAACTTACCACAGCTGGTGAAACTGCATGCCTCTAAACAGAATTATCCTTTGCAGTAGTTATTTCATTCTGCATAATCTAGTTTTTGTTTCCAAGTTGAGGCTGTCCTAACCTGTGTAACTTTAGAAGATGATACACTAATTTTCTCAACCATTTTGTTATTAAATTTATGACAGTGAATTTGGTTATAAACTGTTATTTTTTATTTAGATGCATTATATCCATGTACTTTTACATAAAGCTGGTTCTATTTATTATATCAACTATTATATTTGTTCCCACTGATTAAAACATAACTGTAATCTCTGCACTTTGGGAAGCCAAAGCAAGAGGATCAGTTGAGGCCAGGAGGTCAAAACGAGCACTGGTGACATAGAGAAGTCCTATTTCTACAAAAAAAAAAAAAAAAAAGAAAGAAATTAGCCAGGTGTGTTGGTGCATGCCTGTATTTCTAACTACTAAAGAAAGAAATTAGCCAGGTGTGTTGGTGCATGCCTGTATTTCTAACTACTCTGGAAGCTGAAGGGGGAGGATTGCTTGAGCCCAGGAATTCAAGGTTGCAGTGAGGTATAATCATGTCACGGCACTCTAGCCTGGGCAACAGAACAAGACCTTGTTTCTTAAGAAAGAAAAAATGAAACATAATACTAATTGTGATTTTTCTTTTCTGACTAGGAATCATAGCCTCAATTAATTACAATTAGGTGACCAAATAAACTCCAAACTTATTGAATTAATTAAATCAGACAAATCAGCTTTCAGTCATTGTTTCTAATCCTGTATCTGGAAATTCATATGCATAGTTGCCTTTTTAGCATATCTTATACATTTCTTTCTTGTTTGTTCTCTTAGCAAATTCAACCATAGTTGTGACTAGAGAAAATAAAGAACAACAATAAAAGTAAGAACTGTAACAATTTATCAGAATTGGTGTGGTTGGTATAGTAGCTGATAAGAAACAGTGATGATGAGACTTCAGGAAACCTCAGTACCTTTACATTTGGTTGACATTTGTGGCCTGTTTTCAATTCACAGAGTAAGAAAAAGTTAGCTCTAAATATTATTTATTCAAGATACTTATATGTAACGTTTTAAAACTTTGGCCTGATTAATTAATTAGGTTTTAGTTTAAATGTCCTTCCTCTGTTCCTGCAGTATTCCATAGCTCCCTCATCATTGCACTTACCCGTAGTACAATAAGAATGTCTATCTCCTGTTTTCTATCAGAATGTAAACCCCATGAAGGTAGCACTCATATCTCTGTTACTTATCATGGCATTTTTAGACCTTAATGAAGTTATTGGAACAAGGGAGTTGCTTGGA
The DNA here is from genome assembly GCF_000951035.1 of Colobus angolensis palliatus. NCBI lineage: Eukaryota > Metazoa > Chordata > Mammalia > Primates > Cercopithecidae > Colobus > Colobus angolensis. The sequence goes on along the minus strand of NW_012116032.1, from coordinate 2,867,137 downwards.
AAATATTACCACATGAAAGAATTAGTGAAAACACTCAAAAGGTTATTTTGCTTAAACATAAGCATGGTGATATTGTTAATAATTTATTTCTAAATTTTAGGTTACACAGTTTTCTAAAACTATCTCCACCATGCACACAGAGTATCGTATATTCAACTTATCCAAATGCTCACAATCTTCCACTGCATCACCCCAGGGTGGCCACACAGATCAAAGTCTAAATGGGGATTTTTTTGGATTTATGCATTAGCAACTCAAGTGACCACACATGGCAGCCCTTTGTGCGTGATGCCTGGTAGCATCACCTAAGACCGTAATTTAGGTGGTGGTCTTAATCTTACTTAAAAACCTTCACCATGTCCCACCCTAATTTTTTTAAAAATGAGGATATTTATAAAGAGTAATTTTTATTAGATATGGGGTTTTTTGGTAACAGTTTTATAAGGAAATCTTCATATAAGATATGGATTTGTCTTAGTTGGAATCCATCAAAACCACAAATTTTAAAATTAATTTGAATTCTACCAACCATCCTGGATAAAAGTCAATCCTATTCATTCAGCTTTTATTCACTATTCTAGCTACAGATACAGCCTCGTCTTCTAAAATAATTTTAATCTATTTTGTTTATAAAGCTTGTTGATAGTGCATCTTGACATATAAAATGACATCATTTTATACCCACATGTTCACTGCCCTAAAATCTTGGGATAATGCATGATATTGTCTTTCATCTTTCGAATCTGTGATTTATAGAGTGAGTGCTGATAACTCAATCTGAATTTATTACAAATAATATTGATTTAATTGCAAAGGACAAAATCTTAGTTTAAGTTGGTTTGTGCAAAAGGTATTATAATGTCTTGACTCACAAAGAGTAAAGTTTAGCAACCGTCTGTCCTCAGGCATGACTGGATCCAGGAATTACATCCTTATTGTCCAGAAACTTTTTAAAATTTGATTTGATTTGATTTTAGATTCAAGGGGTACATGTGCAGGTTTCCTATATGGTTACATTGCATAATGCTGAAGATTCAACTTCTATTGAACCCATCACTCAAATAGTGAACATAATACTCAATAAGTACTTTCTCAAAACTTGCTCCCCTCACATTCTGCTCCATTTTGGGGTCCCCAGGGTCTATTATCTTTATTTTTATGTTCATGTGTACCCATTATTTAACTTCTACTTGTAAGTGAGAACATGCAATATTAAATTTCCATATTCTGAGTTATTTCATTTAAGGTAATAGCTTCCAGCTCCAGCTATGTTGCTATAAAACATATGATTTCATTCTCTTTTTTATTGCTGTGCAGTATTCCATGGTATATACGACACATTTTCTTTATCCAGCAATCATTGATGGAGCCTTATGTTGATTCCATAACTTTGCTCTTGTGAATAGTGCTGTGATGAACATACGGGTGGAGGAGTCTTTTTGGAAAAACAATTTATATTCCTTTGGGTAGATGCCCAGTAGTGGAATTACTAACTCAAATGGTAGTTCTATTTATAGTTCTATGAGAAACATCCATTCTGTTTTCAATGGGGTTGTACTAACTTAAATTCCCACCAAGAGTGTATAAGTCTTCCCTTTTCTCTACATCCTCGCCAACATTTGTTATTTTTTGACTTGTTAATAACAGTCATTCTGATTGCTGTGAGATGATATCTCATTGTGGTTTTGATTAGTGATTGGAGCATTTTTTCGTATATTTTTTGGCCACTTGAATGTATTCTTTTGAGAAGTAACTCATGTCCTTTGACCACTTTTTAATGGAATTATTAGGTTTATTTTCTTGTCGATTTGTTGAGCTCCTTATAGATTCTGGATATTATCCATTTTTCAAACGCATAGTTTACAAATATTTTCCACCTTTCTGTAGGTTGCCTATTTACTATGTTAATAGTTTCTTTTGCTCTTCAGAATCTCTTTCGTTCAATTAAGTCTCATTTTTCTATATTTTGTTCTGTTGCATTTGCTTTTGAAGTCTTATTCAAAAACTCTTTGCCTAGGCCAATGTCATGAATAGTTTTTGCTAGGTTTGCTTTGGGAATTGTTATAGTTTCAAGTCTTACATTTAAATTTGAATTCATCTTAACTTCTGTATATTGTGAGAAATAGGCATCTGTTCCATTCTTCTGCATATGGCTAGCCAGGTTCCCTAGAACCATTTACTGAATAGTGTCTTTCCCCATTGCTTATTTATGTCAACTTTGACAAAGATCAATTGGTCATAGGCATGTGGCTGTATGGCTGGATTATCTATTTTGTCCCATTGATCTATGTGTCTATTTTTGTGCCATTACCATGCTCTTTTGTTTACTATAGCCTTGCAGTATACTTTCAAGTGAAGTCATGTGATGCCTCCAGCCTTGTTGTTTTTGCTTAGGATTGCATTGGATATTAAGGCTCTTTTTTGGTTCAATATACATTTTAGTATTTTTTTCTAATTATTTAAAAAATAGTATTGGTAATTTGGTAAGGATTGCATTAAATCTGCAGTTTGCTTTGGGCATATAATTATTATAACAATATTATATTTATTTTTCCTATCCATGAGGAAGTGACATCTTGCTTGTGTCATCTACAATTTCTTCCATCAGTGTTTTGTACTTCTTACTGTAGAGTTCTTTTAACTCTTTGGTTAAATGTATTCCTAGTTTTTTTTTGGGTGTGTGGCTATTGTAAATGGGATTGAGGTCTTGATTTGGTTTTCAGCTTTATCATTGTTGGTGTCTATAAATGCAAATTGACTTTTGTGCATTAATTTTGTATCCTGAAACTTTACTGAAATTATTTATCAATTCTAAGAATATTTTGGAGAAATATTTAGAGTTTTCTTTTAAAAAAAGCAAAAAAACTGAAGTTTTCATTAGAGGTTTTAAGCAAACAGAGGTAATTTGACTTCCTCTTCCATTTGGATGGCTTTTGTTTCTTCCTCTTGGCTGATTCCTCTAGCTAGGACTTTCCCCGTCACATCATTGTATTGTTCAAGTTCTTAGGGGTAGCACTTTCGGCTTTTCTGCATTCAGTATGATGTTGTCTGGGTGTTTGTCACATAGGGCTCTTACTATCTTGAGGTAAATTCCTTCAATGCCAAGATTGTTGAGAGCTTTTATCATGAGAAGATATTGGATTATATCAAACAGTTTTTCTGCATTTATTGAGATAAGCATAGGGTTTTGGTTTTTAATTCCCTTTGTATGGTGAGTCACATTTATTGATTTGCATATGTTGAGCCATTCATGTATCTCTGGAATAAAATCTGCTTGGCTGTAATGAATTAGCTTTTTCATGTGCTGCTGGATTCAGTTTGTTAGTATTTTGTTGAGAATTTTTCAGTCTATGTTCATCGTGGATATTGCCCTGTAGTTTTCTTTTTTGTTGTCTTTGCCAGATTTTGGTATCATCCTGATACCAAATTGTAGACGATCTTTAAGTTTTTTGAATAATTTCAGTAGGATTGTTACCAGCTCTTCTTTGTATATCTGGTAAAATTCAGTTGTGAATTTGCTTGGTCCTCAGCTTTTTTTGGTTGATAGATTATTAAATTTCTAATTCAATTTCATTACTCCTTATTGGTCTGTTCAGGATTTCAATTTCCTCCTAGCTCAATATTGAGAGGTTGTGTATTTCCTAGAATTTATTCATTTTCTCTACGTTTTCTAGTTTGTGTTTATAGAGATATTCACAGCAGTCTCTAACGATCTTTAGTATTTCTGTGGTAACAGTTCTAATGTCACATTTTTAAATAAGTAAACACATCTGATTGTTTCTTTTTGGCTAATCCACTCTCTCTTTTTGGCTAATCTAGCTAGTGGTCTGTCAATCTTGTTTATCCTTTTAAAGAACCAACTTTTTATTTTGTTGATCCTTTGATGGTCATTTTGGTCTCAATTCATTTAGTTCTGCTCCAATCTTTCTTTCTTTGTTTTTTCTGCTGCCTTTAAGATTTTTTCCTTTAGCCTTGACCTTGGATAGTCTGATGACTATATGCCTTGTTGATATTCATCTTTTGTAGTGTCTTGTAGGAGCCACCTCTCTAAATTTCTTGTATCTAGATGTCTACCTCTCTCTCAAGTTTAGGAAAATTTTCCTAATTTATTCCCTCTAGTATGTTTTCCAGTTGCTGATTTTTTCTTCTTTCTCAGGAATGCCTATAAGATGTAGTTTGGTTGCCTTAAATAATCGAATACTTCATAAATGCCTTGTTCATTCTTTACACTTCTCTTTTCTTTATTTTTGTCTGACTGGGTAAATTCAAAAGACTGATCTTCAAGCTCTGAAATTCCTTCTTCTGCTTGGATTATTACTTCAAATTGTGTTTTGAAATTACTTTAGTAAGTATTTCGATTCCAGAAGCTCTTTTTAAAAAAATGTATAGCTATCTTATTTTTCATATCCTGAATTATTTTTCTGGTTTGTGTTGATTTTCTACTTTCTCTTGGATCTCACTGAGCTTTCTTGCCATCTGTATTTTGAATTCTTCATCTGTCATTTAAGAATTTTTATTTCAATTAGGATCCATTGCTAGAAAACTGGGTTGATCTGTGGGAGGTGTCAAAATCATCTTTTTCTTTCTTTTTTATTTTACTGTAAGAGTTTTTGCACTGATTTCTTCTCATCTGAAGGTGTTATTACTTCTTATTTCTGAATTTGCTATCATTTGGATGGGACTTTTGGGGTTTTTTTGTTATTTTTTTCTCTTGAGAATATGAGTGAGGTGTATGTTGTTTATGATTGCTTGGCTTAGTTTCTGGATGCTTTCAGGGCCTAGACTTGGTATGGGTTCCATGGTTGTATACAGCTTTAGTGTGGTGACTTGCTCTAATGCTGCTTGTTGTAACAATATATTGAACATATGGGCTGACATACCTCTTGTGAGGCTAAAAGTTGAAAGGTATAGGAAGCTTATCTTATACACTACCATTATGCCCTCCTGAGACAGGTTTTTTATTTGATTGTGCAGCTCCATCACCATTCCTGTCCTTGGTGCTTAAGAATAAGAACTAACTCATCTTTGCATAGCCCAATAATGAGTGAAGGCACTCACCTTAATGGGGATTGACTGGGGGAAATTTTGTGGGAGTGGACTAAGGTCTCAGGGGATGGTGCCCACGTGGATGCATCTTTGTCTTCCACAGACAAAAATGTGATCCACTTACCTATTATGCCCCTGCTACAAACTTGCAATCTTCAGTTCAAATAGATTTTATCTTTTTACTTGTGGTCACAGTGCAGCTGCAGACTACAGATATGCCCCTCTGGTGGCTACCACTGAAATGGGTCAGGACAGAGCCTCTTTCTCCAGTGCAAAGCAGAAAACCCTGTGGCTTGTCTGCCTTCCATTGCCAGGACACGGCCAGTCTGTTTAGAGAAGGGAAAATAAGCCCCACCATTTATGGATACACCTACTGCACATGATCACTTTCAACAGGGGTGCAGTCACCATGAAAATAACTCCAAAGCCTTTCTCCAAGTGCACACATGCTGGCCACCAGCTGGAGAGCCTCTGCTACTTCTACAATTGTGGTTTGGGGGAGCAGGAGATAACCCCCTCTGTACATCTGTTCCCTCCCACTGGTCCCACTCCCTTTGACATTTGCTACCGTGCCCACATCTCCCTTGTTCCAAGGGGAGCTTTGGTGAGCTGTGTTCCCTCCTCCCTTCAGAGCAGCCCATGTCAAGGGTTAGATCTTCAGGCATCCTGCAGCTTTCCAGGGACACAAAAGTCCCCTGTGGTTGCCAAAGTCAGATTGCGTTGTGGGCTATATTTGCGGGGGACCTTGAGATGTGGTGACTGAACAGCTGACAGGAGAGTGGCCCACAGTGAGTATAAAAACAGTATGTTGCTCACTATCTCAGTTAAGGCCTGAGGGGAGTGTGGGTTCCTCTGCATGAGGTAACCACCTGGTTCTCTGTCTCTGGGAAGTCTCCAAATTGCCACTGACATTGCCCAGGTTGTGAGGGTGAAGAAGACTCTCCAGCAAGTTAGCAGTCAGAAGATTGTCACAGGGATGAGGGGAGCAGAGAAGCAACTCCACCTGCACTTTGTTTTTCTGCACCCCAGGTTCTTCCCATGGGCTCTCTTACAGGTCATTGCTCTCTTCCCTCGGTTTTCCACTTGGACCATGGCCAATCCTCTATTACTTTGATCTACTTTCTGAGGAAATCCGGCATTCAACATCACTAGTCAGCCATCTTGAAGAAGTGACTCAGAAATCTCTACTGTTCCTTCTGTTCAAGTGTCATCTCTGTTTGTCTTTGTCTTTAGTCTATTTTCTCAATCTTGGTGACCAAAATGACTTCGATAAACCTTCAATTCTATCCTCCCTTTTAAATAGGCATTTAACATTCAGACCTACATTTTAACCACTGCCTTTGTCATTTTACTATAAAATGTAATTTGCTTATTGTCTTGTTGCAATAAAGAACTCCTGTAAGTATTCAATACTGCAGTGGTACAGATTGGTAATAGCACCTACTCTTAGAAATACAGTATCTTCCATGTTGCAGCAGAATTTTTTTTATGCAGTAAAGTAAGTAAAACCTGTTTTACCACATTCAAGTTATGTGATGGTGGAGAATTATTTATTCAATTTCATGCCTGAAATCAATGTGTACCTTTGTGCTTGCAAAAATTTGTGTAAAATTTGTTTAAAATGGAATGTTTCTTTCTTTCTCTCTTTCTTTCACCCTCCCTCCCTTCCTTCCTTCCTTCCTTCCTTCCTTCCTTCCTTCCTTCCTTCCTT
>NW_012116032.1:2821160-2860255 GCF_000951035.1 Colobus angolensis palliatus | reverse complement strand
TCAAGTCATTCTTCTGCCTCAGCCTCTCAAAATGGAATGTTCCTATGTGTTGCATATTACTGGAAACAGGGACCCCTGAAGTACTTAAGAAACAAAGTAATAATATTAGCAACCACAAAAAGAATTTATTTTTGCTTGTGTATGGTCACATGAGGTTTGTACAGTTATTACTTAATTATTTCTGCAACTTAACTATTTATGCAAAACAAAAGCTCATTTTTCAAGAGTTGGTATCTGTGCTTTTCCACTGCTGCTTCTATTTGGGGAATTGTCTTAGTGATGAAGCACAGAACAAGAGTCCAGCACTTGTCATCGTGGTAAATATCCAAAAAATGGGAATAAATCAAATTCACAATGCACATCTTCTGGCTAATAGTTGCTTAGGTATGCACTATGCATACCTAACATGCTACTCAGCCTAGAACTGTTTCAGATCTTCTGGTGGATGGGTCAGATGGAGGTGGCACGGTAAGAGAACAAGTGATATCTCAGAATAAAGATGGCAGCAAGAGCAGTCAAACCCAGGTGAAAAGAGAACTGAGTCTAAGTGGACAGTATGAAAAAGCAGCCCTGTGGCATTTCTTGCCAAATATTCTCAGCAGTTCTCTGATATCAGAAACATGCTTGAAAGGTAGGTATTCGTATAATCTTCTTTAATCTGATAACTGGTACACTTATCAAATCTCTGTTTCAAATTATGCTGTACATTCCCAGGAGGACCCCATTTCTTCCTCCCTTTGCATTCTTTTCTGCTAATACCTACAGTCCTAGTATTCGTCAGTCAGACTGATAGATCTGTGGCCAGATGAGGCCTTGAGTTCAGAGAATGGGGAATGATTGTCATGACTCATATCATTTCCATGACCCTGTGGTTTTCTAGAGGCTACATTTTCCTGGGCTTAAAAAGAAAATTCATACCTTTACTTATTATTTTGAACCATTTTTCCTAAGTTAGAATACTAACTACATAAAACTCTTCATAAGTGTTTTGTATGTCATTGATTATAAGTAGTTAAATATTGTTATATAATAAATTGCATGCTATATTAGTTTTCTGCTCTTGGAAAAACAAAATGCTACAAATTAAGCAGCTTAAACCACCCACATTTGTTATCTTACAGTTCTGTTAGTCATAGTCTGAGAGAGTCTCATCATGGTATCATGATATCATCCAAATGGCATTCCCAGTTGGAAGCTCTAGGGTAGAATCCATTTCTTTGCTCAATCAGATTGTTGGCAAGATGCAATTTCTTTTAGTTACAGGACAGCCATCCCTATTTCATTGGTGGCTATTTGAATTCCTTGGCTTACAGCACCCTTTGTCCATCATCAAAGCCAACAACTATGAGTCAAGTCCCTTTCAAGTTTCAAATCTCTTTTGCCTCTTGTTTCCTCATCACATTTATCTCATTGAGCCTTCTGCATTTATCATCTGCTTTTAAGGGTCCATGTGATTACACTGGATCTACCAGATAATTTAGGATAGTCTCCTGATTTTAATGTCAGCTATTAACAACCTTAATTTTATCTGCAAAGATCCATCTTGCCGTGTAAGATAACATGTGCATAGGTTCCAGGGATAAGCATGTAGCCACACTTTGGGTGGGGGGTAAGGGGGCATTAATTGGCCTACCATACTTTATTCAGAGCAAACTATTTAAAAATATTAATGAAGACTTATTTTTAGAAGTTTACGCCATAATGATGTCAATTCATGGTAGTTACATTACATAAAACTCTTCCTTTTGGCTTTTTTCTCTACAAACTATTGGTCACTATTCTTTGTTGAAAGTACTTAGGAAGAAGATTTCTATAACCCTTTTTTAACCCTTGAAAACTCTCAAGTGATAAAAATGAAAAGAATTGATATGTTTACCTCATTACTTTGTTAATTTAATGAATGCATAAACCTGTCATTACCTTGAAAAGTTCTTCTAGAAGGCACCCAGTTAATATCTTTACCTCATCCACTTCTTAATAGACATTATCTAAATTGAGCTATTCTAAACCAGATAGGAATCTCTATTCTTTAATAAAAATGAGGATGTAAAGCTTCAGCCTATTATTTGCTCATACATATCATACTTTACTTTCCAGAAATCTTTCTTTGTATTTTTAAACAAAAATTTTCAGTAGTACTTGCTATAGCACGATAAGGAAGATTTTATTCAGGACCATCATTATAGGTATAAGGACTATCACAATGGGGTTTTGCAGCCAAGGAGAGGTACTGGACCCAACTTTGAATACAGCATGGGCAAGTGGGAATTTATAGCTAAGGAACACAGTAAGAATCAATAGATGGAAGTTGACTAAGAAAAATAATTAAGGGTAACGGGGATTCTAGTTAAACTGACCTAATAGTGTTCTTGCTGAAGAGAGTCAGGGATGATCAGACATTACCTGGGGTGTAGTTGAAGATGGAGAACCTGATCAGATGTCAAAGGGGATCAAATATCAAAGAAAGAGGGTTCTTGCTAAACTGACTTAGAAGGGTTCTTTGCTAAAACTGGATTTTATGAGAAAATACACAGATGGACTAGGAGAGGGCTAACTACATTTTAGTCAAGCAGATAACCTTTGACAGTATTTAACGAAAATAATCCCTTATATAATTTAAAGGTTTTAACTTCTTCTTTTAGAAATTAGTGAATTCTTATCTTTAGAGTGCTTATGAAGTTTTTTAAGTTCTAACCTCTTCTTCTTGGAAAGATTTTTTACAAAATCTAGAAATTTCAATAACATTAAAATCATATTTACAAGAAAACACTGCAATTAAGGTTTATTTAAAATTATATAATAACAAAAATACATGTAATTATTAAGAATACAAGAAATTATTAATGAACAGAACTTTTACAAGAAAAGAAATTATATATCTGTCAATATGTTTTTCTAAAAATGCCAATAGTAAACAAAGCTATATTAATTTCCCTATTAATAAAGAATAAATTCTATGTAAGAAATGATGTAAATTCTATTGATTCCATCACTGACTTAAGAATTATGCTTCACCTCAAAATCAGATATTGACCAACTACTATGGGGCTTATTCTTATGAACACTTTCTGAATACAAAGAGTATTAATAAACAGGAAAATTCTCCAACTTGGGATAAGAACTGTTTAGTTGTAATGAAATGGGAGAAAATATTTAAAAACCATACATCTAATAAAATGTTAATATCCAAAATATATAAGAAACTCCTACTACTCAATAGCCAAAAAAAAAGCTATAAAAATGCGCAAATAACTCCTGAACAGGCATTTCTTCAAAGCAGACATACAAATGGCCATGAGTTATATTTTTTTAAATGATCAAAATCATTAATCATTAAGAAAAATCAAATTAAAGCCATAATGAGATATTAGCTTACACTAACAGGATGGCTATTTTCAAAACTTTTTTTAAGTTTGGTGAAGATGTAGAAAAATTGGAACCTTTGTACGTAATTGGTAGAATGTACAATGGTGCAGCCATGATGGTTAACAATATGAAGTTTCTTTAAAACATTAAAAATAGAACTCCCATATAATTCAACAATCACACTTCTGTGATTATATCCAAAAGTATGCTAAAAAGATACTTGCATGCTCATGCTCTTTGTAGCATTATTTACAATAACCAAGATACGAAAACAACATAAATGTCTATTGACAGATTAATCAATTAAAAAATATGGTATACATACCTCATGGAATATTATTCAGCCTTACAAAAGAAGAAAACTCTGCTATAAGTAACAATATAAATGAATCTGGTGGAGTTTATGCTTAGCCATTCATGATATCACATATATGAGGTATCTTAAATAGTAACACTCATGAAAACAGAGAGTAAAAGAGTGGTTTTCAGGGGGCTGTGAGGAGGAAAAGAAAATTTGCTGTGCATGTGGTATAAAGTTACAATTATGCAAGATAAATAAGTTCTAGATATCTGCTGCAAAACATCTGCCTGTAGTTAACAATACTGAGTTGTGCATTTAAAAATTTGTTGCATAGGAGTCATGTAAAGTATTATTAACCAAAAAATCAAATAATAAAAAGGCAAATCATTTAAAAAAATAAAATTACCTAACTTTGGGAAAAGAAGAGTGCTGTGAGAAATAGGCCAACTTTCTTCTAGTCTTCTGGAGAACTACAGTATACGAAGAATCCCTACTTATGTATTTACAGAAAATTATTATTATTATTAGTTTTGCTCATTGGATAATTTTATTTCATGTTTCTTTTTTCTAGTTTCATTTGGGTATACATCGATAAATAAAAATTGTATATATTTGAGGTTTTCAGTGTGATATTTTGATATTTCTATACATTGTGAGATGATTACAACAATCAAGCTTATTAGCCCACCTCACACTTCACATGATCACTGTGTGTTTGTGTGTGTTGTGTGTGAGAGAGAGAACACTTAAAATCCACTCTCTTAGCAAATATCCCTCCTCTATACTCTTTTCCATAATCGTTGAACCAATTTACATTCCCACTAGCAGAGTACAAGGGTTCCCTTTTCTTTGCTTCCTCATCACCACTTGTTATCTTTGTCTTTTTGATACTAACCATTCTAGCATATGTGAAGTGATATCTCGTTGTGGTTTTGGCTCATATTTCTTTTGTGACTAGTGATACTGAGCATCTGATATAGTTTGAATACTTGTCCCCCACTCAAATCTCATGTTGAATGGTAATCCCCAATGCTAGAGATGGAGCCTGGTGGGAGGTGTTTCAATCATGGGGGCGAATCCCTTATGGCTTGGTGCTGTCTTCAAGATAGTGAGTTCTCACAAGATATGGTCATTTACAAGGTGTACTCCTTCCCCAACAGTCCCCATTCTCTCTCTTGCTCCTGATCCCACAATGTGAGATACATGCTCCTCCTTTGCATGTTTGTCAACTGTAGATATAATAAAATAAAAAAAAAACATGTTTTTAATAAAAATCTCTAAGATTTGTATCTGTTCATATTTAGGCTTCTGAAAGGGAGAGAAACCATTTCAAAATCAATGTGTGTGTTCTGAAATCTGCTTGTAAATCTCTGACCTCATTTTTCATTGACATCAAAACATTTTAACAGTGAAAAAAAAAAAACATGATTGTAAGCTTCCTAAGGCCTCCCTAAAGCAATGCTAGTGTTATGCTTCCTTTACAGCCTGCAAAACTGTGAGCCAATTAAACCTCTTTTTCTATAAATTACCTAGTCTCAGATATGTATGTATGGCAATGCAAGAATAACCCAATAGAGCATCTTTTCATATACCTGTAGACAATTTGTATGTCCTCCATGAAGAAATGTGTATTTAGGTCCTTTGCCTATTTTCTAATCAAATTATTTGTTTTTTGCTATTGAATTGTAGGAGTTCCCTATATGTTTTTGATATTAATATCTTATCAGATGTATGGTTTACAAATATTATCTTCATTCTGCAGGTTTTCTTTTAACTCTGGTGATCATTTCTTTTGCTGTGCAGAAGCTTGTTAATTCGATGAAATCTCATTTGTCTATTTTTGCCATTGTTGTCTCTGCTTCTGAGGTTAACCAAAAATCCATTACCCAGGCAAATGTCAAAAGAAGCGATTTCTCCTATGTTTAATTCTAGAAGTGTTATAGGTTCATGTCTTATCTTTAAGTCTTTAAACCATTTTTAGTTGATTTTGGTATATGATTTGAGATAAGGATCCAAATTCATTCTTCTGCAGGTGGAGATCCAGTTTTCCCAATAGCATTTATTGAAGAGACTATCTTTCCCCGTTATGTGTTCTTGGCATCTTTGTCAAAGATCACTTGACTGTAAATGTTTGAATTTTTTTCTAGGCTCTCTGCTCTGCTTCACTGGTCTTCATGTGTAGTTTTATGTCAATGCCATAATGTTATGCTTACTTTAACTTTGTAATATATTTTTTAATCAGATAAAATATTATGCCTCCAGCTTTGTTTTTTTAAAATCAAAATGTCCTTAGCTCTTCAGGGTCTTTTGTGATTCTATATGAAACTGTCATAAGAGACAAAAAAAAATTATTATAAATTGACAAAAGGTAAAATCATCAATTGAATATAACAATGATAAATATATATGCACCCACTATTGCAGCACTTAAATATATAAAACAAATATTAGCAGAACTGAAGGAAGAAATGGACAGAAACACAATAATCATATATTGAGATATATGAGATCTCAATATATCACTTTAACCAATACATAAATCATGTAGACAGAAATCAATAAGGAAAGAGCAGAATGATGCTTGGATAACACTATGGAGCAAATGGATCTAACAGACATATACGGAACATTCCATCCAACAGCAGCAGACTACACATTCTTCTCAAGTGGACCTGAAGAGTCCTCCAGAATGGGTCATATGTTGTGTCACGAAACAAGCCTTAAGAAATTTAAGAAGTTTAAAATATACAAAATATATATTTCTAGCATAATGGTCTGAAATTAGAAATCAATATCAGGAAGATAATTGGAAAATTTACAAATATGTGAAAATTCAAAAACCGTCTTTAACAATCATTGGGTCAAAGAAGAAATTGTAAAGAAAATAAAAAATACATTAAGGCAAATAAAAGTGAAATCACAACATACCAAAAACTTATGGAATGCAGAAGGGCAGTTATAAGATGGAAGTTTATAGCAATAAATGCCTATATTAAAAAAAACTCAAATAAACAATCTCATTTTACACTTCAATGAACTAGAAAAGGAAGAATACGCTAAACCAAAAGTTACTAGAAGGAAGGAAATAAATAAAAAACAATAAATAAAATAGTGATTAGAAAAATTACGAACGATCAACAAAACTAAGGTTTTTCTTGAGAAATATAAACTAAATTGACAAATCGTTAGCTAAACAACAAAGAAAGAGAAGCTTTAAAAAATATTATATATGAGAGAAGAGACATTGCAAGTTATACCACAGCAATACAAAAGATCATAAGAGACCATTATGAGAAGTTATATACAAACAAATAGAAGTACCTAAATGAAAATGATAAATTCCTAGAAACATACAACCTACCAAGACTGAATTACTAATAAAATAGAAATTCTCAGGAGAATCATAGTGAAGTCAGAATATTGAATCTGTAATAAAAAATCTAATAACAAATAAAAGCCCAGGACCTGATGGCTTCACTGGTGGATTCTACTAAACATTTGAAGGGGAGTTAATATCAATCTTTCCCAAACATTTACAAAAAAAAAAAATGAAGAGAAGAAATACTTCCAAACTCATTCTATGCATTACCCTAATATCAAAGCCAGACAAGGAAACTACAAGAATTTAAAGTTATAGATCAATTTTTCTAAAACATAGATGCAAAAATTCCCTCAAAATAATAGCAAAACAAATTCAGCAATACATTAAAAGGACTGGGTACCATGACCAAGTGAGATTGTTTTCCCCTGAGATGTAAGGATGGTGCAACATATGCAAATCAATAAATGCGATATGCCACATCAACAGAATCAAGGACAAAAAATATATTATCATATTTCAATATGGCTAACTAGAGACATCAGACACCAGAGTGATTATGGCCTGAGTTACATACTGAGGGAAGCGTTCTTGAAACTGTGGAAGAATCCACACAAAGAAACTGACACACAGACATAGAAGGCAGCAGGTATTTTATAGAGATTGACCTCTGAGGAACTCCACCTGTTGTACTCCACTATCTTGTCCAGGGAATCTCAGTCATTGTGTCTCCATATTACTACATCCCTCCCAAGCATTCTCCAGCAGAACCTCCTCTGACTGTGGCAACCACAGAGGACACAGAGGACTGATGAGACCCTGGGAAGCTGTGGCATCCCTGGAGATCCAGACTTCAGGACTGGCTGTCCCGGGGAAGTGGGGTTGCACCCTGCCAAATCACCTCTTGGGACAAAGAGGACCAGATTGTGCACTTCCCTGCCTAAGAGTCCCCACACCCACTTGCAAGTAGCGGGGGACTGTGCCCCTCCCAGATGTGACACAGGTGTATTGCTGATCTCTGAAGGGGCAGAGTGTGATTTCATCCCAGTGGACAAGTAGCTCGAGTGGCTGGGAATAGACATGAAGAGTAGGTCTTCTTCTGCCTTTCACTTCCCTCTATCCACTGCTGTGGATACAGCTACAGCTTTTTACACTGGGGGCTGGCATAGGTGCACTTAAAAATCAGCCTTTCCAGGAATATTTAGGGCAACTGCACCCCCACTGAAAGTGTGCCGACTGGAGAGGGATTGCCAAGACCAGGGCCCATCTCCCCCTCCCTATGCTGAGTGCAACATTCCTGCAGCAGAGTGAGGGCCAGCTGTAGAGCTTTGTGTTTGGGGCTGAAGGAAGAGGTTCCTCTCCAAGCCCATTTCGGCAGTAGCCATAGGATAGATGTTGCATTGCAGCCTGGAGATAAAAATCCATGTCTATCTGAACTTAAGGTCACTAGCCCTAGGACAGGGGTGTGATAGAAAATTGGAGCAACTTTCTGCCTGCCTGAAATGAGGAACGTGTGCAACCCCTTTTCAACCTCCCCAGTACAGACCTCAGTGCCCACCATGAACTCGCCCTGCCATCCCTGTCATGGTGGATACTTGCAACCATCATTGTGGCATTTGAAAGAGATTTTGCTATCTCTCAAAAGCACCACCATCGGACTGGAGACAGAACTTCACAATGAAGTTAAAAAAAATTTGCTGACATATGGGCATGGTGCTAGGAAATGGACAAAGCTTCTTGAGACTTCTACACTCCCAGCCCCACAGAAGATACTGAGCTGGCTCAGACACTTTATACATTGCTACAACAATCAACATTTGAGAAAGCCACCACACAAAAGCTATCTTTAACCAAGGAATTCACACGGAAATTTGACCCCCTGAAAGCTTCCAAAATTGAAATCAAATGATCAGACACAAAATACATAATAATCACATCCTCAAGATGGAAAAATATAAAGCATAAAAATGTTTCATCCAAATGAAAGCAAATTCAAAAATAAGAAACGATAGCTCCAATTGAGAAAGAATAAGCACAGGAACTCTGGCAGTACAAAAAGATAGAGTATGCTAACGCCTCCAAAAGATCACATTAGATCTCTAGCATAAATCTTAACCAAAATAAAAATTCTGAAAAGAACAGATAAAGAATGCAAAATATGGATTGTAGGAAAGTTCATGGAGATAACAAAATGAACTCAGAAAAACAATTCAGAATATTAATAAAAAAATTTACTAAAGAGATATTAAAAAAAACAGAGAACTTCTGAAAATTATCGAAGGAATTATCTGAAAGTTATCAAAGGAATTAAAAAATACAGTTGAAAGCTTAACAATATACTAGACCATATAGAGGAAATAATTTCAGAGCTTAAAGACCAGTCCTTTGAATTAACCCACTCAGAAAAAAATAATAAATAATTTTAAAAGATAAAGCATTCAAGAAATATAAGATTATATAAAGCATCCAAACTTGTAAGTTATAGACATTCCTGAGGGTGAAAAAGAAAAAGTAAAAGTTTAGAAAAGATATTTCAGCCATCATTCAGGAATAATGACATAATTCAGGAATAATTCAGGAAATCTTCCCTGGTCTAACTAGAGAAGTAGATATCTACGTACAAGAAACTTGGAGAATACCTGAAGAATTCTCTGTAAAACAAACCTCATTAAGGCATATAGTCATTGGACTATCCAAAGTAAACATGTAGGAAAAATATTGAAATCAGCTAGAGAGAACTGTCTAATCACTTATAAAGGAAATCCCATCAGACTAACCACAGACTTCTCAGCAGAAACCATACAAACTAAAAGAGATTGAAGAGCTGTTTTCAGATTTCTTAAAGGAAGAAGAAATGCCAGCCAATTTTTTCTCTTTCTTCTTTTCTTTTCTTTTCTTTTTTTCCTTTCTTTCTTTCTTTTCTTTCTATGATAGTTCTGCACACGAGTCAATAAATGTAATTTGCCACATAAATAGAATTAAATACAAAATCATAAAATTACCTCAACTGATGCAGGAAAAGCATTATATAAAATCTATCATCTCTTGCTGATAAAAAATATCAACCAATTAGGCATCAAAAGAATAACCCTCAAAATAATAAAACCGATATATGATAAACCCACAGCCAACATTATACTGAGGAGGGAAAAGCTGAAAGCATTTTCCCTAAGAACTGGAACAAGGTAAGGACTCCCACTTTCACCACTCCTATTAAACACAGCACTAAAAGTCCTATATAGATCAAGCAAGAGAAAGAAATAAAAGCCACTCAAATTTGAAAAGAGAAAGTCAAATTATCTCTGTTCACTGATGGCATAATTGTATACCAAGAAAGCCCCAAATAATCCTCCAAAAGGCTCTTAGATTTAATAAGTGACTTCAGTAAAGTTTCAGGATACAAAATTAACATGCATAAATCAATAGCATTTCTAAACACCAATAACATTCAAACTAAGAACCAAATCAAGAACTCAATTCAATATACATAGACACAAAAATAAATAAGTAAAATACCACAGAATACATTTAACCAAGGAGGTGAAAGATCTCTATAAGGAGAAGGATAAAACACTGATGAAAGTGTGCCCTTGTAAAAAGAGACAGGAGAGAGTTTGCTTCCTTTCTCTCTGTTCTCTGTCACGTGAAGATACAATGAGAAGACTGCTATCTGCAAACCAGGATGCAAGCAGACCCTCACCAGACAATAGATGTGCCAGCACCTTGATCTTGACTTCCCAGACTCCAGAACTGTGAAAAATAAATTTCTGTGTTTATGCTACAAATAAAAGAAAGAAATGAAATAATAAATGCAACAAACAAATAAAAAAAAAATCTCATGTTCGTGGATAGGTCATGTAAATGACCACACTGCCCAAAGCAATCTACAGATGTAATGTAATCCTTATCAAATTACTATCTTTTCTTACATGAGTAATAAAAATTATCCAAAAACTTGTATGGAACCAGAAAAGACCCCAAATAGCCAAAACAATCCTAAGAAGAAAGAACAAATCTAGAGGTGTAACATTTCTTGACTTCAAACTACACTATAAGGCTATTGTAACCAAAACAGTGTGGTACTGATATAAAAGTAGACATATATATCAATGGAACAAGATAGAAAACTCAGACATAAAGCCACATAGCTACCATCAATTGATCTTCAACAAAGATGACAAAAATATACAATGGGGAAAGGACACCCTACTCAATAAATGGTGCTGGAAAAAAATGCATTGCTGTGTGCAGAGAAATGAGCTGGACTCATATCTCACTACATACAAATATTGAATCAATATACATTAAACATTTAAATGTGAGACATGAAACTATAAAAAACCTAGAAGCAAACCTAGCAAAAACTCTTCTAGGCAGTGGACTAACCAAATAATTTATGACTAAGATTTCAAAAGCAAATGCAACAAAAATGAAAATAGACCAATGGGACTTAATTAAACAAGAGAACTTCTAGGCACAATGAAGTAAATAATCAACATAGTAAACAGGCAAACTACAGAATGGGAGAAAATATTTGTAAACTATGCATCTGCCAAATGACTAATATCCAGAATCTATAAGGAACTCAAATCAACAAGAAAAAAAAAAAAAATCTATTAAAAAGTGGGCAAAGGACATGAGCAAAATTATTCAAAAGAAGATATATAAGCAGCTAACAAACATGAAAAATGTTCAACATCACTAATTATCAGAGAAATGTAAATTAAAACTGCAGTGACATACCACCTCACACCAGAGAGAATGGCTATTATCGAAAAGTCAATAAACAACAGATGTTGGTGGGGCTGCAGAGAAAAGATAATGCTTATACATATTGGTGGGAATTTCAATTAGTGCAAACTCTGTGGGAAATAGGATGGAGATTTGTCAAACTACTAAAAATAGAAATATCCTTCAACCTAGTAGTCCTACTACTGGGACACTGGGGACTCCATAAGGAGGTAAGGTGGGAGAAGGTGAGGGTTGAAAACTTCCCTACTGGGTAGAATGTTCACTAGTCAGGTGATGGGTTCACTAAAAGCCTAGACATTAACACTACAAAATATATCCAAGTAACAAAACTGCACATGTACCTCCTGAATCTATAAATAAAAACAAAAGAAAGCAAAACCCCCATATTATCATCTAACTAGGTTCAGAAACAACATTTGACAAAATTTAACATCCTCTGCTGATTGAAACTCTAAATAAATTAGGTATATATGTAATGTACCTCAATATGATAAAGACCATATATGACAAGCCCACAACTAACATCATTCTCAGAGGTGAAAATTTGAAAGCTCTTTCAGTAAGATCAGGAACAAGACAAAGTTTCTCATTCATAGAACATCTATTCAAAATTAAGTTGTGAAAGTCCTAGCTGGAGCAATTAGGTAAGAAAAATAAATGAAAGTCATCTAAGTTGAAAAGAAAAAGCACAGTGTCTCACACCTGTGAGTCCCAGCACTTTGGGAGGCTGAGGTAGATGGATTGCTTGAGCCCAGGGGTTCAAGATCAGCCTAAGCAACATGGTGAAACCTTGTCTCTACAAAAAATACAACTAGCCAGGCATGATGGCACACCTGTAGTCCCAGCTACTTGGGAGATTGAGGTGAGAGAATTGCTTGACCTTGGGAGACTGCAGTGAGCTGTGGTCATGCCACTGCACTCCAGCTGGGGTGACAGATCAAGACCTTGTCTGAACCAAAAAAAAAAAAAAAAAAAAAAGGAAAGGAAAGGAAGGAAGGAAGGAAGGGAAATCATTTCTGTTTGCAGATATTATGATCTTATATATAGAAAACACTAAAAACATTAGAACTGATAAATTCAGTAAAGTTGAAAGACACAAAATCAACATACAAAAATTTCTGTTTTTATGTACTAACAAAACTATCTGAAAAAAATTTAGAAAATACTCCCATTTATTGTAGCATCAAAAAGAATAAAACATTTAGAAACAAATATAACCAGGGAAATTATAGACTGAAAATGTAAAACATTGATAAAAAGAAATTGAAGAAAATGTAAGTAAATGAAAAGATGTATCATGTTCATGGATCAGAATAAATAATATTGTCAAAATTTCTGTACTATCCAAAGTGACCTACAGAATCAAAGTGAACCCTATCAAAATTCCAATGGAATTAGAAAAGAAAAAATATCTTACAGCATTTTATCTAGACTTTTTTGATGACTCTTTTCACTAATTTCATTGTTCCATAATTACTGTGAATATGTCTTATCTTTTAAACAGACATTCTAAATAACAGAGACGTTGACTTGAATCCTGATGTTACCACTTTAGTTTATGTTAAGTACTTTATATACAGAAAAATAAGACAGAGTGCCTTCAATTTTGTATGGTGCTCCATTTCAACAAGGATAAAGCTTATGTTGAAAATATCCACAGGACATCAAATAAGCTCAAAGGCAGCTAACCCAGTATGAGTATAAGGATTTTATAGAGGAGATAATGCTGGTAGATTTCAGAAAGGTGAAGAAAGATGCATTTGGAGGGTATCTTTGTGATGGAAAACAATATTAGCAAACGTAGTGAGATAGGAAGTACACTTACAGAGTGGTATAGAGGAAACTGACAATGTGAGGCATGAGTAAAAGAAGACAAAGGTAGAGAGGTAGGAAGGATCCAGATGCTAGAGCACCCAGTGCACTAAATACTAAACCAGATATCTTAGACTTTTCATCCCAAGGACTGTGTGATATGGTCAGTGCAGTGTGACCTCAGCTTGTGCAAACATAAAGTGGAGATAGTACTTATTTCAGATGCTGTTTAAGAAAATAAGTAATGTAACACATGCAAAGATCTTAACAGATGTTTGTCAGAGAGTAGGCATCCAAAAATGTTAGTTATCTCTCCTTTGCTTTATTCACATTGTCTTTAAGACGTCCAAGTCCATGGGCCTACTCTTTAAAATAGTCCTATATATTGGTGTAAGTTTCAGGGGTATTGCCCCTAAGCCCATCACTGATGCTCTGACATGTTCTCCAATCTTCTGGGAGTTCCTGGTGATCAATTCTGGTGCTCAATCCTGGTGCTCAATTTTCAGGCATATTGCCCCTAAGCCCTTCACTGATGCTCTGACATGTTCTCCAATCTGGGAATTCTTGGTGCTCAATTCTGCTCTGGGGCTCATTCTGCCATGGACACTGATTGCGCTCCTATGACTTGGGATAAGCAATTTCCCTTCAAGTGCTTTTAGATCTATAAGATAGGCTAGCTATTCTTTAAGAGAGTAATTTACTCTTCCATGGGCCATATTACTCTTTCAGTTTTAAAGCTTTTCTATGAAAAAACTTGGAGCTTTTACAATTTAAATTTCTGGGCTACAATTAATATAAGTGATACTATACTGCTATATCCACTCCAGAACTGGGTTTGCATATTTGAAATTTTTCCTAAATTAGTATCTCCCTCAGTTTCCTAGGCTCTACCTCTCACCAGAAAACACACAAAGCAGAGGACCCTAATGTACCCTTGTCATTAATGGAGACTTGAAACAAGATTGAGAGCCTATTTTCAGCCCCACAGTCTTTTTCACCATTTGTGTCAAAGAGCTTAAGAATGTTTGTGAAAATGGAATTTGTTATGATCTCTTTCTTAATGCTAAAATCCCTTAGATGGGTATGCCAAATATATTGACTGGTCTGTATGTACTACCCATGTGCTTCACATATATAGTACATGTTCTGTAAATATTAATAGGCAAGAAAAATAATGAAAGAATGAAAAGAAATAAACAAAGAAGAAAAAAAAAGGCAGACGGGCCAGGCTGGTTCGTACTAAGGCATTCAATAAATGTTTTAAATTAATATGAATGATAAAACACATAAAAGGTCACGCCTTAAAATGTAATTTGTCTTGAGATAGCGCTACTGAAAAAAATTTCTTCAACATAGCAGAAATTACTCAATTTCAACTCACTTGGTTGAGATGAGTAATTTTTAAAAAAATTAATGAAGAGTTGGACACTGTCGCTCTATATACCATAACTTTGAGAGGCTGAGGCAGGAGGATTGCTTGAAGCCAGTAGCTCAGGACCAGCCCTGGCAACATAGTGAAATCCTGTCTCTACAAAAACCAAATTTAAAAATTATCATGGCATGGCAGCATATGCTTGTAGTCCTAGCTCCCTGGAAGGCTGAGGCGGGAGGATCATTTGAGCCCAGGAGTTCAAGGTTGCAGTGAGCTATGCTCATGCTGCTACACTCAGTCTGGGCAACAGAATAAGACCTCGTCTCTACGAACAAAAAAATAAAATAAAGGAAATAATAAAAGAGGAAAATGAAGTCAAAGAAAGTACATGAGGAAGTTGAAACAAAAGTTGTATCTTAAACAACAGTTAGGCAGTGATTTTTCAATCACTGTATATTACAGAGATAAATGGTGGAGGTGAGAGAGGAAAAACTGGAATCTTTTCATGAGCAAAAATGCACAGACAGCATATTTGAGGATACCAAGTTACCTGCCTCATGTTCCATCTTTAACAGTGAACTCACTAATCTTGTTAGGTATATTTCATTCCACTGATCTCCACAGCCATGAATTCAAAGTCTGAAAATTAGATAGCTTCTTCTTCCCTGCAACAAACCTGCTAACAGTGTCATAAATTACTTTCACCCAGGGCAATGACACAATAACTGTTCCATGGCCTAGCTAAAATTGATGATATGCCTCAGAGAGCTATAGATAAAGACTTTAGACCAATGATTTATAGATGTATATTCATGTGCATTTTTTCCAGTACCACAACAATACATTATTCTATTGGTCTTTTGCTGTGAATTGTAGGAAGATATATTGGACCATAGATCAGACAAAGAAGAGCAACAGGCCTTTTGCTAAACATGAAATCAAGATCCAATTTCTGCAATAAAAACTGATTCAGTGATTCCCTTGCAACATTTTATATTTGGAAGGCTAGGTGAATGAAGATTATATATAATAGCATTTACCGGTGGCATAATATTCATATCCATAGGTTTACAGAAAATAATAGTAAGAACATCTTTTTTTCCAAGTGCACATAATTTATTACATATTTAAAAAATATGATTTAAAGGCCACAAAAGTGCCCTAAGATTGGAAGGTCATGGGAGAATGAGGCTTCATTTGTTATAGGAATTTTTTTTGTACATGAATAAGTTATTTAGTGATAATTTCTAAGATTTTGGTGTACTCATCACCCGAGCAGTGTGCACTGCACACAATTTGTAGGTTTTTCTCTTTCATCCCCCTCCCACTCTTTCCCTTAAGTCCCCAAATTTCATTGTCATTCTTATCCCTTTGCAACTTCACAGCTTAGCTCCTACTTAAGAGTAAGAACACACAATGCTTGGTTTCCATTCTTGAGTTGCTTCCCTTAGAATAGTGATCTCCCATTCCATTCAGGTTGCTATAAATAGCATTATTTCATTCCTTTTTGTGGCTGAGTAGTATTCCATGGGATATATATATTCCATGTGATACACATACACACACACACACATACATATATATATACACACATACACACACAAATTTCTTTATCCACTCATTGATTGATGGGCATTTGGGCTGGTTCCATATTTTTGCAATTGCAAATTGAGCTGCTATAAACATGCTTGTGCAAGTATCTTTTTCATAGAATGACTTATTTTCTTCTCATTAGATACCTAGGATTAGAATTGCTGGATCAAATCGTAGCTCTACTTTTAGTTCTTTAAGGAATCTCCACACTGTTTTCCATAGTGGTTGTACAAGTTTACATCCGTACCAGCAGTGTAAAAGTGTTCCCTTTTCACCACATCCATGCCAACATCTACTACTTTTTAATTTTTTGATTATGGCCATTCTTGGAGGTGTAAAGCGGTACTGCATTGTGGTTTTGATTTTCATTCCCCTGATCATTGGTGATGTTGAGCATTTTTCATATGTTTGCTGGCCATTTGTATATCTTCTTTTGAGAATCATCTATTTATGTCCTTAGCCCACATTTTGATGGGATTGTTTGTTTTTTATCTTGCTGATTTGTTGGAGTTCCTTGTAAATTCTGGATATTAGTCGTTTGTCAGAAGTATAGATTGCAAAGATTTTCACCTATTTTGTGGGTTGTCTGTTTACTGTGCTGATTATTTCTTTGGCTGTGGAGAACCTTTTAAGTTTAAGCTCCATCTATTTATCTTTGTTTTTGTTGTATTTGCTTTTGGGTTCTTGGTCATAAAGTCTTTGCCTAAGTCAATGTGTAGAAGGGTATTTCCAATGTTATCTTCTAGAATTGTTATGCCATCAGGTCTTAGATAACAGTCCTTGATCCAACTTGAGTTGATTTTTGTATAAGGTAAGAGATGAGAATCCAGTTTCATTCTTCTATATGTGGCTTACCGATTATCCCAGGACCATTTGTTGAATAGTGTGTCTTTTCCCCACTTTTTTCCTTGCTTTGTTGAAGATCAGTTGGCTCTAAGTATTTGGCTTTATTTCGGGATTCTCTATTCTATTCCATTGTTCTGTGTGCCTATTTTTATACAAGTACCATGCTGTTTTGGTGACTTTGGCCTTATAGTATAGTTTGAAGTTGGGTGATGTGAAACCTCCAGATTTGTTCTTTTTGCTTAGTCTTGCTTTGGCTATGGGGACTTTTTTTGGTTCTATGTGAACGTTAACGGTTGCTTTTTTCTAAGTCTGTGAAGAATGATGGTGGTATTTTGATAAGAATTGCATTAAATTTGTAGATTGCTTTTTTATTTTATTTATTTATTTTTTTGAGACAGAGTCTCGCTCTGTCACTTAGGCTGGAGTGCAGTGGTGCAATCTCAGCTCACTGCAACCTCCACCTCCTGGGTTCAAGACATTCTCCTGCCTCAGCCTCCTGAGTAGCTGGGATTTTAGGCATGCATCACAACAATGGCTAATTTTTGTAGTTTTAGTAGAGACAGTGTTTCAGAATGTTGGCCAGGCTGATCTTGAACTCTTTACCTCTGGTGATCCACCCACCTCAGCATCTCAAAGTGCTAGGATTACAGATGTGAGCCACGATGCCAGGCCTGTAGATTGCTTTTAGTGGTATGATCGTTTTCTTGATATTGATTCTACCCATTCATGAACATGAGCTTCCATTTGTTTGTGTCATCTATAATTTCTTTCAGCAGTGTTTTGTCATTTTCCTTGTAGAGGTCTTTCACCTCCTTGGTTAGGTATTTTCCCAAGTGTTTTATTTTTCCTGCACCTCTTATAAAAGGAGGATGAGTTATTGATTTCATTCTCGACTTGGTCGCTATTGGCGTATAGCAGAGATACTGAGTTTTGTACATTAATTTTGTACCCTGAATCTTTGCTGATCTCATTTATGATTTCTATAAGCTTTTTGGATGAGTCTTTAGAGTTTTCTAAGTATATGGTTATGTCATCAGCAAGCAGTGACAGTTTGACTTCCCCTTTACTGATTGAGTGTCTTTTATTTTTTTCTCTTGTCTGATTGCTCTCACTAGGACTTCCAGTACTATGTTGAATAGAAGTGGTGAAAGTGACCATCCTTGTCTTGTTCCAGTTCTCAGGGGCAATATTTTCAACGTTTTCCAATTCAGTACAATATTGGCTGTGGGTTTGTCATAGATGACATTTTTTACCTGACAGTATGTCCCTTCTATGTTGATTTTGCTGAGTGTTTTAATCAAAAAGGGATGCTGGATTTTGTCAAATGCTTTTCCTGTGTCAATTGAGATGATGATGTGACTTTTGTTTTTTATTCTCTTTATGTGATGTATCACATTTATTGACTTGTGTATGTTAAACAGCCCCTGTATCCATGGAGTTTTGCATTTATGTTCACCAGGAATATTGGTATGTACTTCTCTTTCTTTGTTATGCTCTTTCCTGGTTTTTGTATTAAGGCGATACTGGCTTCATAGAATGAGAATCCAGTGAGGAGATCACACCAAATGTGGAGGAATGGGATCAGGGACCCATGTAAACAAGGAATCTGGCCACTTTTTCTATAGAGCAGTTGTGCTATGCTAAGAGTTCACTTCGGCCCCCAGTCACCTTGAACTCTCCAAATCCTAAAAGCAAGAATAGCTAAGGCTGTTAAACAGGAAAGATGGTGAACTGCCCCTTCCTTTGGGAACTACATCCAAGGGAGGTTTGGAACAACTGTCAGCTGGAAAACACTGATGGGGGTAGTTGTAGATCCCAGTTGGAAGGTCCACCCAGTGAGGAGGAATAGGATTAGGGGCTCACAATAGAAAGCAGTCTGACCACTTTTCCATAGAGCAGTTGTGTTGTGCTTGGGGGTCTGCTCAAGACCCCATTTGCCTCAGACTCTCCAAAGCCTGAAGGCAAGAACAGCTAGGGCTGCTGAACAGCTAGGGCTGCCACACAGCTATAATGACAGCCTTCCCCTTCCTCTGGGAGTTCCATCCCAAGGAGGTTTGAAATGGCTGTCAGCTAGAAAACACGGAATGAAGTGACTAGAGACCCCAGTTGAGAGATTCCAGCCAGTGAAGAGAAATGGGATCTTGGATTCATGTGAACAAGCAGTCTGACCACTTCTCCACAGAGTTGCTGGGCTGTGTTGAGGGACCACTCCAGTGCTGAAAGTGGGCACCCTGTCTTGTTCCTTGACTACTAGAGCAGGAAGGATGGAAGGGTGACATGGACTGAAAAGCTACCTGTCGGGTACTATGCTCAC
This sequence comes from Colobus angolensis palliatus, assembly GCF_000951035.1. Classification (NCBI taxonomy): domain Eukaryota; kingdom Metazoa; phylum Chordata; class Mammalia; order Primates; family Cercopithecidae; genus Colobus; species Colobus angolensis. Next base: position 2,840,580 of record NW_012116032.1, on the reverse strand, counting down.
TACCTGTGTGACAGGATCATTTGTGCATCAAACCTCAGTGGCATGCATTTTTTCATGTGACAAATTTGCACATTTACCCTCTGAATCTAAAATAAAAGCCGAAATAACCCCATCATGTTGCACACCCTGAAAAATATAAATAAATCTCAAAAATATTAAACTTCATTATTATATTTTTCAAATGAGTAAATTTACAAATGATTTTGAGGAATTTACCTTTTGAATAATGGGAATCAAACACATTATAAAACTAGCATTTTGGTAATCAAAATTAAGGTATTCACAAAATTTTCCTGAAGATCTGTCGGGTGCAGTGGCTCACCCCTGTAATCCTAGCACTTTAGGAGGCCAAGGCAGGTGGATTGCCTGAGCTCAGGAGTTCCAGACCAGCCTGGCAACATGGTGAAACCCTGTCTCTACTAAAAAATACAAAAAATTAGACAGGCATGGTAGCGTGTGCCTGTAATTCCAGCTACTCGGGAGGCTTGAACCTGGGAGGCGGATGTTGCAGTGAGCCGAGGTCGTACTGCAGCCTGGACGACAGAGTGAGACTCCGTCTCAAAAAAAATAAATAAATAAAAATAAAAGTAAAAAAAAATTCCTGAAGATCTTTAAAAAGAATAGACATGGTAAAAGAATAAGGAATTCATAAGAAGATTTATGATTATGATTTTATTCCTGCTTATATACAGTGGAGTGTGCTAGTAGTTAGCCATACTAGATTTCTTTGAACATAAAAAATGTGATGCCATAACTTCAAAAAATTGTGCAATTAGAATGAGCTTCTAGAACAAATTCTGCTTTCCTTACACAAAAAGATGATGAAAGTTGCTGTTCAACATGAAAGAATTATGCTGTCAAATAGTCATTTGTTTGAATAACTACAACTTCATCTTCTTAAGTGATTGCTTCTCTTTGGGCATTTTAGCAATACAACTTCCAGCACTGGATAAAATTATATAATGCATAATTATAAACCTTGACAGAATGCCTGCCTCATTTAAATCTGTTCAGGCAATCACTGAAAATAGAACTTAATACATCTTATCTGATCAGATTAGTTATACTTAAAATTTTAAACTAAAAATGATGCTACAATTTTTAAACAAGGAATGTAAAAGTAATAACGGTTGTTACAGAAATTATGTATATAAAATTTAATGTTTCTGACAATACTTAAATTCTGCATTTACCTTTTAAAGGTCTACTTCAAAATAGTACATGGTCTATGCTTGGTTACCTGGTGGCAGTGTTCTTGCTTTATAAATTATCATAGCATAATTTTTGTCTTGGCCAAAGCAATTAAGGTTCACAGTTTAGTCCTCACAACACCATGAGATGATTGAGGCTTAAACACTATGTAGTTTTATACAAAATGTGTATGCTACCACTTTTTAAAAAATTGTTGGAGTTACTAACATACAGATACAACCATAGATCTGAGACTAAAATGGGAGGCTGATAACTGGGAAGAAATTAGAGATCATAGGAAGGAGGCTAATCTGGCAAAGAGGATGATGAGAAGTATCCACAGTACTAGCATCAATAATGGGGAACTTATAAAGGTAATAACGTGCCCATGATAGTATAGAGTGATGGTTTTCAAAGCATGGTCTCCAGAACAAAGACATCAGTATCATCTGGAAACAGGTCTTAGGCCCCACCTCAGACCTACTGAAACAGAAACTCTGGTGATTCTGATGTACTCTAAAGTTTAAGGCCCACTGGTATAGAGTCTCAGAAACTGAGAAAGGAAAAGAGGAAATTGTTCACATGTTGCATGCTAGCAAGGACTTGAGGAAAATGAGAAGATGAGAGTATCTGTTAGAGTTGAGCATGGAAGTCACTGGAGGCTGTAATACAAGAGACAGAAATGCATGCATACTAGTTTTTATAATATATTTATTAGGGAAATATAGAGACAATAGAGTCAGTGGGATGCACATACTGTGAGATTTATGCTGTTATCTGGAGAAAACATGGAAAATGATACTGAGAGTGCTATATGTATTTATAGGACAGTTGGGAAATGTCAGGGAACTCTAGTCAACCTTGTAATAATGGAAGCTCCTTGGCCAGGGATGTGGCCTTTGTAAGACATTAACTTAGTCAAGTAAGGTCACACACTAATGCCTCTGGTATGAGATGGAGAGAGACCTTGTGTTCTTTTGATGTGCTTACCCAGTGCTGCTGAGCCGCATAAAAAGTGAAGAGAAAGGGCAACCAGGACTATGCATGCAGGCCACCCAAAAGACAAAACGCATGTCTCTACTCTTTGATCTTGAAAGCAGCATGTCATAGACAAAAGTTTGGCTACATCAGAGGGGAGTCAAAATCATGCATAGTTCAAAAAGACACGTGGCTAAGAATTTTCTTTTTAAAAAAATATGGATGTTACTAGACCACATTGGTGTCCTGAAGGGACTGATTCAAAGAGAGAATACTGATAGTGCAAAACTGAAAGGATGAGTGGGGATGGGATCTGGAGTATATGCGAAGGGAATTGTCACAAAGGTTTAACTACGAAGCAAGACAAAGAAGGGTTTGACTGCTGTTAGTTTTGTTGAGGGCATTCCTGTCTGCTAACTTGATGATCTCATGGTTTGAACCATCTCCTTCTAAGGAAAAATGAACTGATAACTGAAGTAGTGTTAATAGTACTTTCTGGACCATGGCTTGGCTGCATACATCACCAAGTCTTTTGTCCATGGAGAGATAAGAAGCAGAATTGGGTTTCAGGGTGGAATCAGAATTAAATGAGGCAACGCCAGCTACCACATCCTTAGGAACTTTAACCAGGATTCAGCATGTTCACAACACTTCCCTCCCTGCTGTATGCATCACTATGTAGAGGCCACCGATACCCTGACCAGGGCCAGTGGTCCATTCACTGGCCCATGCACTTGAAGGCTGCTAGAGCAAAGTAATCACTATTTCTTGACTCTTAAACTAGTAATCCCCAATATGAAGAAAGGGTCTTAATCACTATAAGATCATTACCACCTTTATACAGGGCCTGGCTCACTTGTTCAGGTCAAGATGCAAGAAGGAAAGCATTATTCCTTTCCTTCTTGACATCTTTCATCTATTTCCCTCTATATCTACAAAGAAAGTGAACAGAAGAGAAATGACAAACTGCAATAATAAGAAAATGTGAAATGTCTTATGGAAGACTCATTTTTCAGGGTGTCTTGGAATTACTCTATGCACTAGTAGCTTGTGTGGTGACAGAATTAGAAATATCTAACAAGGATAGAGAACATAAAAGCATAAAATAATGTGCTATGATTTCAACTCTATTATCACTTTAGTGAAAGCAGGCCAAAAAATGTTGAGTATGTATATCTGATCTTAGAGGAAAAAATCCATTTACTTTTCTCATTAAATTGAAGCCCTCCATAGGATGATATTAAGGCAAATGCATTTTTATGTACTGTTTTGCAGTACCTCATGTGACCTGTTTTTATAGTGATTTATTAGATGTGATTAGTGAAAATAAGCCACAACATAGTTTGCCTGACAGAACCATCTTACCCACAATTATAAATCATGTGTAACCACTTGGAACATATATTGTATTCTGAGTAAAATACAACTGTGCAGGACATTACCCTCTCTTGCTATGCAGTATTTATAGAAAACCAACAGCACCTCAAGCATGAGACAAAGTCTTAGTCCTCTATTATTTTACATTTCAACACTCTAAAAGCAGAAACAAATGGAAACATACAGTTTTTTAAATATTGCAGTCAGGCTCTCTGTAAAAGTTTAATGACCTCAGCATTTACAATGAAGATTAATGACCTAATATAGTTCAAAATAGACTTTTTGCTCAAATAGTTAAATTTTCCACAATGTCTGCTAAGGATAGTTAAGAAGAACATTTTTCTCATTTGACTTTGCTAATCATAGAACCATGCTAACTGGCCTATCAGAAATTTATGCTGCCTATTTTCAAGTGTGTTCTCATAGCTACTTGACTATCTTTTTATTCATTTCTAGTTGATAGATTAGTCTGTCCCCTATAACTTAAGTTCCAAAGCATCTCTTATCTTCTCCAATTCTCTTGCCTAACTTTCCTAAACACTCTAGATGTTCAGGTAGACCTGCCTTTTTGTTTAAGGAAGACATCAGTATTGAGACTATTAAGCTGAAACTCCCACTTCACTTAGTTTTTAAAGTCCATTTATTAGATATTCTTTGCTTCTGGGGAAGGGAAGAAGTAATTGGTATCTCCAATGAATTCCTACGGCACTTTGCTTTACTGATGCACTTATATGTTTATTACGTTGTAATTATTTGTTAACACAGTTATATCCCCTTTTATATTATAAACTTATTGCATACAGAGGCCAAATCTTATACAAATGATTATCTTTCACAGAGCCAAGCCTTTTACACAATTCTCCATTAATATTTGCTAAATGAATATAGTTAGTAATAAATGATGAAACCCTGACCTCCATCATCTTGGTCTTTGTTTCAAAATAAAAACAATGTAAAGATATTCTATAGGTATATAATTTATTATGAAATTCACAGGTCAATAAAGGAAAGAGCAAAAACTACCTTGTGTAATGGATCTCAAAGAAGGAAAGTTTAGTGTAAATTGATAAAGATTACTATCAATTAACTGAAATTTTAAAAATTACCTTCATGTACCTATAAATTCCCCAAGCCATTATGTGCCAGAGTATGCATTTGGAACACTGGTGTCAGTCACAATATTAAAGGTGTTTTATAAAATAATTTTGTGATCAAGAAGACATGTTAAATAGCATAATCTTAAAGAATCTAAGAACACCTGCAGAAAAAAAAAAAAAAAAGCCTCATTTAGCCCAGCATTTCTAGAGACCAAAGAACTCTATTTTGTAATTCATCTATTACTATCAATAGAACATTAGTATTTAATAAATCTCAGTTTGGGAAATTTCACCTTAAAGGAACTCAAAGCAAGTGGTATGGCTTCATTTGGCTCTAACATCTTCTAAAAAAAGTCTTGGATCTCTTTTTTGTCTTTAATTAACCTATTAAAACACTTCATTGAACACCAGCCAAGCACCATCCTCCCTAATAAGAACTGTGAATACAACACAAGCAAAATGGTCATAGTCCCCTCCCTCATGAGGTTTAGCTTAGTGAGGATGCAATTATTATCGATAAGTTCCAAGAAATAATAGACTCAGTAGACAAAGAAAACTGTGGGAGACAGAACATTCCCCATAGAGAAGAAAACACGGACAAAGGCAGCATGGTGTAGGGAGGGGCATGGATATTCAAGACCAGGGCTGGAGACAAGGAGTGCATTAGGAAATGGTGAAGATAAGACTGCAGTGGTACATGAGGACAGAGCCATACAGAGCATTGCACGCAGAGTTTTTAAAGATGTATTTTTATTCTAAAACTAATGGGAAATCATTTGGTTATCAATCAGCAAGAAACTGATGTGCATTTTAAAAAGATTCCAGCTGCAATAAGAAAAATTTTGACAGAATCAAGAAAGGATATGGACTGATCAGTTAGAAATAATAATTTAGTAATTCTGGCAAGAAAAAATAAGGATTTAGTGATATGGACTGCAATGTGGCCCTCGACACCACCCCAAATGCTTATGTTGAAGCCCTAAGTCCCTAAACTCCTTGTGACTCTGTTGAAGATAGGACCTGTAAAGAAGTGATCAGGTTAAATAAGATCATAAAGGTGGAGCCCTGATATAGGGGTACTGGCATATTTATAAAAGAGGGAAAATAATACCAGAGATCTGTCTCTGCCATTGAAGACACAGCGAGAAAATGTCCATCTCCAAGCCAGGAAAAAGTGATTTCACCAGAACCAGAATTCTTCCAGAACCTTAAGCTGGGACTTTCCAGCCTCCAGAACTGCAAGAAATTAAATCTTTGTTATTTAAGCCATCTGGTGTACGAAGTTTTGTTATGGCAGACCAAGCAAACTAAGACACTTGGAGTAGAGTATTGGTGGTAGAGATGAAGAAGCATATACCGACATACAAAAGATACATAAGAGGAAAATCAGTACCACTTGATGATATGGAAATAGAGGGAACCCCAAGGATGAACTCTGATTTCTGGCTTTTTTGTTTCCTCTTAATATTTTTTTCTCTAAAATACTTACAACTCTTTAATGCTAACCTCTGTTTCTCTTTCATATCATGTGTACAACTGTTTGTTTTCCTACATTTCCATATTTCCTCAAAACTCAGAGCCCTTGCATATTCTGTTTCTCTTGCTTTAAATATCTATTATTCTCCTAACTTTCATTTGACTGTCTAACTTCTACTCAACCATCCTTTAATACAGTAACCAAGTCTCAGAATCTAATATTCCTCCTATATGTCCCCTGCCTACTTATCACTTGCCATTTTAACTGTCTGTTAATTCTTCTCTTCTTCCTATAACAACGAGAATGGATTGTGATGTATTAGAGAAGGTGATGCTTAAGGTAAATCTTGAAGGAAGGATAAGTAGGAGCTAACCAGGCAAAGAAGGGGAATAATGGCTGTTCTATTCATTTTTCTGTCTATGAGAAGTCCCATATTATAACAATGGGTATATGGTAGACCCAATAGATATTTGTTGACTTAGCTAATGAAGGGATTGATCTAATATATATTTGTATAATTTTTCAGATCTTCTGTCATGTACTTAAGTTGATCCACAGATGCCCTTGTGATTAACGTTCTTTAATTGGACACTTTAAATTTGCACTCAAAAGTCTTCTCTTACCAACACCAAAATTGTTCATTGTGTGAACCAATGTTAAAATGGGAATCACAGAGAAATGTACTTTTAAACAATAATAAACTTCTTCAAGTTATAAAACGAAAAAACTCTTTGATAAAAGATTTAGGCTGGGTGCGATGGCTCACGCCTGTAATCCCAGTACTTTGGGAGGCCGAGGCGGGCGGATCACGAGGTCAGGAGATCGAGACCATCCTGGCTAACATGGTGAAACCCCGTCTCTAATAAAAATACAAACAATTAGCCGGCTGTGGTGGCGGGCGCCTGTAGTCCCAGCTACTCCGGAGGCTGAGGCAGGAGAATGGCGTGAACCCGGAGGCGGAGGCGGAGCTTGCAGTGAGTTGAGATAAGCCACTGCACTCCAGCCGGGGCGACAGAGCAAGAGACTCCCTCTCAAAAATAAAGATTTAGGAGATAAAGAAAACTATAATGCAGAAAGTGACAATTACTTACAATCCTATATCCTGGAGATAACCTTGCCTTCTACTTTGAAATATATGTCACCAAAATTTCAACTATGTTTACATATACACACATACTTTTGTCTTTCTACAAAAAATAAAATGTTAAAAATATGATGTTATACATAAATTATTTTTACTTAACCATATATTACAGATGTCTTGTCATTTCGGTAAAGGTGAATATGCACCATTATTTTTATTGGCTGCACAGTAATACACAAATATAGTAGTATTTAGTAGTATTAAAATCTCCTTTTAGTGGTCATTTAAGCTGTTATATTGAAATTAGGGATTTTTTTTTAACTTTTAGGTTTAGGGGTACATGTGCAGGTTTGTTATGTAGATAAAACTTATGTCATGGGCATTTTGTTGTACAAATTATTTCTTGACACTGGTACTAGGCCTAGAACCCAATAGTTGTTTTTTGTTTTGTTCCTTGTCCTCCTCCCACCTTCCATTCTCCAGTAGTTCCCAGTGTCTGTTTTTCCCCTCTTTGTGTCCATGTGTTCTCATTATTTAGCTCCCACATATAAGTGAGAACATGTGGTATTTGGTTTTCTGTTCCTACATTATTTTGCTATGGATAATGGCCTCCAGTTCCATCAATGTAGGATCTGATCTCATTCTTTTTATGGCTGCATAGTTTTCCATGATGTATAGTACCATATTTTCTTTATCTAGTCTACCATGGATGGACAGTTTTGTTGATTCCATCCTACGTTGCTATTGTGAGTAGTGCCGCATCTGTATTTATGACACAACAATTTATATTCCTTTGGTTATATACCCAGTAATGGGATTGCTGTGTCAAGAGGTAGTTCTGTTTTTAGCTCGTTGAGGAATTGCCACACTGCTTTCCACAATGGTTGAACTAATTTATAATCTCACCAACAGTGTATAGGCATTCCTTTTTCTCTGCAACTTCACCAGGATCTGTTATTTTTTGACTTTTTTATAAGAGTCATTCTGACTGGTGTTAGATGATATCTTATTGCATTTTTGATTTACATTTCTCTGATCAATGATATTGAGCTTTTTTTTTTTCATATACTTATTGGCTGCATGTATGTCTTCTTTTGAAATGTGTCTGTTGCACATACACACAGACACACACTTGAAGCTGAATGAGGACTCCTGGGACTGTTTTATAGCAAGTTATTCTCAACTCCAGTCATACTATTAACATTAGAGAGGAATGGATACAAAGTAAGCTGTCAATATCAGATTATCTTTTCATTTTTGGTGTGGTCATGTTCTGCCCTCTGTTTAAAGAAACATAACAAATTATAAAAACACAAAAATTGTGCATAGACAGGAGAGTTAAATAAAACCAAAGGGGAAAAATCTAATAACCCCAGTGGTTCCTGAGAGACCAAGAAGAAGGAAAAGTTTCCTTGAATGAATTAATGGCATTCACAGAGACCTGGATGAGACTGGAGATGGTTATTCTAAGTGAAGTAACTCAGGAATGGAAAACCAAACATCATACATGCTCACTCACAAGTGGGAACTAAGCTATGAGGATGCAAAAGCATAAGAATGGCACAGTGGGCTTTGGAGACTTAGGGGAAAAGGTGGGAGGGGGGTGAGAGATAAAAGACTACAAATTGTGCACAGTGTACACTGCTTGGGTGATGGGTACACGAAAATCTCACAAATCACCACTAAAGAACTTACTCTTGTAACCTAACACCATCTGTTCCCCAATAACCTATGGATATAAAAATTAATAATTATTACAATTATTAATAAATATTAATTATTATTAATTATTTTTATTAATTATTAATAATTATTTTAAAAGAAAGAAAAGTGTCTGTTCATGCCCACTTTTTAATGGACTCATTTGTTTTTTGCTTGTAAATTTGTTTAAGTTCCACATAGATGCTAGATGTTAGACCATTGTCAGATGGATAGTTTGCAAATATTTTCTCCCATCCTGTAGGTTGTCTGCTTCCTCTTTTGATAGTTTATTTTGCTGTGCAGAAGCTCTTTAATTTAATGAGATCCCATTTGTCAATTTTTGCTTTTGTTGCAATTGCTTTTGGCATCTTTGTCATGAAATCTTTGCCAGTTTGTATGTCCAGAATGGTATTGCCTAGGTTGTCTTCCAGAATTTTCATGGTTTGTAGTCTTACATTTAAGTCTTTAATCCATATTGAGTTGGTTTTTTGTATATGGTGTAAGAAAGGGGTCCAGTTTCTATTTTCCACACATGGCTAGCCAGTTATCCCAGCACCATTTATTGAATAAAGAGTCTATTCCGCCTTGTTTGATTTTTGTCAGCTTTGTTGAAAATCAGATAGTTGTAGGTGTGCAGAATTATTTCTGGGCTCTCAGTTCTGTTCCATCGATTGATATCTGTTATTGTATCAGTACCAGTATGCTCTTTTGGTTACTGTAGCCCTATAGCACAATTTGAAAGTCAGGTAACATGATGCCTGCACCTTTTTCTTTTTTGCTTAGGATTGCCTTGGCTATTCAGGCTCCTTTTTGGTTCCATAAGAATTTTTAAAATGGTTTTTTCTAGTTCTGTGAAGAATGTCATTGGCAGTTTGATAGGATAGCACTGAATCTGCAAATTGGTTGGGCAGTATGGCCATTTTAAAGATATCGATTCTTCCTGTCAATGAGCATGGAGTGTTTATCCATTTGTTTGTGTCATATCTGATTTCTTTGAGCAGTGTTTTGTAATTCTCATTGTAGAGATCTTTTGCCTCCCTGATTAGCTGTATTCGTAGGTATTGTTTATTTTTTGTGGCAATTTTGAATGGAATTGCTTTCCTGATTTGACTCTCAGCTTGGTGGTAATTGGTGTACAGGAATGTCAGGGAATTTTGTTCACTGATAGTGTATCCTGAAACTCTGCTGAGGCTGTTATCAGTTTAAGGAGATTTGGGGCCAAAACTATCGGATTTTCTAAATACAGGATTATGTCATGTGCAAACAGGGATAGTTTGACTTCCTCTCTTCCTATTTGGATGCCTTTAGTTCTTTCTCTTTCCTGATTGCTCTGGCTGGGACTTCCAATACTATGTTGAATAGGAGTGGCAAGAGAAGACATCTTTGTCTTGTGCTGGTTTTCAAGGGAAATGGTTCCAACTTTTGCCCATTCAGCACGATGGTGGGTGTGGGTTTGTCATAAATGACTCTTACTATTAATATTTTGAGGTATACTCTGTCAATACCTAGCTTATTGAGAGTTTTTTAACGTGAGGAAATAGTGAATTTTATTGAAAGCTATTCTGCATCTCTTGAGATAATCATGTGATTTTTGTCTGTTTATGTGTTGAATCATATTTATTGATTTGCATATGTTGAACCAACCTAGCATCCCACGAATAAAGTTTACTGGGTCATGGTGGATTAGCCTTTTGAAGTCCTGCTGGATTTGGTTTGCTGGTATTCTGTGAAGATTTTTGCATCAGTGTTCATCAAGGATATTGGCCTGACATTTTCTTTTTCTTTTTTCTTATTTTTGTTCTGTGTTTCTGCCTTGTTTTGGAATCAGGATGATGCTAACTTCATAGAATGAGTTGGGGAGAAGTCTCTCTTCAGTTTTTTGGAATAGTTTCAGTAGGATTGGTACCACATCTTCCTTTATATCTGGTATTCAGCTGTGAATCTGTCTGGTCCTGGACTTCTTTTTCTTGGTAGGCTATTTATTACTGATTCAATATTGGGGTTGTTATGGGTCTGTTCAGGGAATCAGTTTATTCCTCGTTCAGTCTTGGGAGGGTGTATATGTCCAGGAATTCTAGATTTTCTAGTTTGTATGCAAAGAGGTGTTCATAGTCATCTCTGCTGGTTATTTGTACTTACTTCTTACTCTCTCTCACTGATGTGATGCCTTCTGCCATGTATAACGCAAGAAGAAGGCCCTGACCAGATGCCAGTACCTTGGTTTTGAAATTCCCAGTCTCCAGAATTGAGAGGAAACAAATAGATTTCTATGATGACAGTGGTATTATCCCCTTTATTGTTCCTAATTGTGTTTATTTGGATCCTCTCTCTTTTCTTTTTTATTATTCTAGTTAGTGGTCCATCTAGTTTTTCAAAAAACTAGCTCCTGGATTTGTGGGTCTCTTGAATGTTTTTTTGTGTCTCAGTCTCCTTCATTTCAGCTCAAAGTACTTCATAGGGCAGTGGCAGCAGGATCCCTCCTCCTTCCCACCTGTCAGCAGCAGCAACGTAGGCAGTGTGGCAGGGTGCATGCTTTTGGGCCACGGCCGGGTGCCAGCAGGTGCCAGGTGCTGGCTTCCATGCGGGCATTCACAGCAGTGGCAGTGGCAGAAGGGCTACAGGAATTGTGAGGTCCCACCAGGGACTGTGCGTGCCTTCACTCTGGTGGTAATGTTAGCACAGGGGCGGGTCGTTGGTGTGTGCAGGACTGTGTGTGCCCTCTGTGGATATTCATGCTGGCCATGATAACTGCTCAGGGCAGGCACAGGACTGCTGTTCTCCATGCATAGTTTCGTGACTTACAGGGGGCAGTGTTGGTACAGAGCCTGTGCACTGGTGAGGAAAGGGCTGGTGGGCTCCCTGGTGCCAAGGACAAGAGCAGTGCAGTGGGGAGTGGGCTGTTGGGGTACACTCAGGCCTGCAGCAGTGACACTGTAGGGTGTAGATGGCACATGCACAGCGGTGGGAAAGGGAAGGCAAGGTCTGCCCACACACATACACACCAGCAAAGCAATGCAAGGGTGGCCATAGGCGAGTGCATGAAGATGAAGCCACAGCACAGGGGAGGCTGAAGTGTGGGGAGGGCCCAGGCCAACTGGTGCACGCTTGTGGGCCGCTGTGCTGGAGAGCTCAGGCAAGGTCCAGCAGCACAGGAGCTTGGGGCCCCAAGGAGGTTCCTGGGCTCTGTACTAGGTGCAGCCAGGTTTGGGCCCTAAGAGAGGCCAGCTGACTAGGGGTGCTCAAATTGGACTGGCCTCCTCTCATGGGCAAGACTGACTTGCAGTGTTCAGGCCCTACAGTTACTCTAGGGCTAAAGTCTCCAATGACAGTAAGCCGAGGCTAGGGGTATGGACATCCCTGGCCATGCTCCACCACTGGGTTCCACACTGGCTGGAGTTGTGCCCATATCACTTATCTAAGCAGCACTCCCTACCAAGTCAACTTTCCGTGGTGGTCAAGGGGTCTCTTCCTGCTGAGATTCCAGAGGCCAGTGAGGACAGCAGATTGCTCTTTGCTCGTTCAACTCACACCCTCTGCAGGAGTCCTTGGGGCCCAGGAATGAGTGGTGGTGCACAGTAGCCCCGTGCAGGGTACCCAGCTTCCTCCCCCTTCAGCTTAGGGTCTGTCTTCCCTCCTTACTCTCAGTGCCTTTCCTCTGAAGATCTTCTAGGAGTGGCAAGTCTTCATGACGTCCCGGCCCCTCAGTGGGAGATGATCCTTCTGGTTGCATCTAGGCAGCCATCTTGGAGCAGGAGCCAGGATTTCAATATAAGCTGATAATCTAGTATCCTAAACTCATTCTATTTTCTCCTTGATGAAACTATCTTAAGAAAGAATCTAATTCATTTGAAAATGTACCTTGGTGATAATTCCTCATATTGGGCTGACAGCAAAAATAGACTATTGTTTATAGTTCAGTTTGTCTCCTGTCTTGTTAGCAGTGAACATTAGCCAACAGTATTCTCAATAGCCACAGTTACTATTTTGAGTAAAGATCGTTTAAATGGTAAGGGACTACTAACACTTAAAAATCTCATATTAATTAGAAGAATAAGATCCATATTTCTCAATCATCCCAAGATTAAGAAGAATAATTGCCATGGTTTGAATGTGTCCCCTAAAGTTTATGTACTGGGAACTTGATCCTGAATGCGGTGTATTAGAAGGTGAGGTCTAACAGGAGGTGTTTTGGGTCATGAAGGTACCACCCTCGTGAATGAATTAATACCATTATCATAGAAATGTCTTTGTTATCATGGGAGTGGGTTTCTTATAAAAAGACATTTGGGCCCCCTCTTACTCTCTCTCACTCATGTGATGCCTTCTGCCATGTATAACACAAGAAGAAGGCCCTGACCAGATGCCAGTGCCTTGGTTTTTAAATTCCCGGTCTCCAGAATTGAGAGGAAACAAATAGATTTCTGTTCTTTAGAAATTACCCAATGTCAGGTATTCTGTAATAGCAGCACAAAACTAAGACAATGCTACTACTCTGTGTGTGTGTGTGTGTGTGTGTATGCACATGCATGTGTATGTGTACAGATGTTAACATACTCTGCTGGTGGAAATCTGAATTGGAATAACTTTATTGAAGGCAAAGTTGGCAATTTTATTGGACTTTTCTATGTCACCTGAAATTCCTCTCGACCCCACCTGTCCTTTTTGATACCACTGCTAGTTTTGTTCAGGTACAGTTAACAACCTTTCCCATCTGACTTTACTGCCTCTTTCTTGCTTTGAGACATGAGCTTCTGTGATGACTTGGTGAGGGTTTTCAAAGGCATCCTTCTCTGAGAAGTCTGCAGGTGAGAGGGAGTTAATATCTGAAGGGCCACCCTTAACTAATGGGGAAAGAAGCAAATTTATGCCATGGGAGAAAGTGCTAAGAATCATTTCCTACACTTCATCATACGGTTGCTAACAGATCTAGCACCAGAGATTGAAGTGGTGCCTCTGAAGAATATATTCTTATTTCACATTTCCTTTTGATATAGTTTGGATGCTCCTTCCAAATCTTGTACTGAGATGTATTCCCCAGTGTTGGAGGTGGGACCTGGTGGGAGGTGTTTTGGTCATGTGAGCGTGTCTCTCATGGCCTAGTGCTGTCCTCTGTGGTAGTGAGTTCTTTTGAGATCTGGTTGTTTAAAGTGTGTGGCACTTCCCCACTCTCTCTCTCTCGCACCTGCTCTCACAATATGAGACATCTGCTCTTCCTTTGCTTTCCACCATGATTGGAAGCATTCTGAGGCCTCATAAGATGCCAAGCAGATGCTGGCGCCATACTCCCTGACAGCTTGCAGAACTGTGAATTAATTAAACCTCTTTTCTTTATAAATTACTCAGTCTCAGGTATTTCTTTGTAGCAACACAAGAATGAACTAACACACATTTCCTCTTTGTTTTAGTACCCTGTCCTGCATTCCTGCTTCCTCAGATTATATTTCCAAATTAATCATGTGCACCCAAGCATTTGTCTCATGCTTGACAATTAAGAGAATGAAGGCTAAGAAACCATAACAAATAAAAATCTAAGGGTGCATAACTTTTGCTCTTGTAATTCCACTTTTAAAAACTTCTCCAAAAATGAAGGAGAAAGAATAAGGAGACAGAAAAAAATCTGTTTAACTATAAAACACACTCTTTATATCTAGTTTCTTAATTGCTGTAGCCTCAATTTTTGCATAAAGATTATCTTTTAGGTCAAGGTAGCTCTTTCCTTTAGAAAGCCTTCAGTTTGTTAATACCATGAGCAAAACTAGGATTAAGTTTTGGCATTGTTATTAAACAGATATCTAAATACAATGAAGATGTTGCTGAATGCCCATGTCTGCAATGCTTATAATGACAGCCATAACTTTAAGTACATTTATATTGTTTTGCTTTGTTTATGAATGTGTTTTGATTTAACTAGAAAAGTAACAGAATAAAAAAATCTTTGCAATTTATAATTAATTTGAGGTTCAGTGGAAGATTTACAGATCCTGTGAACAGAATGTAAGTATGTGTGGTTATTTGTTTTTATGTGATAATTTTATCATTGTCTTATAAATTCTCATAAACTATAATAGATTAGATAACAAATATTTTCACAAACCAATGTTTGTACATCCAATCTTTATCTTTAGCAAATTAAAATAAGGTATTACTGGAAATGATTTTATTTTACACAAGAAATGAAGGTAAAAATGTTGATAATTATTCTTTAGGGTACCACAGCAACAGTTCCAAGAATCCTTTTAAAGCTTAAAAAATCTGAAATAACAGTGTTACATTGGCAAAGTGTTGCTGCAGACACTTGCAATATAAAGAAACATAATGGAGAGATCTAGAAATAGAAATGTTAAAGAAAATTTACTTAGAATAATCAATTTTAGAGGTTTTCTTTAAGTCAGCTGTCCAAGGAGTTGACCAATTACTACGTAATTACTTTTAAAATATTTAAAATGCCTCTAAGTTTCTGTGAAATTTATATTTTAGTGACTTTGTTGCCTTTATTCTTTGTCCCTAGTTATTTTCTTAATTATAAGTGAGGTTAAAATTTTTTGATATAGTTTTTAAATATTGTTACCTTGTTTTGTCAACTTTCTTCTGTGTCCCTTGCATATGTTTTCATAGGGTCTTTTCTTTTTATTTTCAAGAGTTCATTTTATACTAAGAAAATTACCAAATGTCAAAATAGAAATTTTTAACACTTGGTTAGTTCATTAATGAGCTAATTATATATTTGAGACATGTTTGTCTATTTGTCTATAAGTCATCTTTTTAACTTTTGAAAGCTGTATGTTGACACTTCTTAAGCGAATGGCATATTTTTTTCTAATTTTTCAGTGGTCTTTTGACTTCCTTAAAACCTTATAAGATTTCATTGGCTTATATAATTAAAAGTATTTTGTATAATTTGTTCATTGTTATCTTTGTGAATTTGAGATTTGGGGACATACTTAGAAATTACATCTCTTCCTGCAAAACTATTTTTAAAAATAGAACACTAGCCTTTTCCTGTATGTTATGGTCTCTCATTTTGAATATTTCTATCTTTCTGGTTTCAGAAATTATTCACAGATATGAAAGCAAGTAATCTGTTTATATGTTATCTAATATCTATCAATATTTACATTTATTTTACAATTGTTAAAAAATTCAGCTTTACATCTCTGGCACAAAATGGCAATTTTTAAATATTCTAAATGTCCATGTGTCTTTAAACATGTTTATGTCCCATTTTTCTATCTAATCAAAAGCAAGTATCATCCTACTTTAGTGGTTAAAGCTCTACTTCAGCATTATTCTCTGGTACAGCTTACTCTATCCTGCTCTGCACTCAGCTTTGCAGGTCTCCTGACTATTCTATGTATATCATTCCAGTTGGCCATTATATTAATACATAATCACATAAACTTAAAAATGTCTTGTTTTTATTGGGATGGCATATTTTACAAATTAGTTTAGAAATAATTCACATCTTTACAACATTAAAAATTATTTTCCAAATATTAGGCGTGTCTTCCAATTTATTCAAATGTGTTTTGTCCTTTCCCCTTATTTGGAGCAAGAGAAAATTATTACAATAATCTTTCAAGAATTCTTATTTTTAATTTATTTATTGTTTATACCATTTTTGTTACTCCTGTTTTCTGCTTAAATAGAAGCTTATATTTTTGATAAAGTATGCATTGAAGAAAACTTTTTAAATATTGTGAAGGAAAAATCTAGCCAACCTTATTCAAAACAGTTAAGTGCTCAAGTCATTACAAATTTTTTAAATCAGGTAAAAGCGTTACTTTTGTACATTATGGCCAAGAATAGATAAAATTAATTTTCTTTAATGACAACATGTGAAGTCACTGTTAATTGCCTACCAATGGATAGTCTCACCATTCTTATTTTTTGAAAAACCACACTTTTAATTATTACCCTCCTATTTTCCTGTTACTCATGGTGATGTACCATCAGTATAAGCCAATTATGGGAATTTGCTCAATTTCAAAAGAAATACTAAAGAGAAAATTATCTCCCCATGTGTGGCCTGTGTATATTAATGTGATAGTAATAATATGGGTGACACATTAAACTGCAGTCATCGCACGACAATGAGTAGAACTAGCCAGAAGGAAGCTACACACTGACAGGCAGAGTTGAAAGGTCGCAGGACACAGGTTCTTATGTTGCTGAACTAAACAAACTTAGATGTCTGTCTATAAGGTTCTTTTTGTGTGAGAAAACTAATTTTCCTCATGGTCTAAACCTACTGAATTGGAATTTTTTTTCTATTACTTTCAGCTAAGAATATATTGATTTTATTTACATTTAGAAAATTCCAATTACTACTATTAACAACAATACTACAGAAATCAAAACACTAAACAATCCTTAAGAAAATGTTGGAAGATTTCCATAAGGGACACTTGTAGAAAACATGCTTTTCTCCTCAGGCACAATAACCAGACCTCTGTTGTCCTCAGTGGTCCCAGGCATCCAAAGTATGCTGGTTCCTTGTCAGCACTTACAGGCTGGTTTCAGTCCTTTCAGTGTTTCCGTTTATAATTCTGGTTAACATACTTAGCTATTATCTATATATTTAGATGTATGTTATAGTTCCTCTTAATTCTTGAATTGAAATAAAATAAATTGATTACATTATGCTTGCTTTTTTCTAGTCTTCTCACACTCTCATTTTCAAATTATTATTTTTACATTTTGATGTTAACAATACAATAGTATTTTCCATAACCAGAATTCCTACAAGTTTGACCTTTACTCTGTAGCTAAAAATCCTCAAAGCTTTTTCACCTCTCTATTATATCATAGCTTCTCCATTCCAGTTGTTTATTTTTATGCAACTCCTGATTAGATTATGGCATCAAGTAGTTTTTATTTCAATAATGATTTGAGTAAAGTAAATTTCTCAACTTCTTTTGTGTTTCATGTTTGTCATTCTTAAACAGCTTTTCTAGTTACACAATTATTTGATCACCAGTTATTTGCTGTATGTGCCACTATCTTCTAGCACTGAAGAAGTAAAGCTGTGGCCAGCCTGATTTTGTCTTTATCATGAGTTGCCGAGTTATCATGAGTTTTTTTTTTTTTTCCCTGTAGAAATTGAGAATTTTCTATTTCCTTGAAATAACAGTAACTTTACCAAGTTATTTCCAGAGGTTAGTTTCTCTTTATCAGTTTTGCCTGGGACACAATGTGTTTTATTCAGTAAATGTTTCTTTTATAAGATAGTTGAAAATTCTGTTGAGTTTTTTCTGTTTATTTTTTAGGAAAAATAAGAAAGCATAAGTTGAATCTTTTATCTACCTTTCATACTTATGTACAGCTTGAGTATTTCTAAATCTGAAAACCCAAAATCAAAAATGGTCCAAAATTTGCAACTTTTTGAGTGTCAACATAATGTCACAAGTTACAAATTTCATACCTGATTACATGTGATAGGTTATGTCAAATGCAAGCATAAAACACACAGTTTATTCAACATCCCCAAGGGACAAAAGACCCTCCCAGTCCTCTTCAATTGCAGTATATCTTTTCTGTACATGCCTAGATTCCCCCATGCAAGCACACCCACAAAAGGTGTGGGTGCAGGCTGGACACATCAATGGCAAGTTTCCCATAATTCTCCACATGAGGTCAAGACCTGTGTGCATTACTCACTGTGTTTCTTTATTTATTCTCTACTTGGTGATATAAAGATATTGTTGAAAATATGGGGGCTAAAAAGCCTGCAGATAGCCCTGTAGGTAACACTGATAAAAGAAGGAAGAAGCATTTATGTTTATAGCATGGAAAGTCAAACTGTTGGAGAAATGACAGTGGTGTTAAGTATAAAACATCTTTCAGAAGAGTATGGTGTTGAAATGACCATCATACATCATTTGAAGCAACAGAGGATAAACTGTTGAAGGTCTCTTTTACGCTGCAAGTGATAAACAGAAGTTAATTAAAAATAGAAAACACTACATTAAGCTAAAAATGAAGATTTGGTTATGTATTAAAAGAATGGCTCCATCACAGTTGCAGTGCACACATGCCACTTCATGGTATGCTGATTATGAAATAAGCAAAGAACCATTACTACAAACTGAATAGAACTGTGAATATTCAACAGGCTGGCTGCAGACATTTTATTAAAAAGATTTGGAATGTTAAAAGATTTGTGGTAGTAAAGCATTTGCTGATTGTGAAGCAGTGGAAGAAGTCATTAACAAGGTCATTTGCCAAGGTCACTGCTGATGAAAATCTGACACTAGAATAAGTCCATGATATTGATGAAGCATCACTGCTTTGGTATTCTATCCCAAAAAGACACTAC
The DNA here is from genome assembly GCF_000951035.1 of Colobus angolensis palliatus. NCBI lineage: Eukaryota > Metazoa > Chordata > Mammalia > Primates > Cercopithecidae > Colobus > Colobus angolensis. Next base: position 2,821,360 of record NW_012116032.1, on the reverse strand, counting down.
CACGGATAAGACAGTCCCTGCAGGAATTAAAAATGCTCAAGAGAGAAAACTGTGCTGGGATGTGCTAATGCAGCAGGCCTGCCTATGGGTAAACTTGCTGAGATAGATGAAGCATCACTGCTTTGGTATTCTATCCCAAAAAGACACTACCACGGATAAGACAGTCCCTGCAGGAATTAAAAATGCTCAAGAGAGAAAAC
>NW_012116032.1:2819491-2820570 GCF_000951035.1 Colobus angolensis palliatus | reverse complement strand
TGCTTTGGTATTCTATCCCAAAAAGACACTACCACGGATAAGACAGTCCCTGCAGCAATTAAAAATGCTCAAGAGAGAAAACTGTGCTGGGATGTGCTAATGCAGCAGGCCTGCCTATGGGTAAACTTGCTGAGATAGGCAAAAGAGTCTTCTCTCTTTCCAAGCAGTTAATTTCTTACCAGTCCATTATGATGCTAACAAATGGCATGGATCACCAGGGACATCTTTTCTGGTTAATTTCACAAATATTTTGTATTTGTAGCTCATGCTCACTGTAGGGGAACTGGACTGAATGATGATTGCAAGGTTGTTATTTCTTGATAACTGTGTGTGTCTGCAAGTCCCCCAGCTGAAATACTCATCAAAAAATAATTTTTATGCCATGTGCTTTCCCCCAAATATGACTTCATTAATTCAGCTACTTGATCAAGGTATTCTTAAATCAATAAAGAATACTTTTTGGATGGTGTGGTAGCAGCAGAGAATGAGTTTTCAAAAGGCATTTAGCATAAAGAATGTTATACATGCTGTTGCCAGTGCTTGGAACACAGTGATTAAAGACAATTGTGCATACCTGGTACAAACTCTGGCCTGTGACTAAGTTCAGTGATGATGATGAACAACATGGTGACTTTGAAGAATTCCATATGTCAAGTGGGAAAAAAATGATGTCTGACCTTCTTATATATGCAAAGTATATACCTTTAGAGTCTTTCAGTAAACTGTAAAAAGTAAATATTGAAAGTGTTTTTTTTTAAATATTATTATACTTTAAGTTCTAGGGTACATGTGCACAATGTGCAGATTTGTTACATATGTATACATGTGCCATGTTGGTATGCTGCACCCATTAACTCGTCATTTACATTAGGTATATCTCCTAATGCTATCCTTCCCCCCACCCCCGCCCCACAATAGGACCCAGTATGTGATGTTCCCCTTCCTGTGTCCATGTGATCTCATTGTTCAGTTCCCACCTATGAGTGAGAACATGTGGTATTTGGTTTTCTGTTCTTGTGATAGTTTGCTGAGAATGATGGTTTCCAGCTGCATCCATGTCCCTGCAAAGGACACAAACT
>NW_012116032.1:2779576-2818647 GCF_000951035.1 Colobus angolensis palliatus | reverse complement strand
TAGATGTGTGGTATTATTTCTGAGGGCTCTGTTCTGTTCCATTGATCTATATCTCTGTTTTGGTACCAGTACCATGCTGTTTTGGTTACTGCAGCCTTGTAGCATAGTTTGAAGTCAGGTAGCGTGATGCCTCCAGCTTTGTTCTTTTGGCCTAGGATTTTCTTGGCAATGTGGGGTCTTTTTTGGTTCCATATGAACTTTAAAGCAGTTTTTTCCAATTCTGTGAAGAAAGTCATTTGTAGTTAATGGGGATGGCATTGAATCTATAAATTACCTTGGGCAGTATGTCCATTTTCACAATGTTGATTCTTTTAACACCCCTAATGAGGCTCCAGTTTATTTCTTGACTAAGGTGAAATAGCCAAAGTGGTTCTGAGTCAAAGTGATCGTGATAATAGTGACAATGAAAATGATGTAAACAGTGCAAAAAAAAAAAAAGTGTCTATAGACCACAGGATGAAATGTGTGATGGGTTAATGGAAGGACTAGAGCAGTGTGTATATACAGTGGAACAAGAAATCTTGTCAGTTCATAATATCAGAGAGACTTTGAAGACAAAAACGATTGTTGATGAGGCTCATAACTATGAAGGAAACATTTTTAAAAACCATCTAGCAGAAGATCTCCTTGTCCTTAGAGGACTCATATGCTGTTCTTCAACTGTTTCTGATGTTTCTTTTCACCTAAACAGAGAAAAAATTCGGTGTACAGTAACCTTTTAATCAAAACATAGTATAATAGGTGGAGACTGAAAGCCTGACATTGTTAGTGGTTGCTTTGTTTTGTTTGTTTCTTTGTTTATTTGGGGGACAGAGTCTTGCTCTGTCGCCTTGCTCTGTGGCACCATCTTGATTCATTGCAACCTCTGTTTCTCAGGTTCAAGTGATTCTACTGCCTCAGCCTACTGAGTAGCCAGGACTACAGGCGCACACCACCTTACCCAGCTCATTTTGGTATTTCTAGTAGAGATGGGGTTTCTCTATGTTAGCCAGGCTGGTCTTGAACTCCTTACCTCAAGTGATCCCCCCGCCTCGGCCTCCCAAAGTGTTGAGATTACAGGTGTGAGCCACTGCGCCCAGCCAGTGGTTGCTTTAACAACTGATACAGGTTTTCTGGTAATGCTGCTGTGCTGCTTAGTTACTGTGAACACATTTTTATTTGTACTGTTTGAATTATATGTCATATTTTTTACTATTAAGTATTTATGTGTAAATAAGTGTAAGAAAATGATTGCTTATCAGTAGCAGATAAATTCAGAGTCAGAAATGATGGTGATACCAAACAAGCACAGATTGATTAAGTGGGTGGCTGATAAAAGAATAATTTTGCTTTTTGATGGTTTAATGTACACAAAAGTGTCCTGTAAAAAATTATTTAAAATATTGTATAAAATTACCTCCATCCTATGTTTATAAAATGTGTATGAAATGTAAATGAATTTAATGTTTAGACATGTGTGCCATCCCTGACACCTATCATTGTGTATATGAAATATTTCAAAATCCAAAAAAATCTAATATTTGAAATACTTCTGGTCCCAAACATTTCAGATAAAGAATTCTCTCTCTCTCTCTCCATATATACATATATGTTTTCTGTCTTCATATATATATATATTTATATATACACACTCATACACATACACATACATGTACACATGTATTTTATATATACACATTATATATTATATATGTATATTCTTATACATATAAAATTTGTGTATATAAATTCATCTGATCTGTAGTTACTTAATTTTGATGTGACTTTTCACAAATTTATTCATCCCCAGCAGATTTTATTCTATTTTTTCTACCTTTAAGATAGCTCTTATTTTTGTAATGCCTTTATTTTAACTTCTATTATTTTTCCACATCTGGCAACTTATATTTTTACCCCTTTATTATCTATTCTTTTATCTAACCCTTTCATGTTTTCTTTGGCTAGTGTATCTTTTATTAGGGATTTTATTTTAAAAAGAATGTTCTTGTTAATTTTTTCTGATATTTTATGCTTGTTTTCCACCTTTAGCTGGTTTTCTTCTCTTCATCTTCATTTTTGTTTTGTACTACCTTATACAGACCCTTTGCTGATTTCTTAACTCCTTCTTTAAGTAGAGTTGTTTAATCAGGGTTATCAATGTATTTAACAATATTTTAGGGCAGGGGTAGCAGAGGTAACTAGCAACATTTATTTGAATGTATCTGCCACAAATTCCCTTATGCTAATATGTTTTGTTTTACATCCTTGGAATAGGGCACTCATTGTAGATAGAGGAATTCTAGAGATGTGCTACTATCTTTGATTTGAATGCTGACTATACTTGTCAGCTAAGTTATCGTGGGTGTTATTTAATTTCTCTGTGCCTCAGTATCTTTGTCCCTATAAAAGCAATAATAGTGATATACCTACTTTATAGAGTTGTAGAGAGGCTTTAATAGGTTAGTATACATGCAGTGCTTAAAATAGATATCGGCACATAAACATCTACTAAATAAGAGATATTAATATTATATTTTCTCTATTTTCAATGTTGCCCCTCTTGAGTCAGCAGAAAGCCTGTATACCTCTAGATGAAGCTTTCCATGTCTCAGTTCTTCCATTTTTAAAAAAATCTCTGTTAGCTGATTCTACTTAGAAAATTCATGTCTGCTTGACTCTTCTTTATTGCAAACTAAGTTATCTCCAATTGTTTATCTAAATTCGAAAGTAAGTTTACAGAAAACAAACAAACAAACTAATGGAAGCTAATTCTTTAGCTTTACCAACATTACCATTTTGAGTCCTAAGGATGTTCTGTGCTACTTATCTAGACATCATTGTCGTAGAGATTCTCATTACCTTGACATTTTCAGACCATGTAACTTAATTTTAGAAAAAAAAGTATCCTGACTATATCTTGAGATATTTATCAGTTCCATATTTTACTTTAATTAGTCCACATACATCGTTGTACTTAGAAGATACTTTCCAAGTTTGTATACTGTGGATGTGGCTATTTTCTAGTGTCATTGTATTTTTAAATTTCTTTGTACTGTTTCCAGTGAATTTCAAAAACAAAGACAGAGAAAACAATTTTTGCAACAACCTCTTGAAATAAAAATTCCATAAATTGTATTTTGTGTGAGGTCCCATAATTTAAATAATAGAATTCTGTGGGTCCACAGTTAATAGTCATTTTAAAAAAATTTCCTAGTAGCATATATTCAATTCTTTTATATATAGAAGCAGGGTCAAGTTCTCCTCCTGGGGTAGAGGGAAAACACATATCTTTAAATTACATTTTCAACATTTATGTTTTTAAATAACATATTACATGACTCTAGCAGATCAATTTGGAGGAGAAAGTAAAAATGTGAGTGTGTGTGCATGTATGTTTTTTCCAACTACTTGCATAGCTTCCAGAGAATGAGAACAAACATGTCCGCAGCTCTGACAAAACTGAGGGAAACCGGACACCAGGGTAAAGAGTAGAGCACAATGTCTGCAAGCTAATCAAGCTATTTTGGATTGCAGGTAGTGTAAATTTCAAATATCTCCTTGATTTTTTTTTAACTTGATTCCTATTAAAGCAAAAGCTATACTTCAAGCTAATTTATTGTATTGTAACTTTTATAGCCTAGTTCATTTTGATATTAACATCTCTCTTTATCATATGACTATTGATTTTTAGAATTCATGCCTTAATGATTCCATTGCATCACTTTTAATTCTTAATTTATATTTCTAATTTTAGCATATTTTAAATATATTTCACACTAGATAGGATATAAGTAATAAAGGAGTATATTCATAATAAAAAAAGAAAATGTAAATATGAGGTACAGGTGGGAGATTGCTGTGGAGTTTTCTTTCTTGCCTTTTCCACATTGAATAATGCCCTATTTGACAATTAAAATTTGACCGCAGCCTGATATTACTGTGATTCTCCACTGCCTCAAAAAAGAAAATATTCTATCTTTCTCACAGAGACTTACTCTTCATAATGTTTAAAGGCAGCAGACATAGTATCCATAATGTAAAAAATATAATTTTTATATTTAATCATATGTTTTTCATTCATTAATGTATGGAGTTGTTGAGCTATGCATATTTATCTGAATGATAGGATAGATGTATATATATCATATCACTATCATTGAATATAATGAATTTTATCAAATAAGCCAAATTGTGACTCATCAGTTGGTATAAATATTTTATCTCCTAAAACCATTTTGTTTTTATGAAAGCTCTTAGGGTTCTGTTGCTATATCTGCTCAATTTTCCACTTAATCTGTTAGACATGAAAAGGTTTTCAATCTTCTCTGTGGAATTTGTCTTTTGCTCACAGTATGATGTCTGTTGCTATGACTCTTTTTGTCTCTGTTTGAATTAGTCCAGCTACCTTCTACTCTTCTTTTCTCCTGTATACTGTATTCTTAAAAGACATTTTTTCTGTAATTTAGTTTTATTTATATTGATATTGCAAATGTCATATACCAGTAAGTATTTTAGTAAAAGGGTATTTTTACAGACAAATGCACACCCTTTTTTTTCTGTTTTTGAGATGTTGCCCAGGATAGAGTACAGTGGTGATATCTCGGCTCCATATAGCCACCACCTTCCAGGTTCAAGCAATTTTCCTGCCTCAGCCTCCCGAGTAGCTGGGATTACAGGTGCCGCCACCATATCTGGCTAATTTTTTGTGTGTATTTTTAGTAGAGATGGAGTTTTACCATGTTGGCCAGGATGGACTTGAACTTCTGGCCTCAGGTGATCCACCCATCTCAGCCTCCCAAAGTGCTGGGATTACAGGCATGAGCCACTGCGCCTGGCCTGCACGCCCTTTTTATTGTTGAAATAGACCCCATATTAACTCATCTTTTATGAAATTGAGATGATGAAACACAACAAGATAAGAAGGAGGAAGAGGAGGAAAGGAAGAAGCAGAGTAGAACAATAACAACAAAGAGAAGAACAGAGAAAAAAGATGATAGGAATTACAGGTTATTTTGCAGTTAATGTGCTTTAATATGAACCAAAACAAATAAAAAGTCGTGATGAGGTATTACTGTTCTCCTTCCCACTTTAAAAATGAAAATGAATTATTTTATACAATATATGTAAAAGTCTAAACATGGACAAGCAAATCTATTGTTAATATAGTTTACATACAGTTTAGGTAAAGGTCAATATGTATTTTAAAAATGGTGTGAAAATTGAACTAAATTAATATTTATTCAAATACTACATGACCATAATTTTATGTTTAGTATTCTAAAAATATTTCTGATGTTAAAGAACTTGATTAAGTATATGATTCTGATAGATTATTTCTTTAGGTTTCAAAGTTATATAATTTTAATTAATTAATTAGTGATTAAATAATCAGTTAACTTTTCTAGACCAGTAAGGAACACTAAGTCTTCATTCCTAAGTGGCATTATTTTGTAAGAAAATACTGGGAGATAATTAGAGGAGAAACTAATGAAACAAAAAACCTGAAGGATTAGGAAATACAGGTGTTTACTAGCATTGAATCAGACTTTCCGTCCTGTTATTTTTAATAGAAATAAAGAACAATAGAACTCTCAATAGACTACATATTTTTTTGGAAGGACACTGAGTTAACTGTAAAAGGATGTGAAGTGCCAAACTACTCAAGGTTATTCGCTGAAAGATAATTAGAAAAGTACAAAAGAATTGACCTAAAAATTATTAAATCTTTCAAATTAATAGGAATACAACTCATCTTTCTCCCGTGTCATCAACTTTCTTTGTCCATAGAACTCATAGCACTTACATACCTCTTTTTGTAAAATCATATATTGCTTTGTAATAGCTCATAAATTATTTAATATTTGATGTGTATATGAAACGTTATCACACCTACTTTGTAAACTTCTCTTCAGCAGAGCTCCTTGTAGTATCTGAAACATGCTTAGTATAATGATGTACACCTCCTACTGTAAAAACCTCTGTACCTGCATTCCACTCAGACATTTATTAATGAACATGCCAGATTGATCAGGCCTTCATATTTGCTGTTCCACTCTGATTGCTAATTAATCAAGAGCTAGCTTTTAACACCACCCTTCCCACTTTTTATTTCCTATTCTCTTTATGCTCAACCTTAATTTTGTTTTTTGCAGGGCAATCATTTATTCATGTGACTGGCTTATAAAAATCTGCCATCTTTATCTGGTTTTTATATTACCCTCAAATTTTCAGTATTGTAATATTAATTACAATGATACATATGAACACATGGAAAGCTATTGCCTAATTTTTCTTCTACAACTGCAAAGATCCTCGTTGCATGCCTTTTCTCTGGGACCTAAGTACATTTTAAATGTTTAGAAAGCATTTTAAAATATTTTCTCCTTTGTTGTTTCAGAGATGCAAATTGCCTTGTTCTACATTTTGATTTATAGGTACTGTATATGTTTAAATTTTTAGAATTTTATTTTCCTTTTTCTTGATATATTATTATTCCTAAACTTACAAAACACAGCATATACATATTAAACAGCTAACCAGATTTCTCATTAGCAAGAAACTCTGGGAAATAAGAATGGAAAAGAGTATAAGAAATGTGGCAGGAATAAAAAAAAAAAAAAAACTCCTCAAAAGGTGTTTTTGTTTAGGCCTATGTAGAGCCTACTTAAAAGCTGATAGATTTTTCCCATTCAGAAGACTGTGGTGGAAATTTAATCTTTGAATTTATGAAAACTAATACATGTGCATGTTTACTTCCATCTATATATTATATTATATGAACTATACATAAGTGTACATAAAAAGTGTACAGAGTGATAGAAGAGTTGGAGTGAGATGGAGAAATAGAAGGCTCTGCCAGTAATCCCCTCTGCAAGGACACCAATTTAACAACTATCTATACACAAAAGCACCTTTGTAAGAACCGAAAAACAGGTGAGCACTCATAGTACCTGGTTGTAACTTTGTATTACTGAAAAACGCACTGAACAGATAGTAAAAAACCAGTCTTGAATTCCCAACACCAGCCCTCCTCTATGCCCTGGCAATGGCAGCATGGTGAGGAGGGCATTTCTATGTGCAAACAGGGGCAGATGGTGCAGCAACTTTGAGGCATTAAACTCATTGGGAGTCCTGTTATAGCAGAAAGGAAAACTGGACCAAATTCAACTGATGCTCACCCACAGAGGGAGCATTTAAACCAGGCTTCACCAGAGAGGTATTGCCAATCCCAACAGTAAAAATTGACTTCCACAAGCCTTGCTGCTGTGTGTTATAGTGTTCTGGGGTGCTAAATAAACTTGAAAGGCAGTCTAGGCCGCAAACACTGCAACACCTAGGAGAGTCCTAGTGCTAAACTGGGCCCAGAGACAGTGGACTCAGGTGGCACATGACTTACTAAGACACCAACCGGGGTAGCTAAGGGAGTGCTGGCATCAATCTTCCCCTACCCCAGGCAGCACAGCTTGCAGCCCCAAAAGAGACTCCTTCCTTATGCTTAAGGAGAAGAGAGGAAAAAAATAGGAAGGACATTGTCTTGCATTTTGGATACTAGCTCAGTCACATCATGATAAGGCATCAGTCAGAGTTGTGAGGACCCTTTTCCAGGCTCTAGCTTCCAGATGGCATTTCTGGACATACCCTGAGCCAGAAGAGAACATACTGCCTCGGGGGAAAGGACTCGATTCTGGCAGCATTTATTACCTCCTAAATGAAGAGCCCTTGGGGCCTGAATAACCGATAGCAATGCCCAGGTACTACATCAAGGGCCTTCGGTGAGACTCAAGACTTGCTGGCTTCAGGTGAGACTCAGCACATTCCCAGCTGTGGTGGCTGTGGGCAAGACTCCTGCTTTAGAAAAGCAGAGGGAAAAGTAAAGGGGGCTTTGTCTTGCGCGTTAGTTACCAGCTCAGCCACAGGGCAGTAGAGCACCAAGCAGGCCCTTTGGATCCATGATTCTAGGACTTGACTCTTGGATGTCATTTCTAGACTTGATCTGGGCCCAAGGAGAGACCACTGCCCTTAAGGGTGAGTCCCAAGCCAGGCAGCATTCACCAAAAGCTAACTGAAGAGCCTGGGGACTTGAAGGAACACCAGAAGTAGTCTGGCAGTCCTCCCTGTGGGACTAAGGTGGTGGTGGTGGCCATGGGGTGAGGCTCCTCTGCCTTTGAAAAGCAGTGAGGAGAGTGGGAAGGACTGCATCTTGTGGTTTAAGTGCCAGTTCATCCACAGTACAGTAGACCACAGGTACACTTCTGGTTTACTCTAGTCCCTGGCTCCTGGACAGTACCTCTGTACTGGTCTGGGACGTAGGGGAGTTTGTTGCTCTGAGGTGAAGGACACAGGCTTGGCTGGTATTGCCACCTTCTGATTATAGAGGCCCAGGGCCTAAAGCAAACATAGGCAGGAGCCAAGGATTACAGCAGGCCTTGGGTGAGACCTAGAGCTGTGCTGGCTTTAGGTCTCATCCAACATAGTCATAGTAGTGGTGGCCACAAAGGTGCTTGTTTCACTTCAATCCCAGCTTCAGGTGGCTCAGAACAAAAAGACTCCATTTGTTTGGGAGAAAGTAAAAGAAGAGAACAAGAGTCTCTGCCTGGTAATCCAGAGAATTCTCCTGGATCTTGTCCAAGACCATCAATGTTGTACCTCTACGAGTCTGCAAAAAGCACAGCATTAATGGGCTTGAGATGCCCCCTAAAGTAGATATAGCTTGGATCACAACACCAAGAGCTTTCAAATATCTGTAAAGCCTTCCAAGAAGGACAGGTACAAAGAACCCCAGAATGTTAAGAAATGCCCAGACACAGACACAAATCTGCAAGTATCAAGGCAATCCAGGGAAATCTGACCTCACCAAATGAACTAAATAAGGCACCAGGGGCAAATCCTCAAGAAGCAGAGATATGTGACTTTTCAGAAAGAATTGAAAATAGCTTTTGAGGAAACCCAATGAAATTCAATATAATACAGATAAGAGATTCAGAATTCTATCAGATACATTTAACAAAGATATTGAAATAACTGAAAAGAATTAAGAAGAAATTCTGGAGCTGAAAAATGCAATTGGTACACTGAAGAATGCACTAGAGTCCTAAATAATGGAATGGATCCACCAGAAGAAAGCATTAGTGAGCCTAAAGACAGGGTGTTTGAAAATACACACTCAGAGGAGACAAAAGAAAAAAGAATAAAAACAATGAAGCATGCCTACAGGATCTAGAAAATAGCCTGAACAGTTAAGTCTAAGAATTATTAGCCTTAAAGAGGAGGTAGAGAGGAGTAGAAGGTTTATTCAAAGGGATAATAACAGAGAATGTTCCAAACCTAGAGAAAGATATCAATATCTAAGTACAAGAAAGTTAGAGAACACCAAGCAGATTTAACCCAAAGAAGACTGTATTTAATAGTCATACTCCTAAGGATCAAAGATAAAGAAATGATCCTAAAAACAACAAGAGAAAAGAAATAAATACAAGGAGCTTTAATACATCTGACAGCAGACTTTTCAATGGAAACCTTACGGGCCAGGAGAGAGTGGCATGACACATTCAAAGTGCTGAAGAAAAAACATTCAGCAAAAATATTCTTCAACCATGAAGGGAAAATGAAGACTCTCCCACACAAACAAAAGCTGAGGGATTTCATCAACACCACACTGGTCCTGCAAGAAATGCTTAATACTTCAATCAGAAAGAAAAGGACATTAGTGAGCAAAAAGTAATCACCAATAGGTACAAAACTCACTGGTAACAGTAAATACAGAGAAAAACACAGAATATTATACTACCAGAAATTATAAGAACAGACAGAGCAGGTCACTATATAATGAAAAAGAAATTCACTTAGCAAGAGGATATCACAATTGTAAATATATATGCATCCAACACTGGAGCACCCATATACATAAAACAAATATTATTAGAACTAAAGAGAGAGATATATTCCAATACAATAATAGCTAGAGACTTCAGCATCACATTTCAGCATTGGACAGATATTCCAGAGAGAATCTACAAAGAAAGAAACATCAGACCTAATCAGCACTAAAGACCAAATGGATCTAATAGACATTTCATCTAATAGCTGCAGGAAACACATGCTTTTCTTCAGCACATGGATCATTCTCACGGATGGACCATATGTTAGGCCACAAAACACATATGAAAACCTGAAAGAAATTGAAATAATATTAAGCATTTATCTGACTATATTGGAATGAAATTAGAAATTGATAACAGGAGGAATTTAAGAACTGTACAAGTACATGGAAATTAATCAATGTGCCCCTGAAGGACCAGTGGGTCAATGAAGAAATTAAGAAAAAAATTAAAAAGTTTCTCGAAACAATGAAAACAAAACATGTCAAAATCTAGGAGACAGAGCAAAAGTAGTACAAAGAGACAAGTTCATAGCTGTAAGTGCCTACAAAAAAAAATAAAAAAAAGAAAACTTCAAATAAAAAAACTAATATTGCATCTCAAAGAACTAGAAAAGTTAGAACAAACCAAACCTAAAATTGGTAGAAGAAAAGAAATAAGAAAAATTATAGCAGAAAGAGATAAAATTGAAATGAAGAAAACAATAGAAAAGATTAATGACACAAAACTTTTTTTAAAAAAAATGTTAAATAAAGTTGACAAACTTTTGGCCAAACTAAGAAGAAAATAAATATTTAAATAAATTAGAAAATCTAGAAGAAATGGATAAATTTCTAGACTCACACAACCTATCAAGATTGAACCATGAGGAAATTCAAAACCTGAACAGACTAATAACAGGTAATAAGATTGAAGCCATAATAAAAAATCTCCCAGTAAAGAAAAACCTGGGACCCAAGGGCTTCACCGGTAAATTCTACCAAATGTTTCAAGAGGAACTGACACCAATCCTACTCAAACTATTCTGAAAAATAAGGGAGGAGGGAATACTTCCAAATTCATACTATGAAGCCAGTATTACCCTGATAACAAAAGCAGGCACAGATGCATCAAAAAAAGAAAACTGCTAGCCAATATCTCTGATGAATACTGATGCAAAACTCCTCAAAAAAATACAAACAAACAAAGTTCAACAATATATTAAAAAGAAGATTTGTCATAGTCAAGTGGAATTTATCCCTGGGATACAAAGATGGTTAAACATACACAAATTAATCAATGTGATACATCGTATCAACAGAATAATGAACAAAAACCACATAATCATTTCAATTCATGCTGAAACACATTTGATAAAATTCAACATTCCTTTTTTGACAAAAACCCTGAAGAAACTGGGTATAGAAGGAACACACCTTATCATAATAAAAGCCATATATGACAGATCTACAGTTAGCATCATACTGAATGCTGAAAAAAATGTAAGGCTTTTCTCTAAAATCTGGAACACAATAAGGCTGCCCAGTGTCACCACTGTCATTCAACATAGTATTGCAAGTCTTAGCTAGAGCAATCAGACAAGAGAAAGATATAAAGGGCTTCCAAATTGGAAAGGAAGAAGTCAAATTATCCTATTTTACAGATGATATAATCTTATATTTGGAAAAACCTCCAAGCAAAAAAAATGATTACCTGATAAACAAATTCAGTAAAGTTGCAGGATACAAAATCAACACACACAAGTCAGTAGCATTTCTATTTGCTAACAGTGAACAAGCTGAAAAAGAAATTTAAAAATTAATCCTATTTACAATAACCACAAATAAAATACCTAGGAATTAATGAAAGAAGTGAAAAATCTCTACAATTAAAACCATAAAAGACTAATGGAAGAAATTGGAGAGAATACCAAAAGAATTTTTTAAAACTCATGTTTGGAAGAATCAAAATTGTTAAAATGTTCATACTACTCAAAGCAATCTACAGATTCAATGCAATCCCTATCAAAATACCAATGACATTTTTTACAGAAATAGAAAAAATAATTCTAAAATTTATATGGAACCACAAAAGACCAGAATAGCTAAAGCTATTCCAAGCAAAAATAACAAAATTAGAAGAATCACATTACCTGGCTTCAAATTATACTACAGAGCTCTAATAATCAAAACATCATGATACTGCCATAAAAACAGACACACAGACCAATAAAGCAGAATAGAGAACTCAAAAACAAATCCATAAACCTAAAATGAACTCATTTTCAACAAAGTTGCCAAGAGCATACACTGAGGAAAACACAGTCTCTTCAATAAATGATGTGGGGAAAACTAGATATCTATATTCAGAACAATGAAACTAGACTTCTGTCTCTCACCTTATACAAAAATCAAACCAAAATGGACTAAAGACTCTTTCTAAGTCTTCAAACTGTGAAACTACTACAAGGAAATATTGGAGAAGATAATTGGTCTGGGCAAAAATTTCTTGAGTAATACTCCACAAGAACAAACAACCAAAGGAAAAATGGACAAATGGGATCATATCAAGTTTAAAAACTTCTGCACAGCAAAGGAAATAATCAACAAAGTAAAGAGACAACTCACAGAATGGGAGAAAATATTTGCAAACTACCCATCTGCAAAAAATATTTGCAAACTACCCATTGATAACAAACAGGCATATGTAAAGTTGTTCAACGTCACTGATCATAAGAGAAATGCAAATCATCTCAACCCAGTTAAAATGGCTTATATTAAAAAGACAGGCAAAACAAATACTGTTGAGGATGTGGAGAAAAGGGAACACTCATACTGCTGGTTGGAGTGTAAATTAGCACAACCATTATGCAGAACTCTTTGAAGCTTCCTCAGAAAAAATCCAAAATAGAGTTACCATATAATTTAGCAATTTCACTGCTGGGTATATACTCAGAAGAATGGAAATCAATGTATCAAAGTGATACCTGCACTTCCACGTTTGTTGCAGCACTGTTCGCAATAGCCAAGATTTTGGAAACAACCTACATGTTCATCAACAGTTGAATGAACAAAGAAAATGTGGTAAACACAATGGAGCACTGTTCAGCAATAGAAAGAAATGAGAACTTGCCAATTGTAACAACATGGATGCAACTGGAGGATATTACATCAAATAAAATAAGCCAAGCACAGGAAGACAAACTTTGCATGGTCTCACTTATTTGTGAGATCTAAGAATCAAAACAATTGACCTCATGCTTGTAGAGAGTAGAAGGATGGTTACCAGAGTCTGGAAAGGGTAATTGGGTTTAGAGGGGAAAAAAGGATGATTTAAAAAAAATGACAGAATGAATAAGACCTACTATTTAATAGCACAACAGGGTGACTATAGTGAATAACTTAACTGTACATGTTAAAATAACTAAAATATTATAAGTAGATTGTGACACAAACAATAAATGCTTGAGGAGATGGATAACCCATTGTCCATGATGTGATTATTATGCATTGTATGCCTGCCTCAAAGTGTCTCCTGTATCCCATAAATATATATATCTACTGTGCATCCACAAAAATTAAAAATTAAAAAAATATGCATAGGGTGAAGGAGAACAAGAAGGAATCACATAAAGCTAGCACAACTTTTAGACCATTGAAAGTTAGGCGATCAAGCAATGTGAAATAAAGTTTAGAATTAAATTAGTAATTTTTGAAAAAAAAAAAGGTATAGATTTACACTAATATTGTAAACCAAAAGTCAAAAACTACTGACCTGTAGCAAAAATCCATTCTACTAATCTGTTTCAGTTGTCCCATACAATGTTAGTCATCATAATTTCTTAAATATTTTAAATTATTTGTTTAACATTTAAATGAATACAAGTTCCCATAAAATCTCTGAACTCTCAAAAAATCAAATTTCCGGTAACACTAGGCCTGCGTTCCCAACGGGCAATGATAAACCGGAGCTATGCTGCAGTTTTCTTCATGCTTTTAGGGTGTTTCAGTCTTCCTATTTTTTCTGCTGCACTGAATACAAGGGTCAGTGGCCAGTCCTGAGCATAACTGTCATGTTTTCATAGATAACAATTTTTTTTCAAAAGGAAACATTTCTGGTATCCATATTCTGTCAAAAACAGAAAAATGAAAGATCAGTTTGGAGGACCTTATACTTCAAAATAAAGGGAGGTGGGTGAAGAAAGAGAAGAGCATATACTAGAACCATAAATTGTTTCTTCATGTTTAATATTAAGCAATAAGAGAAGGTTTTATAAAAGGAGCTATCTGCTTTCCTCATGTATTCACACTCAGCCTCTGTAACCATTTGAAATTGCAAACTTTGTTTAAAACACTTATCTGTTCCCTTTTTCCTATCACGTCAGAAAGAGTAAACAGAGAATATCCTAGCACTGACAAATTCAAACTTTATTTGTTTGCTATTTTTTCACCCAATCCTACTTCTATTTCAACACTTATGTTAAAAACATAACCAAGCAATTAGCTCTATAGCAGTGGTTCTCAACCCTAGCTGCACACTAGACTCACCTTAAACACTAAAAATACCACTGCCATGCCTCCAACCCCAGAGGTTCTTATTTTTTATGTATACAATGTGACTTTTCCATCAGCACTTACATTTTCTTTTTAGCTCCCCATATGATTTTAATGGGAAGCCAAGGTTAGAATCATTGCTCCAAGAATTTTGCTGTCCATTAAATACTGGAATATATGTCATCCAAACTCTGCTCTCTGTCACTTTGCAAATTTCATGAGTTACTTAACCTCTTTAGGTCAAATATTTTTCTTTATAAAATGCTATAGGCAGTGACACAGGGTGAGTTCTTCTGGAAGCTGAAACTAAGGCAAGGATTTCAGTGAAAAACGTATTACACGCTTTCAGGAGCAATCAAATTCCCCAGCAGCCTGATACTGCTAAAAGCTGTAGAGAGTGAATGACACCTCAAAGTTGGTCACAAACATGAAGGCAAAGAAGTGGAGCTTTTGTACTCCTGTACCAGTTATTGACTATGTAAGGGTAGGGGTGGGGAGGCAGGGGAAATGACCTAAGAATTTCCAGTGCTTCCAGCCACCACTACCTACAGGTGAGGGGCTCTGTTGGTCAAGCGCAATCCTCTGATCACTGGTATGCACAGTCCACAGGAAAGCACCCAGAAGATGGGGGATGGGTGGACAGAGCTGGAATACAGGATCCTAGGGGCATTTCTATGGGACTCCATGCAACCGTGCCCACTACAGTCCACCCAAACATTCTTATAGAAGGGAAAGTGCAGGATGGTGGTGAAGGACAGGGTGGTGTTGAACTAGAAGATCTCGAAGACCTTTTCTAGGTGAAAAAAATCTATAAAATACTGTCTGAAACACGCTGTCTGAATCTTTATTTTCTAACTGATAAATACTTAAAGATTTTGTTCTCTCTTTGCCTCATCTTTTGATTCCTATTTTGGTAACTGCATGACAGTTTGACAGACACTAATTAACAACAAAAACTTGATTATTTCAAGGAAGTTTAAGGAAATACCTTAAAGCTACAATAAAGGAAGGAAAACATTCTTTGCCATGGTAGTTGCTCAGTCTTACCAGTCAGGATGCTATATATTTGTAAGCCAATTTGGAGTCATGTAACATGACCAAAGATTTACATAAATGACTAGATATGTGGAAGATATAGTCTATTTTTATATTTGCCACATATTTATTTATTTAATTAATTATGTAAGAATAATACATAATTCTTACAAAATCAACATGGTGGCTCATGCCTGTAATCCCAACACTTTGGGAAACCGAGGTGGGTGGATCACTTCAGGTTGGGTTTTCGAGACCAGCCTAGCAAACATGGTGAAACCCTGTCTCTACTAAAAATGCAAAAATTAGCTGGGCATGTTGGTGCACACCTGTAAACCCAGCTACTTGGGAAGCTGAGGCAGGAGAGTTGCTTGAACCAGGGAGGTGGACGTTGCAGTGAGCCTAGATAGCTGCCATTGCACTCCAGGCTGGGTGAGAGAGTGAGCAAGAAGCATCTATGTACAATTTAGTCTCTGTTATCTGTTTTAATCAGAAATCCTATAATGGGATATGTAAGACTTATGTTCAGATGATTGAGGCTTATTGTAAATACATTTTCCTAGTTGCAGAGAATTAAGGGAGCAGACAGCCAGAACAGCTTTTCAGGCACTTAATTTTTTTTTGCTATGAAAAACTATAGTAAATGAAGCACAACATTTTCACTCAAAATGAAAAATGGTAACTAATTTACCCTAATAAGTACAGCAGTAATCTTAAGAATATTATTTTCAATCATATTAAATTTGGCTTGCCTAGAGAATAATGTCTTGGAAAAGTACCAATGTTGTAGAAATTTGTAGTACAATCTTGACACTCAGCCACAGAATATAATTTAGAAACTCTGATACAGTTTCTTCATTACAGTCTCTACAAAAACCCTTTTAAAAAATAAGTTGAAGTTGCTTTTTGCTATTGTAAGCAAATTACCAAAATGCCTATTTTAAGTAAATAGGACGGGACTAGAACATAGTCAAAATTTAAATTTTTTGACACTCTTTTCTTTATTTTATTTATTTATTTATTTTTTTTTTGAGACGGAGTCTCGCTCTGCCGCCCGGGCTGGAGTGCAGTGGCAGGATCTCAGCTCACTGCAAGCTCCGCCTCCCGGGTTCACGACATTCTCCTGCCTCAGCCTCCCGAGTAGCTGGGACTACAGGCGCCCGCCACCTCGCCCGGCTAGTTTTTTTTTTTTGTATTTTTTAGTAGAGACGGGGTTTCACCGTGTTAGCCAGGGTGGTCTCGCTCTCCTGACCTCGTGATCCGCCCGTCTCGGCCTCCCAAAGTGCTGGGATTACAGGCTTGAGCCACCACGCCCGGCCTGACACTCTTTTCTTTAGGTTAGTAATTAAATGAATAAATCATTAACATATTTATATGTATATATACATACAAATATAGACAAAGAATACATATGTTTGTGTAGCAGGAAAACTAGCAATTTTAAAGATCTATTCACCTATTTTATATTATATAGTTCATATAAATTATATCATTTAATACAACCACCCTATGAGATATATTAAGCATAATTTTACAGAATAGGAAAAAAGAATCAAAAATATAAAATTAATTGCCCAAGGGTACATAGCTATTTAACTTTGCAGTTGAGATTGAAATCTCAGTCTGACTGGCTTCAATGATTATGTTCTTTTTCACTACACTGTGCAAGGAAAAGAAGTATGTGGTTAAAAATAAATGAATGCCACAAAACTCTTACTGCCTTTTCTGAGATCAAAATCTACCTCTACAAATTCTGGTTTAGATTTATGTGAATAAGTCAATCCTGATGCTGGTCCATCTTATCTTCTGAAAAATTTTATTTTTTATATTGTAATGTACAGAGTCATTTTTTAGATTTTATTTGAAGAGCCTTCAGGAAATACATGAGAAAAAAAGAAAGAAAAGTTGCCACCTGACCTTGTCCTTCAACTCTGTTCTGAGTCAGAATGGAGAGGATTTGTGAGGGCTTCCTGACGTCTAAATTCTTTATGCTTGGATAATGAATTCCAAAAACAACCCACTCTCTTTGTTACTTGTATTTTGTTTCCAAAAAGGGCATAGAAAGGTATAAGAAAACATTGTTTCCTTGATATTTTTCTAGAATTTAGCAGCACCGACATAAGCATTTGTTTCTTAACAAAAACAGACATTTACATTCTCTGGTGATCTGTGTTTTGAAATGACAACTGTAGGTAAGAAAGGAATTGTTAATCAGGATTCCAAGTACAAAAACTGTCAGTAAAAGGGGTAATTTTTGATGTGGAAGACAGGATTTGACTTTATTTTTTAATATGCATGTAGGTGTTCTTTCTTCCAAAGATGACATCTTATTTATGTATTTTTATAAATAAATTTAGTTTCTTCCATGCTGTTCTAGAAGCATATTTTCTTTATTTGATTCCACTGAGGTAAAAAGGGTTTTAGTGTGGAACACAGTGATGTCTATAATGAGAAACTCCAGGATCCAGGAATTCTCCCTATGTTGGGGATAAAAGACAGAACAAAGCAGTCAGGAAGTCTGCCCTTAGGGGAGCTTACAGTCTAAATGGGAAACAGGTAATAAGCAAAATAAGTGAGTAAATTATGTAGTATGTTGGATAATGGTAAGTATATACAAAGAAAGAAAAAAGGGAAGGGAATAAGAAGAGCTGGAGGCTGAAATTTTATAATAGGTAAAGTTTAGAAGAGGTAAATTTCTTTTTCAGCAACGTGCAACAAAGGAAACTTGCTTCTTCTAAACTTAACCTCTTCTAAAATGTCACAACCAGATTAAATATTTAAATTTTAAAACCAGATTAAAGACTTAAAAAGAGAAAAGAAAGAAAATTTATTGTAAGGCCACTAGAGTATTTCAAAAACCAGGAGAAACTGGGCTATGGCAAATGCCAACATAAAAGGGAAAACAAACATACTAAATGACATGGTGACATGATTTGGCTATATCCCCACCCAAATCTCATCTTGAATTATAACTCTCACAATTGTCACATGTTATGGAAGGAACCCAGTGGGAGATAGTTGAATAATGGGGGTGGTTCTTTCCCATGCTTTTCTTGTGATAGTGAATAAGTCTCACGAGATCTGATGGTCTTAAAAATGGGGGTTTCCCTGCACAAGCTTTCATCTCTTGTCTGCCACCGTGTGAGATGTGTCTTTCACCTTCTACCATGATCATGAGGTCTCCCCAGCCACTTGGAACTGTGACTCCATTAAACCTCTTTCTTTTATAAATTGCCCAGTCTCAGATACGTCTTTATCAGCAGCATGAAAACAGACTAATACATGTGGAATATCAATTATAGAAGGCAAATAATCATTTAGACAAAATTGTCATCTAGAGCAACTTCTTTTCTATCTTATTTTTTCAAATTAAAATATATTGAGCTGTCTCACCTGTGGCTATGTTTGGCTTCCTTCCCCATCTCTACTTCTTTGAGGTGTTGTCTCCTAGCTCCTGGCATAATGGGACAAGGATTATATTTAGAATCAGGGCACCAGGATATGTGTCCCATTTTTCTCTCACTAGTTGTGTCTTGGGCATGTTGCACCACTGTCTTAGCCCTTTTTGTTCAATAACCACCATATAGCCTTTAAATAATAACATGTTGTAATTTTAGAAAACCTGTGAGAGCTAAGTGATTGTCTTAACATGTGGAATTAACTCTTAAGAAGATCAGTCAAGAAGGTAATTTAGAGAGAATAAAAAAAGCACTAAAAATGTATCTAAAGGAAAATCTACATTTAGAAATTAGAAGAAACAGGGGTTCAGGAAGGTGGAGAAAAATCAGAGAATTTTTTAAAATCTAAAGTAAAACTAACTTTAAAAGAAATTAATAAAAAATATAGTTATAAGAAAGGCATATAAATCAGCAGTCTTCTGAACAGATATCAAGGTCAATCACTTAGCAAATAATCATTAAAAGTGGTGACAAAGTTATCTAAGGATCACTGAGGAAAAACAGGTTTGCAGAAAAGGAGGGATTGAAGATTATAAATAGAAATCTGTAGAGATTTTTCTTTCAATGTCCAAATCTACATCTTTCTATATAAATGGGAAAAATAAATCTGATCTTACCAAGATGTAAACAAGAGGATCTTAATGGTAATGTTGTGAATTATAATTCATTTCAGGATAAAAAAATTGAACTTTGGTTACCAGGTTTTAATATAGGTAGATATTATTGAAATAAAAACTTCAGAACCCTCTCTTTTCTTCACCACTTCCTGATCCTTTTTGTTGTCTCTCTGTCTTCTTGAGTTGGATGGAAACATGGTATTTTTCAAGCTACAAGAGAACTTAACAGCTATCCAGTTGAGATTCTTATCATTTTTTATAAAACCCTTTAAGAAATAGATATGGACACTGTTAGCAGGAAAATGCATCCATACATGCAAAAATAAGATTTGGATATAATTTCAGTGTTCTCTCAATCTTTAACCTTATCCAACCCTGTAGTTTCATAAATAAATAAAGTCACTAAAAGTGTGTTTTTACTCAGATAACCAACCGATATGTACAATAGTGGAAATTCAATTATGTTTGTAAAAACACTATTCAATACTCTTTCTACAGTGCCACCTTGATTCTCTGTAAGCATGTCTCATGCAAACGTGATTATCTAATAAATTTTAGCTGTTTCCAGATTAGAGTACACACAAGGGTTTTGGATAGGCACACAAGGGGTTTAGTGGAGAACAGCTTCTGGAGCCAAGCACACCTGGGCTCCAAGCTCTCACACATACTAGCTGTGTGACACTGCACTGCAGATTGTCTGATACAAGACATCTCTGACACTGTACTGCAGATTGTCTCTACAAGACATCATGATCCTCGTCTGTTCATGAGTGATAGCTCTAAAATCTAGCCCTGGGCCTTTGCAGAATTAGGCATGGTAATGCATCTAAACTGCTTATTAAGGTGCTTGGAACATAGAAGTATTAGCTCAAAGTAGTAACAAAAGTATCCACTATCATTAGGTTATACATCATTTAATCTGAAGAATCCCCTACGTTCAAGGTTGATTAGGTTATCTGTGAACTTTTAACAGCCCAAGCTGACATTCTGGATCTGCCACTAACAAGACACTTTGACAGGTGGTGTTCTGCCTTCCAATTCTAATATTTACAGAGTTCTAAGTATGGTGTTTAAAGATTCTATCTTGGTTTGAGTGTCCAAGGAGAGCACATATGAATAAGCCTATTTATTTCTTTCTAAGGCTTACAATTGCAATTTAGGAATCAGTCACGAAGTGGACATTTTTATGGTTTTATGCTGTAAGTTTATGACCTATGTATCTCAGTTTCCTCATATATTTAGAGGAGAAAAATGCACGCTAGCAACCTATGTTATTATTAAAAATGTAGGAAAGATTAAAGTTGATCACTTTAAATAAACACAATATATGGGAAATTTTTTATAATTCAAACACTGGGAGTTGTAGCTACTCTGTTTAAAAGTAGATGAATCTCTACTCAAAATTCGGTTCATGTCAAGACTGATGACATCACACACACCAGGAGAGTATGAAAAGGTTTCTTACTTACGGAACTGATGCTTTTCTGGTAAAAGCAAGGCAGGCCTCCCAAGCAGGTCTGGAATGACTTGAGAGAGCTAGGAAAGAAAAATGGCATGTATTTTGATTCCCAACAACAGGTAGGGCCAATGGTAAAGTTCCCATTCAAGGACAGGAGTGTACATGGTGAAATCATCAATGCCAGAGAAGTGAGCACCCAGGCGTTTTAATCAATTTGCCCAGAGTTGAGGAAAAATAGAGGAGACACGGTAGGCCTGAGAGTTGTCAGCAGTTAAATATCAAAAATGGGATTAGATCCTTATTACACTGTGTTGGGTGACACATCATTGCACACATCTTAACTACTATCACCACTCTCAATAGGTTATTCTAACTCTATTTAGAGAATACATGAAACTCATCCACTGGGTGCCTAAAGCCTCTGTTGGAACAGCCTTGACTATTTAGGGCCACATAAGCCTTCCACCGAAACCTAAGTTTTCCACTGCACTGTCTTGCCCATTTTTATCAGGCTCTGCTCTTGCAAATTCTTTAACTACATTTCAGCAAGACGGAAAAACTGACCATCTGTAGCATTCTCTCATCTAGTCAGGGATGAAAAGAAATAGTGAAAAATTGTGATTATGCTTGGCAAATCTCTTCATGACTATCTTTTTCTAATCAGGAAAACAATTTGATCATGTTCCAAGGATTTAAAAATGAAATACATTTAACTTCTTTACCAAATTATATCGATTTTTTCAAGTTTATTTCTACTTTCAAAGGTACAAGATACATTTTCCTCTTGAACATTTTAAAATAGCATGCATAGCTGCATACTTAATAGATAGCAACTCTGAATCACAGTGATAGACAATCATTCCTACTCTAAATGCCAAATGATTATATGGTATAAACCATTAAGTACTTTGGGTGCTCAGAAGGAGACGTATGTGTTTGAGATAGAAGGCACAGGCAAGATTCTTCTCAAGAAAAGAAGGAATTCAATAGATAAATAGATTAAGAGAAATTACATGGAATGAGGAGGAGGAAATTTCAAACAGCAGGAAAAGCATAACATCACACACAGGTAACTGCTAATACAAGGCCTGCTATTTGAACACAATGTAAGTATGTGTGCTTGTGCTTTAAATATACAGACACATGGTTCCAATATAAAATAACAGAATAGGAAGTGACTTTTCCTTCCATATTCAAGGAACATGTATATTCTTTATGTTATAAAGAAATTCCTTTTTGGAAAAGTCATTAGAAACCAACTGAAATTGCCATGCCTGCTCTGAAACAAGATTTACAGAACACAAAACTACGCGTGAAATATGAAATGTTATAGACATTTCACAAGAGTTTTGAGACTAAAGGACTATTCAAAATATGGCATTGGTGGAAATGAAGGTTACCTGAGAATTAAACAGTCTCCCTTGAGAACAGTAAAATCAGCTAGGAACCATACCTATTTGAGCTCAACATCATGTTACTGGTATTTAAGCTGTGCCTGAATCATACTAGGTGATCAGAAAAGGATTTTTGGATTAATTAACACATTTATTTTCTGAGGAATCAATGGAAAAGGATCTGTACTGTATAATGTTGAGCTAAGAAAACCTTTACTAATTTAAATCAAATCCTTTTGTAAATGGAACATGTGTGCAACCTGCCAGTCACCTTAATTAGAAACCAAACTACTGCTAACAGAAGGCTATCCTATGCTTGAAAATAGTAAATGAATGTTATGATAAAATCATTATTCTAAGAAAATACACTGTGTGAACATGAGAACTATTGGGATTGGTTTCAAGAGTAGCACAGCAGGTGCTCTGTTTTTATTAAATTTGTGTATGAGCATTTAGACAGGGTTGGGTTGCTGTCAAGCAAATTGAGGACAGAAAGGTGTAGAACATATTATTACTAAAGGAAGTTAATTTCCCTTGCCCTACAATTATTCTTCAATGCAGTGTATTATTCCCCGTGTAATGTTTAAATCATGTATGTTCAGTTTAAAATTTGAAATAAGCACCTCAAAAATATGATGTAAATGGAAACTCATAATTCCTTCACTCTGAAATATCGCTATGTATAGCATGAGTGGTTTTATATCTGTTTAGCTATACAAACACAATTATATATTAATAGTTTTTTATATATTGTGGTTATTTAAGAGTTAAGGGGTTATATATGTTTATGTATAAATAAATTACCCAAGCCAGGAATAACAGTGAATTCACCAAATCCCAATATGCATTCCTCCCACATATCTCCACCCCACAAAACTTGACAGCTTTGGCTGGTACACTCTGTGATTTTCAAATATTATTATCTCAGTCTAGGATAGTCACCAATAACAATCTTCCTCATCTATGGGGATAACAAATTTAAAAAATATTCATAGGAGCTGTACAGGAACTAAAATATAGTACTATCTTTATTTTCCAAAGTATAGGTTTCTTGGTAAAACTGATTTTGAAGACACAGCTTGATCCAGAAACCTTGGGCCTTTATTCATTTATTCAAAAAATGCTTGTAGAATTATACCAACAAGTATTCTGAGCAGTGGGGATAGAGAAGTTAAATTCTCATGGAGCTTACATTCTAGTTGAGAAAAGACAGAATGAAGAAACAATAAACTATGTGGGATATCAAGAAAAGGTGTAAAGAGTGCTAGGAAGGGGACTGTCATTTTGAACAGGGTAGTTTGCAAAGCCCTCGCAAAGAGGGAGACATTTGAGCAGAGACCTGAAAGGTGCAATTATGTCTTGAGAAATAGCATTCCAGGCGGAGGAAAGTATGAATGCCAAGGCCCCAAGATGGCAGCATATCAGGCTTTCTACTTCTGTCTTCCTGAATTGAATTGCTTCCGCTACTGCTGAAGTACCACAGCCTACAACAATGGAGCACAAAGGTGCATCACAACTGCCCCTCTAATCCAGCCCCTCCATCTTATTTCATGCTGGAGCACACCTCATAGAAACATGAGCAGAGAGAGAATATGTTTTATCAGTTTATCAGTTCATTTTCATGCTGCTGATAAAGACATACCCAGACTGAAAAATATACAAAAGGAAGAGGTTTAAGGTACTTACAGCTCCACATGGCTTGGAAGGCCTCACGATCATGGTGGAAGACAAACAGAAGCAAGTCATGTCTTCCAGGGATGGCAGCAGGCCCCAAAAAAAAGCTGTGCAGGGAAACTCCCATTTTAAAACCATCAGATCTCGTGAGACTAATTGACTATCATGAGAACAGCACAGGAAAGATGCATCCCCATAATTCAATCACCTCCCACAGGGTTCCTCCCCATGGCATGTGGGAATTGTGGGATTTACAATTCAAGATGAGATTTGGGTGGGGACACAGACAAGCCATAACATTCCACCGCTGGCCTCTCCCAAATCTCGTGTTCTCACATTTCAAAACCAATCATCCCTCCCTAACAGTCTCCCAAAATCTTATTTCAGCATTAACTGAAAAGTTCACAGTTCAAAGTCTCATCTGAGACAAGGCAAGTCCCTTCCACCTATGAGCCTATAAAATCAAAAGTAAGTTAGTTACTTCCTAAATACAATGAGCGTACAAGCATTGGCAAATACAGCCACTCCAAATGGGAGAAATTGACCATAACAAAAGGGCTGCAGGCTCTACGTAAGTCCAAAATCCAGTGGGACAGTCAAATCTTAAAGCTCCAAAATGACTTCCTTTGACTCCGTATCTCACATTCAGGTCATGTTGATATAACAGATGGATTCCCATGGTCTTGGGAAGCTCTGCTCCTGTGGCTTTGCAGGGTATCTCACCCATTCTGTCTGCTTTCTCAGACTAGTGTTGAATGTCTGTGGCTTTTCCAGGTTTATGGTGCAAGCTGTCAGTGGATCTACCATTCTGGGGTCTGGAGGATGGTGACCCTCTTCTCACAGCTCCACTAGGTGGTGCCCCAGTACAGACTCTGTGTGGGGGCTCCGACCCTACATTTCTCTTTCACACTACTCTAGGAGACGTTCTCCCTGAGGGACTCGCTCCTGCAGCAAACTTCTGCCTAGACATCCAGGTATTTCCATACATCTTCTGAAATCTAGATGGAGGTTCCCAACCGTCATTCTTGACTTTCATGCACCCACAGGCTCAACACCACACAGAAGCTTCCAAGGCTTGGGGTTTGCACCCTCTGAAGCAACAGTCTAAGCTGTCCCTTGGTCCCTTTTAGCCATGGATAGAGCAGCTGGAATGCAGGGCACCAAGTCCCTAGGCTACACACAGCAGGGGGCCCTGGGTCTTGGCCACAAAACCATCTTTTCTTCGTAGACCTCTGGGGCTGTAAAGGGAGGAGCTGCCCTAAAGACCTCTGACGTGCCCTGGAGATATTTTCCACATTATTTTGGCAAATTACATTTGGCTCCTCATTACTTATGCAAATTTCTGCAGCAGGCTTGAATTTCTCCTCAGAAAATGGGATTTTCTTTTCTATCACTTTGTCAGGCTGCAAATTATCTGAACTTTTATGCTCTGTTTCCCTTTTAAAACCGAGTGCCTTTAACAGCACCCAAGTCATCTCTTGAATGCTTTACTGCTTAGAAATTTCTTCCACTAGACACCCTAAATCATCTCTCTCAAGTTCAAAGTTCCACAAATCTCTAGGGCAGGGGCAAAATGTCACCAATTTCTTTGCTAAAACATGTAAAGAGTCACCTTTACTCCAGTTCCCAACAAGTTTCTCATCTCCATCTGAGACCACATTAGCCTAGATTTTATGGTCCACATTATTATCAGCATTTTGGTCAAAACCATCCAACAAGTCTTTAAGAAGTTCCAAGCTTTCCCACATTTTTCTATCTTCTTCTGAGCCCTCCAAACTGTTCCAACCTCTGCCTGTCACCCAGTTGCAAAGTCGCTTCCACATTTTCAGAGCACTCCACTCCTGGTACCAATTTTCTGTATTAGTCTGTTTTCATGTTGCTGATAAAGGTACACCTGAGACTGGAAAATTTACGAAAGAAAAACGTTTAATGGATTTACAGTTCCACATAGTTGGGGAAGCCTCAGAATCATGGCAGAAAGTAAGGAGAAGCAAGTTACATTTTACATGGATAGTGGCAGACAAAAAAAGAGCTTGTGAAGAGAAAGCCCCACTTTTAAAATCCTCAGATCCCATGAGACTCATACACTATCACGAGAACAGCACAGGAAAGACATTCCCCCATAATTCAATAGTCTCCCATGGGGTTCCTCCCATGACACATGGGAATTGTGGGAGTTACAATTCATGATGAGATTTGGGTGGGGATACAGCCAAAACATGTATATCAGTAATCTGAACATCAGAGAAAAAGCAGAGCCATGATTTGAGGCTATGCTAGAAGAATGTGATTTTCTCCAAAATCACCAAATAAAAGAGAATATTTTTATTTTTATGGGAATGAGGCAATAATAGGAGAAGACATAGGAACCAGAAGTGATCCTCCCAAGGAAATAATTGAATATGATTTTCTGTATGTCTCTCTGAGAGTGGGGGATGAATAAAGTGTTTCTTTCTGTTTTAAAAAGGTCATATTATATATATTCTCCAGATATTTTAAAGATAATTTACTCTTACATAGTATATGTTTTCTCTGTAATAAGGTAATTACTTTTACTATCTTCTCTGTGACTATTTTTCAACCATTTGTGTCACTCAATGATACTGAATAAAATATTTGAATTCTGTAGTTCTCTATTTAAGGAATGAATTCTTGTCAAAATATCTGAGGGAGTCCTCAGTCACTCCCCATCTTTTTTATGGGAAGTTATTTTTCATTTCATTCAGTTCAACTGAAACTTGAGGGGCAAGGGATGTTGAGCACTGACTTGGAACTCATAAACTTTGGAGAGTCCAATGTGAACAAATTATGCCCTTAGACCAAGCCAGAAAGGAGCCAAAGTTTATGGCTTCATTTTCTTCTCCATTAGGAACCTGAGTAAGTCAAAGAGAAAGCAGTTACAGATGGGATAGACAGGGATCATGTATATATTCATTTTGATAATTTTTTGTGGAAAAGCAATTGGCATTTCAGAATACCAATTATGTAGTTAACCTATACCTCTAGGGAAACTCACAATTTAGCATTTCAAAAGATTTGAACCATTATAAAGTCAATTTCTTGTACTAATCACCAGTCTTTGTACAGATAACTTCAGTATAATTCTGAACATCATGGTCAGTAGATAGGAAATTGAACTTATTAGACTAATGTAATTAATTAAATCTAGTACTGAAAAAACATTTACTCTTGTAAAAGACACTCCAGGCTACCTCTTTATGTGTCATTCCAGCTCTAGTTCTTGAGATGAGATTTTTAAAAATAAATAAAATAATTCAAATAATGAAAAATTCTGTGGACAGCAAATTGTCAAATTAGAAATTAGTCTTGTTCATCTTGTTTTATGGAAGTGAGCGATGTTATCTTCCAAAAATTACATTGAAAGTATTTTTTCTAACATCCTTGAGAAATAGCTGGCCAAGCACAATCTGACAGTACCTTTCTTTCCCTATTCTGCTCAGGGGCAGCCCAACTTGCATTTTCAGTGAACCCTGTTTAGTCCTTGAAGATCACAGGGTTCCCAAACATGTCTGAAGCTTCCATGCCAGAGAAAATGAGGCAGTCAATGCCAGCAGATGGCAGTATCCAATGCCACTACTTGCTGTGGCCCACAAGAGAACTCATGACTCAGAGGTCCGGGAGGAGGTCGACCTTCCTAGCGGCAACTGAGCAAACATTTTTAATTTCACAGCTACTAGGGTATCCCTGAATAGAATGCTGGATGGATTCTCTTAGCACACTCAGATGAACCACCCCAACCTGCTCACAATGTATACCCTGCTGAACTAATTCTTGATCAGACAAAGCAAGTGCTTATGGAAATATTAAAGTAGGGATTCTGAGAAAAATGAGAAAATTAAATTATTGACTGTATTTGAGATATCCAGTTGTGTGCTACAGAATGACAGTCCTATCAATGACAGCCCATGTACACTACAGTAGTCTCATAAGATTATAATATTGTATTTTTACTGCCCCTTATCTATGTTTAGATGCACACAAACTTAGCATTGTATTACAACTGCCTGCAGTATTCAGTACAGCAATGTGCAGTACAGGTTTGTATCTTAGGAGGACACTCATTCAAGGACACTTATCCCCCTTCCAAAAAATAGGTCTCAATGGAGACACCTGAAAAGGATCTGAACAGACACCCTCCCTCATCTTCCAATAAGAAGGCCTCTGAATGGAGGCACTTAAACTTGAAATGCAGGAATACCTATGAGCATGGTCACTGGGTTGGGGGAGGTGCTGGGAGGCTGAGTCCTCCAATGCAACTCCCTCCAGAGAGAGCAATGCACTAATTATACATCAAGCTTGAACTGTGCAGGGCAGCTTTCTTTCCATTAGCATGGCCAGGTAAAGACTTTGTAATTTCTGTGATCATGTTTGAATGATAAGATACAGAATTGTGGCCTAGAGCCAAACTTCTCAGTTATAAATTAAAATTATTTTTATTTTCACCTTTGCTTACATCTGTTATGCATGTACCTGTGTGTGTGCATGTGCGTGTGTGTGTGTGTGTGTAATTTTCCTCTATTGTGTTAAGTAGGGATCTACCATATGTTCTTAAATATAGGACTCTAAGAGTATTATTTTAATTTATATACTTCTAAGAAAGGAAAGAAAATGCTTCCAATTAAACCGACTCTCCACTAACTGTAAGAGATAGACATTTCAGAAATGTTAAAATATGAAAAGAAGTGGTGTTAGAATCAATGAAATGTAGTAACTTTGCCTATTTTATTGCAAGCTGACACTCAATGGTCTTTCTACGACTAATTGAATACCTCACACTTTTCTCACTTACATGAAATTTTTCTAAATAAATTATATTTTCATGTAAACATAGGTTTTCTGCACTCTCCATTTTGTTCTATTAGTCTTTCCATCAATTACTAGATGAATAACATCCTATCTCAATTTCCATCTTTTACTTTGACATCATTAGAGTATCAACTTTTCTAATAGACATTTAAATTGTTTCAATTGTTTGTACTTACAGACAATGCAAATTTAAATTCATACAAGTTCATTTTTGTATTAAGGTTAAATTTCTGAAGGTGAAATTATCAAAGGATATGAAATTTAATTTTAATAGATACTGTCAAATTTTTCTCCAAATATTGGATTATCTTAATGTTCCATCAACTGTGTGTCTATATATTTGTTTCTCTATAACTTTATTAACTCTAAATGTAATAAAACGTAAAAATAATTTCTGCTAACCTGGTAGTTTTAAACTAACATTTTATTGTGGCTTTATTTGCATCTTCCTAATCATATGTGAGACTGAGAAGCTTTTCATATTCTGTTGGTGAGTTACAATTCTTTTTTTAGATTCATTTTGTGTAATTTGTTATTCATTGCTAATTCTTCTCTTCCCCCAGCTGACCAACATTTTATTCATATGCAACTTTGTTTTCCCTTAGTAAGGAAACCTTTTTGGTCTTCTCCATTCTTCCACATATCACATTTGTGTTTCCATCCTCCTTTTAATATTCTGGTAGCTGATATCTTTCTCCCCTTAAAAATTTTAACTGCATTGACCCAGATGGAAAAATAAAACTTTTTTCTGTAAATGATTAATACCTTTCCTTTTGGCCAAGTTTGTCTCAACCATTACTGCCCAACATCCCTGAGCTAATTGCTCAACACCCACATTATAAATACACACAGCTGAAGTCTTGGCTGGTGACTTAACAATACAGCATGTCCACCAGGAAATAATTTTCTCTTTTCATATACTCCACCAAACATTTCCAAAGCACAACTTGTTAGCGTGAATGCCAATCCACTATCCTTCCCATTATAGCATTTGAGGTTGAATTCACATATCTTGGAGTTTTTTTGGGTTAGAATTCATTCTAATCACTTTTCATTTCAGAAATCTTTTCCTCACATAACAACATTCATTTCATATCATTTTAAAAATAGCCAGGAAAGCTAATGTAGCTGCCAAAATTCTATGGACACCAGAAGCTGAACTCCTAGACTTAGACAACCCCTGAGAAGAAGAGGTGTAGGTCCATCCCCTACCATATCAAACTGCCACATGGCCATGTGTGTGTCACTGACCTAGGCCTCACACACAGTCAGCTGGAGGTCCATGATGATGGAATGGAGAAATATTAGAGAATAGAAGAGGAAATGACTTGGTGAGCACTACTGAGGGACCAGCAACATTACACAATGAGGTCTTGGAGTGCAAGGGATCACATGGGAGTTGTTCTTGCAAACATAATTTATTTAGAAAAATTTCATGTAAGTGAGAAAAGTGTGAGGTATTCATTTAGCTTTACAAGTGGCCCCTAGGGTACTGCTATAGCTTTGAAGTAGCCCATGGCCTTCAGCTTCACCCTGATGGCAAAGTCAAAATTACTATAGTACAGTAAGTGCGTTAAAATTTGTCTTAAATTTCAGAGAACATCAGGTTCTTAATATTTTTCAACACTAACAGAACTTCAATCCAGAGAAGCTGAGCAGTCCCCTAATTATGTGGTGCCCTGTGGATTATGGCCACCCTGTATTTTATATTCCTGCTTATCTGGGAGTGTCTGGTTCTTACCCAGTTTCAGGCCATTGTCTAGACTGTTGAGTTTTACATCATTCTGTGGAAATATTCAAACAGAACAGACTCTTATATTGTATAAAATTTTCCTTTTAATTAAGTAAGCTATCTACCCACCATAGTGCCTAAGATGAAGCCTATATAATGCTATATTAAACTGTGTGATTTAAAGTGGATATATGTTCTCTGAAACCCAAAGGAAAACAAGAGCACTGGAGATTGAGATATTTCCTTTTTGGAGTATCCATCTTTATATTTCTATTTCTTATTTCCGATTATTTCTCAGAGTACTGAACAGAATGACACCTCTTACCTACCACATCATTCCAGCAGTCTACCAATATGCTGGAAGCATCATGGACCACCACACAAGGAACCTGCTATTCCAGCAACCATCAGGGATGTTCCAAGAAAGTTGACATAAAGTCTTCACAAGCAAACAAAAAAACAGAAAACAGTCATGCTTATACCAAAAGAAAAATACAAATCAACTAGCACACCAACAAGAAGCAAAACAAGAAGGGATGGGAGTAGGAGCTCCTCAAAAGCAATGAGAGCAGTCTCATGGGATTTGTCTCTACTTCTTACTCTGTTTTACACAAATGTTTGTTCTGATATAATTTCCCCTGTGTCCAACTCTCTCAATTACTTAAATTAAAGGGATGTAATTTTAGCTTTCTGGCATGTCCCTAAATCTCTGCCTTTTGTCTTATATAAGAATTGAAAATTGCTGGGAATATAATTCTTGGATCAAACTTCTTTTCTCTAAAACTTTGTTTTCTTAGCCTACATGAGAAGCCTGATGCTGTTTTCATTCTCTTCCATCTGTAGGCTTATAAAGTTTTTTCTACCTCTGTCATTCAGAAAATTCCCTAGGTATATATTTCTAAATTAATCCTATTCTGAACTCAGTGAGGTTTTCTACTTAAGAATTTAAAACTTTCTGTTATTCAAGTTTTCTTCTATTGTTTGGTCATTTCTTCTAGCTCAACTCTCCTTCTCTCTTTTTAGGAAGCCCTGGATCATTGCCATGTCTCATCTTTTCATTCATGTTTTCTATTATTTTTGCACTGACTTCCATTTGGTCTTCCAGAGAAATAATTTAGTTACATCAGTTTTGAGTTTCTTTATTGAAATTTTAAACTTAAACACCATTGATATAGTTTGGCTGTGTCCCCACCCAAATCTCATCTTGAATTGTAGCTCCCATAACTCCCAGGTGTTGTGGGAGGGACCCAGTGGGAGATAATTGAATCATGAGGGCTTTCTCATGGTAGTGAATAAGTTTCACAAGATCTGATGGTTTTATAAGAGGAAACCCCTTTCGCTTGGTTCTTATTCTCTCTTGTCTGCCATGTAAGACTGGCCTTTCACCTTCTGCCATGATTATGAGGCCTCACCAGCAACGTGAAACTGTGAATCTACTAAACCTCTTTTTCTTTATGAATTACCCAGGTTCAGGTATGTCTTTATCAGCAGTGTGAAAATGGACTAATACAGTAAATTGGTACCAGTAGAGTGGGGGCACTCTTGTAATTATACCAGAAAATGTGAAAATGGCTTTGGAACTGTAACAGACAGAGATTGGAATAGTTTGGAGGGTCAGAAGAAGACAGAAAAAAATGTGGAAAAGTTTGGAACTTCCTACAGACTTGTTGAATGGCTTTAAATGAAATGCAGATAATGATACGGACATTGAAATCCAGGGTGAGGTAGTCTCAGATGGAGATGAGAAACTTGTTGGGAATTGGAACAAAGGTGACTCTTTCTATGTTTTAGCAAAGAAATTGGTGGCATTTTTCCTCTGCCCTAGAGATTTGTGAAACTTTGAACTTGAGAGAGATGATGTAGGGTTTCTAGTGGAAGAAATTTCTAAGCAGCAAAGCACTGAAGGGTGACTTGTGTTCTGTAAAAAGCATTCAGTTTTAAAAGGGAAACAGACCATAACAGTTTAGAAAATTTGCAGCCCAACCAACGACACAACAGAAAATAAAAACCCATTTGCAAAAGAGAAATTCAAGCCTGCTGCAGAAATTTGTATAAGTAACAAGGAGCCAAATGTTGATTTGCTAAGACATTGGGGAAAATGTCTCCAGGACATGTCAGAAGTCTTAATGGCAGCCCCTCCCATCACCAGCCTGGTGCAGGCTAGGGTCTTGGTGCCCTGCATTTCAGCCAATCTAGTCATGGCTAAAATGGG
This sequence comes from Colobus angolensis palliatus, assembly GCF_000951035.1. NCBI lineage: Eukaryota > Metazoa > Chordata > Mammalia > Primates > Cercopithecidae > Colobus > Colobus angolensis. The sequence goes on along the minus strand of NW_012116032.1, from coordinate 2,785,850 downwards.
CTGAGGTACAGCTGAGGCTGTGACTTCAGAGGATGCAAGCCCCAAGCCTTGGCAGCTTCCACATAATGTTGAGCCTACAGGTGCACAAAAGTCAAGAATTAAAGTTTGGGAACCTCTGCCTAGATTTCAGAAGATGTATGGAAACGCCTGGATGTCCAGGCAGGAGTTTGCTGCAGGGGCAGGGTCATCATGGAGAACCTCTGCTAGGGCAATGTGAAAGAGAAATGTGGGGTTGAAGCCTCCACAGAGAGTCCCTACTGGAGTACAGCCTAGTGAAGCTGTGAGAAGAAGACCATATCCCACAAACTCCAGAAAATGGTAGATCCACCAACTGACTGCACCATGCCAGAAAAGCTGCAGACACTCAACACCAGCCTGTGAAAGAAGCTAGCAGGGAGGCTATACTTGCAAAGCCACAGAGGCAGAGCTTCCCAAGACCATGGAGACCCACCTGTTGCATCAGTGTGACCTGGATGTGAGACATGAAGTCAAAGGAGATCATTTTGAGGCTTTAATATTTGACTGCCCCCCAGGATTTCAGACATTCATGGGGCCTGTATCCTCTTTGTTTGGGTCAATTTCTCTCATTTGGAATGGCTGTATTTACCCAATACTTGTACCCCCATTGTATCTTGCAAGTAACTAATTTGTTTTTTATTTTACAGGCTCATAGGCAGAAGGCATTTGCTTGCCTCAGATGGGACTTGACTTTTGAGTTAATGCTGAAATTAATTAACATTTTGGGGCACTGTTAGGAAGGCATGATTGGTTTTGAAATGTGAAGACATGAGATTTGGGAGGGGCCAGGGGCAGAAAGATATGGTCTGGCTGTGTCCCTACCCAAATCTCATCTTGAATTTTAGCTCCCGTAATTCTCACATGTTGTGGGAGAAAAACAGTGGGAGACAATTGAATCATGGGGATGGTTCCCCCAAATTGTTTTCATAGTAGTGAATAAGTCTCATGAGATCTGATGGTTTTATAAGGGGAAAACCCTTTCACTTGGTTCTTACTGTCTCTTGTCTGCCACCATGTAAGACATGCCTTTCACCTTCTGCCATGATTGTGAGAACTCCCCAGCCATGCGAAACTGAGCATCCATTAAACCTCTTTTTCTTTATAAATTATCCAGTCTTAGGTATGTCTTTATCAGCACCATGAAAATAGACTAATAAAACCATGTTTTTCATTTTCTAAAACTCTATTCATTTTGTAGTTTTCTGATTGTTCCATTGTGGTATGAAATCATAATAATTTACATTATGATTCATTCAAGATTGTCTTCTGTTTTAAAACTAAACATTTTCTTAATAGGAATCACTGCTTTGATCACTTGACTTCATCTAAAATTAGTGTGTTCTTATGAACTATTCTTTACCTTTGTATTCTTGTCTTTGGGTAACGGTTCCCTCAAACAATTCTAGTCATCACTTTAAATTCTCCAGGGAACCTGATCTGAAATCATTAGGAATACTGTATGTGTTTGTTGGCTATTAGGCAGACAGTGACTCTTTTGGCTCCACTGAGGCTAATTCTTGCTTAGACCTTCACTTCATGTCTTTCTTGTAAAAGTGGAGAGAGATAGACTTCTCTCAGTTGCACTGAAGAAGAGTGTATTCCAGCAGTCAATGTCTAATAATAAGTTGTTAGAAACATCCTTATTATTTTTATATAATTGCACATATAGGGCAGGACAAAGTCATTTGGAGACCCTCATCACTGAAGACATAACAATATGTCTGCTGTCTTCCTCCATACTATTTGTAACTCATAATAAAAAATAATAACTAGGCAAGGGAGGATGAAGAGGTATGGCACAGAGGATGTTTAGGGCAGTGAAACTACTCTGCATGATACTATCATGGTGTATATATGTCCTTATACATTTGTCCAAACCCATTGTTCTGCTCCATTTGGGCTGCTACCACAAAATACCTAAATTTGGGTGGCTTATAAACTATAAAAATTTACATCTTACGGTTGTAGTGGCTGAGAAGTCCAAGATCAAAGCATGAGCAGATCTGGTACCTGGTGAGAGATGGTTTCCTGCTTCATAGATGGTACCTTCTCACTGCATCCTCACATGGTAGAGGGACAAATGAGCTCCCTTCAATCTCTTTTATAAGAGCAGTAATCCCAATAATTAGTAAGCTCTGAAAGCCCCATCTGTTAATACCATCACATTGAAGATTAGGTTTTGACATATAAATTTGAGGAAGACACAAACATTCAGACTATTGCACCTATAGAATACACAGCACCAAGAATGAATCCTAATACAAACTATTGACTGGGTGATAATGATGTGTCAATGTAGGTTCATCAGTTGTAACAAATGCACCACTCTGTTACGGGATGTAGATAGTAGGGGAGGCTATGTAGGGGTAGCAGTTAGATGAGAAGTCTCTGTACCTTCTACCATGACTCAGTACTTTTCTAGCCATTCTCCCCTCCTTCCCCTAGGACTCAAGGTCTGTAAAATGTCAGGAGCCTAAGTTCAGGGTTCCCATTACAATGAGACAATTTCTTCCACCTGTACTGCTAGTTTTCTGACTTACCCTCACCTGGAGCCATTCCATGGGGAGAAAGGAAACACTGAGGGAGCCAGAACTCTTCTCTTTTTGGCTCTTGCTTATATACTATTACAGTAAGTGAGTAAAGATTTGTTGCTTTTAGATTGGCTCATTTTCCTAAGTGACCTGACCACCTGGATACCTCATAGCTCATGACAATAATTGCATTAGTGAAAACATCATAAAGAAAAATATTTTTATAAGCTTAATTACATACCAACTAAAATAGTATATTAAGAACCCCTACAAAAAGATAAAATCCACAAGATAGACAAGGAGAAACTATTTGCACAATATATAAAAGAAAAGGCAAAGCCAGCATATATAAAATGTTTCCACAAATTAATAAAAAAAGAAAAATTCACAGAAAAAAATAAAAACAGATGACATAACTAATACAAACTCACATACAATAAGGGAAATAGGGATAGAAATAAAATATTATACTCATCAAAGTGGTAAAATCTGATTTAAAATATTAATAATACTGAATAGACTATGGCAAAACAACCTTCCCCATATACTCTTGGGGTATATGTTGGTATAAATATACTCTGGTTCCAAAATTATATTTATAGGTCTTCATTTTACAGAAATATTTTCCCAATTGCACCAAAGCATAAGTGTAAAGTTATTCCACTCAGAATTGCCTCTAATATTGACAAAATAAGAACAAGCTATATATTAGGTATATTTTAACTAAATTCAAAACATCTACATTATGATTTGTCAAGCATCCATTAAAAATTATGGGTTTAGATTTCTGAGTTGAAATGGAGGAATAAAATAAGAGTTCCCTTTTTAATCTTAACTATATGAATAAATAGGTAAAACACAGAAACAAGGAAGAAAGAAAACATTTATAAATATCCATAGCTAATTTTCTCCTGTGTTAAATTAAGGAATAAGAGCATGAAAGATAAGTAAGAAGGTAGAAGATAAAATAGAAAAGCATCCCCTCTGGATCTTGCAGTTTAATAAAGATATGACTGAAATGTACTGGTTTTATCTATTCTCTAACTTTTATAAAAAAAATCCAAAGGTTACAGAATTAAGATCAAGAAAACTTATCTGTCATACCAATTAGTATAAAAGGGATTAATTAGTCTATTAAAACAAACAGATTAAATTTGAAAGTAAAACCAACTGTATCCTGTGTTTAGGAGAGAAAATTAAAGCAAGTGACTCACAAGAGTTGGAAGTAAAAGAGTGGGCAATTATATAACAAGTAAATGCAATTAAAAATAGGAAAATTGACATATTAATATTAACCAACAGGGAAATTGAAGCAAAAACTTTAAATGAGTCAAGTGACAACTTTATTAATAATACATTGCAAAATTCACAAAGAAGACAACATTTATTCATCTGATTATATAAAATCTGAATGTATAAAACAAATATTTCAGGAAATGTAACATAAAATAGACAGCATATTAATAACAAAAAATTTTAACTTTCTCAGTCTCTAAATAATCAGGTAAAAATTTTTAAAAGGGCAAACAGGAAGTATAAATAACAAAAATGTAGATCAAAAATATATATTAATCTATACACTCTGAAAGCCATGAACACACTTTTAAGTGCTTACATATTTTGAAGTTTGACTTTATATTATTCCAAAAATTATCTTCAATATATTATAAAAAGATAAAACCATGAGAAAAAATTATCTTATTACAAGTTTGTAAAAATACAAAAGAATAACAAAAAGAAAATGCCAAAACATTAGTTCTTTGAAAATTATTTTTAATTTCACTTCAGAAAGAAAATGGAAATAGCCAATCACCTGAAAAACAGAAAGTATTTTTGCAAATAATAAATAAATAAAAATCTATGACTTTATATGTTGATTTTGTAGAAAATAAAGCCACTGTGTTAATTATCCAACACAAAAAAACTAGAGTCAAACAAAACAAACTCAAAGAAATAAAAAATAAAGATAAAACAGAAAATTATATATTTGGGAAAAGAATGGAAAACTAATACATTAATTCCAGGGGTATTTCCTTGAGAAAAGCAAACAAGCAGTAAAACAATTAAGCCTATATTTAACCTAATTGTGAAAAAAGAGAGAAGATACAAACACACACAAAGACATACATATGAGGTAATCATTGCAGATGAAGAAGAAATTAAAATAATAACAAAACTTACTGAAATAAATGCAATTAAATTTGGTAATCTGGAAAAAAAATAGATGATATACTAGGAAAATAATTTCTAAATTGATCACTTAAAAAAGAAAGATACAAAAAAATTGTGTAACTTTTTTGAATGAGATAAGTTACAGAGCTGCTCTGTAGACGTGATAGGAGACAGCTAGGTGGGTAGGTGAAGTCCATCACAACTTTGGTGGAACAAATATCTCCGACTATCTAAAATGCTCTGGAGCATATGAGAAAAATGAAAGATTCCAAATTCTGTCTATGAATTAAATATAACATATATCACACAGCTGTACAAAAACAATATATTAGTCCGTTCTCACACTGCTGTAAAGAAATACCTGAAAATGGGTAATTTATAAAGAGTTTTAATTGGTTCATGGTTCTGCAGGCTGTACAGAAAGCATGGCTGGGGAGGCCTCAGGAAACTTACAATCATGGCAGAAACTGAAGAGGAAGCAGGCACGTCTTACTTGGCAGGAAAAGGAGAAAGAGATGCTACATACTTTTAAACAACTAGATCTTGTGAAAACAAACTCACTATCACCAAAACAGCAAGGGGGAAATCCACCCCCATTATCCAGTCACCTCCCACTAGGCACCTCCTCCAACACTGGGGCTGAATACTCAGACATGAGATTTGGGCAGACACACAGATCCAAACGATATCAAAACAGAAAAAGAAAGCCAGGGGGGATACCCAACCAATCACATATAATAATATCAATGCAAAATATTGGCCTACAGAGTTAACTAGAATATTTTCTAGAAATGAAAAGTTGTTTCAGTATTACAAACTATCTTAATGTTATCCATTGTATTAATAGCGTGGCAGGTTGTGTAGACTGTCTCTCTCAATAGCCATTTAAGCCCCTTTGGGTTATGCTTTCCTTATACTGCAGAGGCTGAAACTCTGAAATCTGCAATTTTTTTTTTTTTTGAGACAGAGTCTCGCTCTGTCGCCCGGGCTGGAGTGTAGTGGCCGGATCTCAGCTCACTGCAAGCTCCGCCTCCCGGGTTTACGCCATTCTCCTGCCTCAGCCTCCGGAGTAGCTGGGACTACAGGCGCCCGCCACCTCGCCCGGCTAGTTTTTTGTATTTTTTAGTAGAGACGGGGTTTCACCGTGTTAGTCCTGACCTCGTGATCCGCCCGTCTCGGCCTCCCAAAGTGCTGGGATTACAGGCTTGAGCCACCGCGCCCGGCCTGAAATCTGCATTTCTGAGTCACACTTGCATCTGGGAAGCTGGGTGTGATTTAGGTCCTGCCAATCAGGCAGGCAAATCAGACTTTAAGGCTTGAAGTTGAAACTGAGTTAAGAGAAAGAGAGGCAGGGAGTGAGGATCTCCTCTGTGGTAAGAATTCAGGTGCAGCCCTTTGGAACCATAGTAGAGCTCCCTGATTCAGCAACTTCAGTAACAATGGCAGCTGCTTTCTAGATGAGGGCAGTGAGTATGACATGAAAGGAAGCTCAATCTGGAGCCAGTTACTAGAGCTCTTAAAAAGATTTCAAAATCCATAAACTATCTTTTAAG
>NW_012116032.1:2774720-2779526 GCF_000951035.1 Colobus angolensis palliatus | reverse complement strand
AAAAAGATTTCAAAATCCATAAACTATCTTTTAAGAAATCTTTTTCTGCCCAAACTAGCTGGAGAGATAATTGTTGCCTAACATTTATAAACAGGTCAAAGAAAAAAGAACATATGACCAGCCACCTTGATGTCAAAAAGATTTTTATAAAATTCAATTACTTTCTTATTAGAATTTGTAAACAAAATTGTAATATAGGCAGATACTTTCTTAATGTAATAAAATATGTTTTTAAAACAAGTTGATATTATGCTTGATGGATGAACACAAAGTATTCCCATTAAAGTACAAAGTTGCACAAAGTTGTGCATCCTCACCAGTATTTTTAAAGGCATTTTTGCTGGCAGTACCAACCAATATAATTGGAGAAGTGAAAGGAAAAAGAAGTATAACAATTGAAGAGAGGAGCAATTTTTTATTATGTTTATGACTAGAAAATTCAAGAGAATCAACTAAAATTACTTGAAAAAATAGGTTATATAATGGTTAAATGAATATACGTAAGTCGAGCTTTTCTGTTTACAAATAATCACACAGAAAAAAATGAGAAGAAATCTTATTTATAAGACACCAAAGACAAAAAAGCCAAAACAAAACAGAACTTTAATGTAATAAGCAATGTGTCATTCTCATACAAAGATAACTTTACAACTCCAAGAAATATAAAAGAAGACTTAATTTCTTACTATATATGAACACAGTATTTTAAAGACATCTAAAATATGAATCTACACAGTTTATATGGTTCCAATGAAAATAACATGAGTATTCAATATCCGTTTATTGAAATTAGATTAACTGATTTAAAAATTTAAAATGCAAAGCATGCAAGAAAAGCCATAAAAATTCTAAAATGTTAGAAATGAGATAATTTATGACTATAGCTACCAGCTATTAAAACAAACTTGGCAGCTATAGTCATTAAAATAATATGTTATGGTTCATGATTAGATGGAGAGTTTTCAGAAATAATCTTAATTAAATGTCAGCAATTAGTATATGACAAAAATGGCATAGCAAAATAGGAAGAAAATATGTTTTTTGTTTGTAATAATTTTAGATAGATGAAAGATTTAGATGTTTAAAAATAACTGCAAAACTGCCAGAACAAAAAAGAGGGAAAACTTGCATCCAATATTGCAGTAAGAAATTCATCTCAAGATGACAAAATACACAAAAGCCATAAAGAAAATTACTGATAATTTTAAAATAAATAAAATTTTTATATGGTCATAATATGCTAACAATATTATAAACTAAGTACAAAGGGAAATAGAAAAATGAGAAAATATAAAATTATAACACATTAGTCAAATTACTTATTTACTTTTTTTCATAAAAGCTTTAAGATATGATGCACATGCCACACTCTTCCTGATTTAAAATGCACAGTGCAATGGCAGCTAATATATTCACAATCAATTTTAGAATATTGTCATCATTCTAAAAGAAGTTCTGTATTCATTAGCAGTATTCCCATTTCACCCCAGCACTGTGCTCTCAGCCCAAGGCAACCTATATTCTGTCTCCATAGATTTGCCTATATGTTGTCTTTTGTGATTGACTTCTTTCACTTAGCATAATGTTTTTCAGGTTCATTTATGTCGTATTGTACCATGTATCCGTATTTCATTTCTTTTTAGTGATTAATAATATTCTATTTTATGTATATTTATCCATTATCAGTTAATGAACATTTAGATTGTTTTCACTTGTGACTATTATGAATAATGCTGCTAAGAACACATGTATGTACAAGTTTTTATGTGGATATGTTTTTATTTGTCTTGGGTATATACCTAGAAGCAAATCACTGGGTCATATGGAAACTATTTTTAAATAATTGAGGAATTAACAGACTGTTTTCCAAAGTGCCTTCACCATTTTATATTTCCAATCAAGGTGCAGGAGAGTTTGAAGTTCTTCATATATTTGAAAACAGTTGTTATTATTTTACTCACATTACATACAGAAAATATGTTATATGCATATATGTATGTCAATGATATGGTGGGTATGAAGTGTTAGCTCACTGTGGTTTTTATTTGCATTTCTCTAACGGCTAATGATTATGAGAATCTTTTTGTGTGTTTATTATCCATTTGCATATCTTCTTTGAAGAAATATCTATTCAGATGTCTGCCCACTTTAAATTGTTTTCTTTTTGCATTGAGTTGCAAGAATTTTTCAAACTTTCTGATTACTAGTCCTTTAACAGATAAATGATTTGCAAATATTTTCACACACTCTCTGTGTTGTCTTTTAACTTTCTTGAAAGCGTCCTTTGAATCTGGTCTTCTAGTCTTTCCTTTTCCAGCTTAGAATTAATACCCTACTAGGACTTGGGCTGAGAGCAATCAGAGTCCAGCATTTTGGGCTTTCCATGCCTGGAATAGAGCCTCTAGTCTATGCATGGGGAGCAAATGGAAGAAGGAAGCATCCAACCTCTTGGCCCCACTTGTCAGAATTTTGCCAGCAACTGAGAAATGTTGGTGGTCTGCTTCCCCGGGTGAGATACTGTATCACTAGATCAGGAGCTGAAGGCACATGAGGCCTCCCCTTTTTTGCCACACCACCAGGCTGGGAATTCCATTATGCGATGAGCTGGGAAGTGGAGGCTGGAAGGGAATGAGTGGGTCACGGCTCAAAGGTTACAGACTCTCATTCTTTGGAAATATTTGGTAGGATTTTTTCCAAGTAAATGTTTCTACATCTGCTATTTGTGCCTAAATTTCCAGAAACTTTGTCAATTATTTTTTTATCAATTATTATTGTTTTACTGGGGACAGGTCCACAGGATTCCTAATACAACTGTTCAAGAAATGGAGCTCTGCTAAAAGTTCCATTTACAAAAAGAATTTTATGTTCATTTGTATGTATTTATTATTTAATAAATAGACAGGCTCTAACTGTGTAACACAGGCTGGTCTCAATCTCCTGGGCTCTAGTGATCCACCAGCCTCAGTCTCCCAAAGCATTGGGATTACAGGCATGAGCCACCACACTGAGCCTAAAAAGAATTTTAGAAAAAAAAAGTAGCAACCTTTATTTTATTTATTTATTTATTTATTTGGGGGGACGGAGTCTTGCTCTGTCGCCCAGGCTGGAGCGCAGTGGCGCCATCTCGGCTCACTGCAACCTCTGCCTCGGGAGTTCAAGTGATTCTCCTGCCTTAGCCTCCTGAGTAGCTGGGACTACAGGTATGTGCCACCATGCTGGGCTAATTTTTTTGTATTTTGTTTAGTAGAAACAAGGTTTCACTGTGTTAGCCAGGATGGTCTTGATTTCCTGACCTCATGATCCACCTGCCTCAGCCTCCCAAAGTGCTGGGATTACAGGAGTGAACCACCTACCCATCCGCAACATTTATTTTTAATATGGCCATTCTACCTGTTATATCTGAATCACAGAATGTTAGAAAGAACTTTCTGAAATCATTAATTACAATTCTTCATTCTACAAATAGGGAAGTTATCTATTCCTTTTGAATAGGTAAAAAGATTTTGCTAAGCATTGCAACTCAGTGCCAGAGCCAGTACAGGCTCCTGTGCCATGTGACTTATGTTCTTATTGTCAACTTGGGAAAGAAGTCTGTATATAACAAGTGCCCTAACTAATCCCAGGCAGAAGTGACAAACATTATCATTGCTTTATTCCTTTGTGTTTCATAGCTTCATCATGTGCAGCAAGATTCTGTTTTCCTCACATATAATGTTGTGTGTTAAGATGAGAGCAAAGCAAGGTGTTCGGGATAAGAATGAAAATGGGTAGGAGAGGGGATAGGCCATTGTTGCTGTATTAGCAGCACTAGTATCTTTATCGGCAACATATCTGATATTTTTCAAAATTTTGTTTTTGAGAGACAATGTGGTAAGCTCTTCCTACTAAGAACATAAAGGAAATGATCTTAAAAATAAATTTTAGTTATCTGAAATATTTGCTCTTATTACTTTTTCTGTCACCCAAATTAATATTGTGTTTTCAACATGTTTTGTGCACTGAAAATCTTTTTAGATCCACAAAAGAAATCTTGGGTTTGACTAATAGTGTAAGAATAACTTTAAAAGTACTGGCAAGATTGATATGCTAGGGATTTAAATACACCTATCACTGAATGTTAATTATTACAGGTAGCAGTGTCACCCATGGAAATTAAATTGCTAGCTATAGATAAATATACTAAAAACATTCACAAGATTTCCAACTCTTTTACCAACCCAGTTTTAACAGTCTCACATCTACCCTCTCCCACGGCTGCCCATGGGCTAAAAGAACACAGGCATATGACTGCAGGTGAAAAAAACCACAAAACCTTACCATTCTCCAATTCTCTGCCTTTCTCAGCCAGATAAAATGCCCAGTTGGCTGACTTTGAGGTCAAATTGCAAACCTATTTATGTAAAATATCTCTTTTAGGCTAGCAGTTTTAATATATTATTTTTTTCAGTTTTGAGTTGCTACTAAGTCTTGATTTACTTGATTCTTGATGTAGTTTTTGAAAAGACATAATCAAAAATCCACTAAAATGTCACATTAAAGAGGGAGGATGGGATAAGATAAAATAACAATAAAATGTATCTAAAGAAAATGCATTGTTTGAAAGAAGGAAGACAGAAAATTGGAAATAAAAGGGGATATAAATATAAAAAATATAAAAAGGGAGAAAATGAATAAGAGCAAAGTGGACAATAGGTATGATAAAAACTAAGAATGAGAAAAATAAATTTAAAAATAAAATAAATAATAAGCGAATAAAATAATGGGAAAGATTTAAACCTTATAATTATGCAGTTTTAACTGCTAATT
>NW_012116032.1:2767854-2774670 GCF_000951035.1 Colobus angolensis palliatus | reverse complement strand
GTTGTTGTTCTTAAAAATAAAATAAATAATAAGCGAATAAAATAATGGGAAAGATTTAAACCTTATAATTATGCAGTTTTAACTGCTAATTTTGTATTTCCCTATACAGTTATTTCTACACTCATTAGCCATCATTGTTGATGGGTTTTTTTTATTATTATTTATTTGTTTTAGGTTGGAACACAAAGACTTGCGGGATTGAGTAATACCTCGCATCTTTTGGATAACTTTATGTTATCATTTCAAACTTCAAAATAATATCCATTCACATTCACTATTAGTCAAGCAAAGCTTTTATAGGAAAAGTATGCAGTTAATTTAGCATTAACTCAGACGTTAAAACACATAAGAAGGAAGTTTCTTAAATATTCTGATCACATTAACTGCCTATTTCTTCCACCACCAATTCTGAATTATGCCAAGGCATGGATCTGTTATTGAATCAAAGGAACATCTTTAAGAGGTAAAGGGTAAATATTAATAAAAGCTGGATAGAAGCCTGAGAAACTCAGCTGTAAATAAAATGTAGGACACTTGGAGCATGATCTTTCTGAAGTTTCTTTTGGCTTCTAAGAGAATTCTCCTACAGGATTTTCAAGAATAACTGTGCCATTGCTGTGTCTTCTAGATTAACAGATCTCTGGATATGTGAGTTGCCACTGAACTATTCCCAAAGGCTGTCCTGTCGACAGGTCAGCATAATGTGGCTACTGGGTTTTCCTGCCTCGACACCTTGGGAGACACAAATTAGAAAGCAGGGAACAACAGTTCAAAGCAAACACACTTGCTCATGAATAAGGGATGGTTGATCATCAATAAGGAGAGAATACTCTCCAGAACATAAAAATGGCTAAAAATTTTGTTTAAGTATAGAACCCTGGAAGCAGTGAAACACAGATAATGATAGACAGACAGATGATAGATAGGTAGATAGGTAGATAGATAGATAGATAGATAGATAGATAGATAGATAGATAGATAGATAGATAGATAGATACAAACATACATACATACATAGAGAGACAACAATTACCTTTGGTCTCTGTACCATACACAATATATTAAAGAAGCTGTTTCATAAAGTTCATCCATGGAGCAACTGGCTTATCAACCTTATCAACTCTAAACCCTGCTGTGTCACCTCCTGCACTATTAACTATAGCTTTAATACTTTCCAAATTCTAAACTAGAAGGTTTGGTTTGGTTCATCCTAAACTTGCATAATAGGGGCTTGAGAAGTCAACCTAGCTTTCTCTCTCCATTCTCACCTTTCACTGGGGATTTATGTTCCTCAATGGTGACTGGCCTGGCCGTGTGTTCGGTGCACTAGATGTCTGAGATCTGCCTCATTCTCCAGTTTTCCCTGGTGTTTGAATCTTTCTGGTGGCTCAATCCCTACTCTTTCTAGTCAGAACTACCTGGTGCCACGTTCTTCTCTACCTGGATTTCAGACTCCTCGGTCTGCCATTGCAGGCTGCTCACTATGGCTCATCACTGACCCCACTGACCCTCACAGGCCCTGTGCCCCATCTTCCCTCTCTGCCTGCTGACAGCCACACACATTCTTCTGCCAGGGCTCTGACTGACCTCAGGCCTCTGGCTGTCTCATCCTGCCTCTGCTCAAGCCAGGATGATAATACTCTGAGACCACTTGAAAGAGTTCAAGGTCAATGAATTTGCTCAGTTTTAGAAGATGAAGATGATAGAAAACATTTACATAAACTGTCATTAATAAATATTACAGAAAACATGAGGTCAATGAATTTCCAGATGTCTGTAAAAGCAGCTCACGTATAAAACCTCATTTTTGAAACAGTAGATATAAGTAAATGCACATATTTGTCATTTTTCCATTTGGCACAAATATACTTAAGATGAGCACTGTAAGATAAACTCAGTGCTAGTTGCTGGGGGACATAAATGCCAATCTAGCCCAATCTCTTCTCAGGGTCTGTGGGAGAAGAGTTGTTTCTGCTTATGGAAATGGAAAGAATATCACCAGAAGCAAAAGCCTCAGTGTGCACATTAGAAAAATAATATGTCTTGCATTCAACTCTACATTGATGTGAAATATGGAGAGGTTAAACCTCTAAGTAAGACAGACCAGATCCTTTTCCATATTGAGTAATTTTGCTCTTCAGTGTGAGTTTAAAGACAAGGTCTTTCAGGTGAAGGCTGGTAAACATTCAGATCATCCTGCCACTTTTGACTATGCCCTTAGGCTGTACCAAAGTTTAAAGGATTTGTCAAAACCTCATTGGCAGCTGCACGCCTGTGACTGCCTAAATAGGTCTGTGCTCTACATAGCAGCCTAATGCAAGTTCCAAGCACCTTTATATTAATAGAGCCATTTGCCTTGTCAAGAAAGCAGCAGCTGGCAAAAGACCCTGTGATCCTGTTCCTTTTGCATATCTCTTCATTTTACTGTGCAAAATAGTACACTTCAGTCCCCAGTGCTCATGTTTTGTGATAACATATTGAGAGGAAAATTCATTACAAAGTCACTCATAGGCAGAATATAGGAAAATTTCCCCCATATTTTGAAGAAAGTACATCAAAGAAGAGGTTGTTTTCTATATCGATTTTCTTCCTTTTATTGCTACATTCTCATGATTGGAGGGCCACCAACACATCTCTCTTTTGTTCAGAGGTAGCATTCTGCCTGAGAAAATGGAGGTGTGAGATCCACATCATATAACCAAGTCAACTCATTGGTCAAAAATATTCTGACAGGAAAATAAAGTGAACTATTTTGTGCTATTAATCATAGAACAAAAATATACATAGAACCAGGGTCCATTGTCAGTAATTCTTGTATTGACCTAAAAGAGAAAAACAAGTGAATTAAATAACTCAAACTTATCACATTAAATGCAGTAATATAGCAAATAGTATCCATGTCTCATAAGTAAATTTTGGTAAATTTGCAAGCACTATTTTCAGCTGCTTCTAAAGTATATTAATTTTCTGTATTTTTAACACACTTTCTGGTGTGCTATGACACAATAACAAGATGCTTAAACATCAGATAGATACAGAGCATGGAATAACACCAAATTGCTATGTCTTCTACTGGTGAGACATATAGTCATCAATCAATTGACCGGTTGATTAACAAGTTGATAGATTTGGTATGTACCTGATGCCAGGCACTGAACCACTTATACCACGACCCAACAGGAATAGTACTACCAGATAGGCAGAATTTTGCCTCTATTAGAAGCAGGATTTCTGTGCCCATGGCTGCTTGACATGTCTATCATCACCAGGTAGATTTTTAATTCTATCCAGGTTGTGTATATCCTATGAAGACGAACATCAATTCCACCAAGCAAAGGAACTATTTTAGCTGGAAGATAACATATATTCACTGATCCAGCATGAGTATTAGATTTTTTTCTAGTTTGCATTATGACTTATGCATTAAAAATGATTGACATTCATGGTCTTAAATTAAAATGAATTAATATTCACAAAATTGTCTCATACACTCTAAAGCTTTGCAGATTATAAACATTTGTATCTTCTTAATGGCGGTTTTTACAGGAAAGAAAATACAGAATAAATTGACTATATCTGCATAGTCATTATCGACAGCCATTCAATCATTGCATTAGCAACAGTCAAGTTATATAAATAAAAATAACAAGCTTATGGGTCCTGCTTGGAGAAGAAGACCTGCTAGCTGTTGTACATCTGTGAAGGTGCACAGATTTATCTCCAGGAGGCTGTAGAGTAAACTTGGAAGACAGGTATTAATGGCAGAGCCATCTGGTGATTAAGAAATAAGAAATACACTTTTATTTTTATTGTTTATTTTAGTTAGGAAAAACTTTGATTTAATTTGATTGTCTGGATATTCAAATCTTTGGTGAAGCAGTTTAGCTGATGTTTTCACTAATATAATTTATAATCTGCCATCTATATATTTATTTAGATATGTTTATTCAAAAATATACATAATGGTTGCTTTATGTATAGCTTTTTGAATACATGAAGTTTATTGTGCTGTAGGCTTCATTCCATTTCCATCTGTTTACCCCAAACAACACTACAATAAACATTCTTACCTTTCTCAGTATATATCTTCAAGAGTTTTGGGGCTTTGTTTAAAATAAAGATACAACTGCAATATATATACCTATAGAACCTCACTAAGATACTGCTAAGTAACTCTTCTGAATTTCTTAACTAGGTGTTATGTCACCAGCGGTGAATGAGGGTCTCTCTTGCCAACATTCTTGTCAGTACTTGATATTATCCAATTTTACAATTTTTGTCAAATCTGGTTGTGAAAATTGATATCTGCTGCCGCTGTTGTACATTATATCTTATTCATTTTTTAAAAAAATTTACTCTTGCTCTTTTTCTTCTTGAAATGAACATTTAGTTAATTTATTTTTCAATCATTTTTGATACCGAAAAAAGTATGAAATCTATCAACTTTTTATAAATGCTGTATTAACTCTATTTCACACATTTTGACATACCAAGTTTTTGTGAGGAGGAGGGCATCCATCACTTCGAGCATTTATCCTTTCATTGTGTTACAAACATCCAATTATACTCTTATAGTTGTTTTTAAATGTACAATAAATTGTTGAGAGTAGTCACCCTGTTGTGCTTTCAAACACTAGATTTTCTTCATTCCATTTTTACTTTTGTATCCATTAATCATCCTACTTTCCCCTACCTTTACAACCCTTCCCAGCCTCTGGTAACCATCCTTCCACTCTATATCTCCATAAGTTCAATTGTTTTAATTTTTGGCTCCTGTAATTAAGTGAGAACATGTAAAGTTTGTCTTCCTGTGCCTGGCTTATTTCTTTTAAGATAACATCCTCCAGTCCCATCCATGTTGTTGCAAATGACAGGATCTCCTTCTTTCTTTTGGCTGAATAGTGTTCCACTGTGTATATGTACCACATTTACATTATCAATTCAAATCTTGGCTATTGTAAATACTGCTGCAATAAGCATGGTATTGCAGATATCTCTTTGATACCTGATTTTCTTTGAGTATATGTAGCAGTGGGGTCATATGGTAGCTCTATTGTTAGTTTTTTGATGAGCTGCCAAAGAATTCTCCATAGTGGTTGTGCTAATTTATATTCCCTTCAACAGTGTATTCTTTTCTCTTTTCTCCACATCTTTGTCAGGATTCATTATTGCCTATCTTTTGGATGAAAGTCATTTTAACTGGGGTGAGATGACATCTTATTGTAGTTTTGATTTGCATTTCTCCGATGATCAATTATGTTGAGCACCTTTTCATATGCCTGTTTGCCATTCGTATTGATATACTAAGTTTTTATAGCTCTCCATTCGTTACCCTCACTGGTTAGGGAATCTAGCCTATATGAGAGTAATCTTAGAAATTATGGGGGCTTTTGGGAGAACTAGTTCATTATCAATATTTCAGACTATTCTATGTGTGTTTTAAATGAATATGAAGTCTGTATTTGTTGTAAAGATATGTTTGTATACAGGTGTATATATGCTCAGAAATTGACTGATCTTGCTATTCAATTTTCTGTACTTCTACATATATTAAATTTGTTTAATCTATTAATCTCTGAGTGAGGTCTCTAAAAATTTCCAACTCATATTTATAACATACCCCTTCTAAAATGAGAATCAGCATGGTTAGTTGCATCACAGCTAGAGAGCAGCACGAAGAGCACAATGTCCAGAATTTAAAAGCTAAGCTTATACTTGACAATATTTTTCATATTCATGTAATTTCTTCCTAAATATTTTAAAATACTGTTTATGAAATACACTTAAGGATCTTTTTAACTGTCCCTTTGGGAAGATGGGGAGATGGCTATTGCTAGCTATGCTGTTTTGACTATCATTATCTAATAAATGAATATTAAATGTATTATTTAATTAAGAAGCACCCTCTGTGCAGACTCAGTTCCTAAAAAATAAAGTAATACCTTTATTTTGAAAACATTACTGACACGGTTTAATAAGAAAGAACTTAAAAATAGATTATATATTAAAGTATGTCTTTATATTCATTTCCTCTTTGCATTTTTTGACCAATTCCCTATAAATTGTGGCCACTTCATGGTAAAGAAACCTTAATTAAAATACCAAGTGCAAAGGAAGGACAGGATTTGGATGACATATGTGAATGCAAATGAAAACTACTTATTGGGAAAGTGAGACTTCATTGAAGGTGACATACTTATGGAAAAAAAGATGTGCTGAGCAAGCACCTTGGCTGAACAAGCAATTTGGGGCAGTGCCATAAGCTGCAGGCAATTTAGTAAAAAATACATTAAAAACGTAATTGGGAAAGGCTTGGGTAATCGGACCCCAAACTGCATCAATCTTTAGAACTACAAAGCCTGAGGAAAACAAAATGTCAATCAATAAGAAATGGTGATAATGCAAAATCAACACTAAATATACACACAAGAAGAGGTGCACCTTGTTTTAACATTTGGGTAAATAATACTGTAAAAGTCTCCTTTTAAGTTAAATGTATACAGACATAGATTTATCCATTTCACATTTAGATAAAGATTTGTGTGTTCCTTCAAGTGTGTGTATACAAGAGAAACAGATATGTTACCACAATCTGAACTGTCTTAAGTACAAATTGGTGTTCTGTAGCACTCGAATTTTGTAAGAGATTCTAGTAGAATCTCAGTCTTCTCTACAACAGAAATAGGAATGTGGAGGGAAAGAAAAGAGAACAGTCCAAGAAGCCTTCTAGGCCGGGCGCGGTGGCTCAAGCCTGTAATCCCAGCACTTTGGGAGGCCGAGACGGGCGGATCACGAGGTCAGGAGATCGAGACCATC
>NW_012116032.1:2747525-2766884 GCF_000951035.1 Colobus angolensis palliatus | reverse complement strand
AGTCACAAATGTAATTTACATAACCATAGGCCTTGTCAAACACAGACTACTTGAGAAAATCGAGGCTTTTCTATAATTCTTGGCTGACAGTTTAGCCTCTTTATATTTCCTTTCTCAGACATTGGTAGATTTGAACAGTGCTTATAATAAAAGGCAAATTCCAAAGGTCACCATGCCTAAGGCCAAGCACGTGGTTGAATAGCTGTAACTGAGGTAGCTCAGGAATAAATTATTTCTCCAAAAGCTAGATTACCATAACATTCCCATAATCTAATTGTGTCCTCATTCTCTCAAATACAAGATTATCTAAGCCATCTATTCTAACAATTTACTTATTCAATAAATATTTATTGAACCTCTACTGTATTCACGCACTGTAATAGATTGTAGGGATAGAGCAGTTTTTTTAAAGCACAAAATTAAAGCCCTCATGGAAGATATATTCTAATAGGAGATAGATGATAAATAAGACAAATATGTAGCATATTAATTAGTGATAATTTCTGAAGAAAAATATAAAGCAAAGAACAGGAATAAGAATGGGGTGGTGGCAGAAATTTAATTTAAAAAATTATAATAATAAGGATATAAAATATGGTTGGTGAAGCCAAAACAATTAAAAAATAAAGCAGGATAAGTGAAAGAATAAATATGGCTAAAGAATGACCTAGTGAGTTAAGAGACAGGATTACAAAATTCTCTCATAAAATGGTCGTAAAGGACAAAATGGAAATATACTTAAGAGATAGAACCAATGTGGATATGTCTAATTTGCATAGTAAAAGGCCCAGAAGAGGAAAAAATCAAAATGAGAAGCAGAAAATATTTGAAAAATAATGAAGATAAACTTTCTTCAAATGGAAAGGAGTCATAATCTAACCAATTTTCACTACCTTCACTGCTGCTATTTTAATCAAAGCCATCACCTCTGTCCTTAATAACTTGTAGTAGCCTCCTAGTAGCTCCACTCTTGCTCTCTCAGTCTAGTCTCATCAAAGAAACCAGAGGAAACTTTCACAATTGTAAATCACAACACATGATTCTTCTCTCAAAACTCTGCAATGGCTATTCTGATTAAAAGTCAAAATTCTTATAATGCAGCTAGAGTCTAGATCTTGGCTTCTAATACCATTGTCCTATCAAAACACAGGGCCTTTGGGAGAAATGGCTGATTCTAGGACCGGGACAGGAAATAAACAAGATGGTCTTGCAGCATCTTCTAGTGCCAAAAAGCATGGAAATATGCAAAATAAACACAACAATGAGTGTATGTCAAAGCAACATTGAAGCCAACTGAAAGAGTTCTTAAAGGCCAAATTTAGAACATTATGAGCATAAAATATAAATTAGTGTTGTAGTATAACCTAAAGGTTAAAAATAATCCATGAGTTCATATTGATGAGAATAAATGCTTAAATAAATAAATAAATGAAGAAGAATAAATCAGTCACTCATGCCGAATTCCAAATAATTCACGCCCATGTTTGAGTCTGAAATTCTACCACTTACGTCAGATGATGAAGTTCTGCTCTGCCTGCCCAAATTTATTGTTTGGTGGATCAGATAATGCTCAGTTCATGATGAACAGATCATGTTACATGGTAACTTGGTGGCCCATGGTTAACTAGTAAAGTCCAGTAGCAGGCCAGGAGCTGTTTCTCAAAACAGGAGTAGTTATACACAGAAGATGGCAGATCTTTGCTCCAAAATCCTAAGGGCTTGCATTACAATTCACACATACAGGCCTCCCAATACAACACCTACAGAGCAAAAGTCAAATGCTGACAATCACCAGGGGCAAGGTGAATATAGTAAATGTTATGGACAGCAGAGTCAAAGCAGCAATTAAAATAGTTCAACAGGATGCTCTAAACAGCATTCCTGTCAGCAACTAACACTTCCAGCATCGACAGATCTGCTGGATCATATGGTCCAAGTGGCAGAGCAGCTTGCATAGCAATCTGAATCTGTTGCAGAGTCTTCTTTTTCCTAACTCCCAATCAAAACTAGCAGTTTTTTGAGTCACTCAATAAATCGGCTGGGGTAACATACCCAAATAAAGAGTACATGGCCTGTAAAATCTAGAAGCCCACTAGGCGTTGTACCACTTTTTCTGATTGTATGAGGAGCTAAATTCAACAACTTTTCTTAGAAGGGATATCTTTACCTGCTCTACATCACTGGACCTCCAGAAATTTCACTGAAGTAGAAGGCTCCTGATCTTGGTTGAGTATGTTTCTTACTCTATCTTGCACAAGTGTCTTACCAATGAGTCTAAAATGGTTGCCACTTCTTACTCACTAGGTCCAATTAGCATAATGTCATCAATATAACGTATAGTTGTGTTATCTGGCAGAAGGGAAGGCAATCAAAATCCCTGCAAACTAAATTATGATGTAGGGCAGAAGAGTTGACATAATCCTGAGGTAGGATGGTGAATGTATGCTCCTGGCCTTGTCAGTTGATGCAAACTGATTCTGAAAGTCTCTATGGACTGAGATGGAGAAAAAGGCATTTGCCAGATTAATAGCTGCATATGAGGTACTAGAAGAAGTGTTCATTTGTTCAAGCAATAAAACTACTACAAATTGAAGCTGGTACAGCAGCTTCAATTTGAGTCACCACCTAGTTAAGCTTACAATAATCCATTGGCATTCTCCAAGATACATATGTCTGTTCTGCAGGCCAAATAGGCAACTTACAGGGAAATGTGGTTGAACTACCACCTTTTGCATCTTTCAAGTTGTTGATAGTGGCATTAATCTCTGTAATCCCTCTAGGACTATAGTGTTGTCTGTGGTTTACTATTTTCCTATGTAGAGGCAGTTCTAGTTGCTTCCGTTTGACCTTTCCCACCAAAATAGCCTTTATTTCACATGTCAGCGAGCCAGTGTGGGTATTCCTCCAGCTGCTGAACATATCTATTCCAATTATGCATTCTAGAACTGGAGAAATACCCAAAGAATGGGTTTAGTGACCCACTAGGTTACTATAAAACAGACCTGATCTAAAACTGCATTGAGCACCTGACCTTCAAAAGCCCCTACTCTAACTGGTAGACCACACTAATGTCTTGGGTCTCTGAAATTAGTGTCAGTTCAGATCCAGTGTATAGTAGTTCCCAAAAATTCAGATAATTTTCTTTTCCTCAGTACACAATTACTCTGGTAAAAGACTGTAGGTCCTTCTGCAGAAGTCTGGGGGAAAGATTAACAGTGTAAGTTTTAGGGGGTCCTTCTTCAAGATGACTCAGATTCCAGTTTATTCACATTGTTCTGAGTCTTTAAACTGGCTCAGGGTTGGAAATTCATTGAGGATCTGTGACTCTCAACTCTAATTTTTGACTCAGGTTAGACTCATGGTCACTTAACCTAGGAATTTGCTGCTTCTACAGATGAAGCAAGGATTCGGTAGGCTTCCTATTTCAATTCTAGAAACAGCACGATTAACTAGCCAACATCATACCCAGTTCTGTGTAAACTGAACTATATTGATTGTTGCTTTGACTCTGCTGTTCATTACATTCACTGTGCCCACCTTGCCTTTGCAGGTTGAGTTTCAGCACTTGACCCTTGCTACTCCACAATAGTTATCCCCCAATGCATTTAGATACCCCAGATCAGTAACTCCAATTCCCTCTGTAAGCTATGGCCTACAGAAAAGGGCAATCACAGAGCTCTTCAAGGATTTCAGGCTCCCCTTACAAATTTCTTTCCCACAGTATTAATGAAAGGTATGTCTTCTAGATCCTTTCAGGCTCGGTGACTATGTCTTAAATCACGAATCCACTCTGACGTTTTAGTCTTTTAAAGGCTTTGAATCCCTTTTTCTACATTAGAACAGGGCAGATTCAGCATTTCCAACCCACTCACTCTGGGCCACCTTTTGGTCCCCAACCAAACAAATAAATTGTTGAAGTCCTTTTTAACTCCCTGAACTGCAACATTAAATCCAGAACTGCTGCTTAATTGGCTCATATTAATAAATTCGACCCGATGCAATTTTTTGTTTCTTCCACCATTGTCTGACACTATTGATACCCATTTTCACACAGGTTTCCCAGATTTCTGGCTGCATAAATCTTAAAACTCAAGTAGTTCTTTTGTGATCTAATGTACTTCCTCATGGGTCACACTTCGTATCTCACTTTTAGGGACCTTCCAGGACTTGTGTGTAGTTACAGGTCTAAAAGTAAATGGGGTAATGGGGGTGGGTCCTGAGGAGACTTAGCATTATTTTGTATGACTACTCAAGGGATGCCATGATAGCGAGACAGCCAGCAGGGAGGGTCTCCACAGAAAAACTCCAACCAACAGTCGTACTGGGGTGGAGCCACAGACGTTCATGTCTTTTTCAGCAGGGAGGAAACAGCCCCTCCTCTTCCTCTGTGGAACCTGAGACTTAAATGGTGGGTGGGAAGTACTCTAGAGGAGGGACTCCGGCCTTGTGAGAGTCTGTTTCCCCCTTTTCTCCTTTTTCACCTGATAAAACCCTGTCTTACTCACCATTCAAATTGTCTGTGAGCCTAAAGTTTCATAGCTGTGGGACGGACAAGGACCCTGTTTTTAGTTGAACTGAGGAAAAGTCCTGCAACATTTTTCCTGTGCAATGTGGGGGTTCAAGAAGTGGTGAGTGAAATGGGGACTCAAAACCTCTCATTGTCACTTCTAAGCCTTTTCATCCAGGGATTCCTAAGGGTAGGGGAAACTATATCCCCACCTCTTGCTGCTCCCGGGGTCAGGAACCAACCTGACCTTTGCATACCCCTTTGCTTCCTTTTTCAAGAGGGACCAGTAAGCAGCGGCTCCCCACCACCCTCCTCTCCCTGCTGGGCTGGAACGCATGGTCCAAGTTGCCCTGAGTAGCTGACTGGCAGTTTCTGCCTTGTGCCCATGGAGTGTCTTCCTCCTCCCTCCAGGGAGGCCAGCTCTGACCCACAGCAATTAAATTTGTCTCCCTGTTGGAGGAGCCACTTGCATAAGAATAAGAAGTTCTTCCCTAGGCATTTTAAAACTTTTTTCTTTCCTGTTCTCAACTCCAACAGCAGTTAACTTATTCTCTTTAAAGCTTTAATTGTGAAAAAGGATTTGTGGGGCTAACCTTGGGCTGTGGCCAATCTGGTGTGCTTTGCATTTCTGTATGGTTTGTGCTGCAAACCTCCATCTTGTTTTACATCCTGGGGGCATGACCAGTAACCACATGGGAAGGCTTTGTTTAGCACTCCTGCCCTAGGGAGGAGCCCTCTCTGGTTGGATATCTGCATGTTTTCCTAGCCCTGTCTCTTAAAGGGACCCACCCAGCAACTGGGTTTTCTTCTTCCTGTTTGTGTGTATACTGTGTGTAATGTCTGTAAGAAGAGTTCTAATTAATTTGGCCTAAAGAAAGACAAGTGCGGCTTTGGGAGGCCGAGGCAGGCGGATTGCCTGAGTTCAGGAGTTCAAAACCAGCCTGGGCAACATGATGAAATCTCATCTCTACTAAAATACAAAAATTAGCTGGGCATGGTGGCATGCACCTGTAGTCACAGCTACTCAGGAGCCTGAGGCAGGAGAATTGCTTGAACCGGGAGGCAGAGGTTGCAGTGAGCCGAGATCATGCCACTGCACTCCAGTCTGGGCGACAAAGCGAGACAAGTGCTTGGATCAAGCATTTTTTTAAGGAAAGTTAAAAGTTATAGTACCTTTCAGTTCATTTGACTTTAATCTTTGAAAAGTAAAAACGGCCTTAAAGATTATTTGTAAAATGCATGTCAGATACAAGGTTTGCTACGTTTTTTAAAGTTACAAACTGCTTTTTGGGTTTTGTAAACTCTGTTTTGCCTGTTTTACAATTGGTAGGGCCTGGGGACATATGGAACTAACCACACCCTTAATTAAGAAGGCAAATCTTGGCTGCACTTAGAACAAAATTAAAGCAATTTACCAGGTTTTAACTTAAAGTTAAAAATTGCTAGGAGTTACCATTATAATGTGTAATTGAAAATACTGAAAATAGATTTACATGCAAGGTGAATAAGCACAGTAAAATGTGTTTTTCAGTAAAAGGTTATAAGAAATCATGTAAATGTAAACTTTTGCTTAGGGTTAAAGGATAATTTTTAGTTAAAATAGGAAAAAGCTGAAGGTTCAAAGAAGTGGTGGAAGAATTGCGGAAATTAATCTTGCAGAAGAGGTTCTCAGTGTGAACATATTGACTAAATTCAAAAAAGGGTATTATCCGGTTTTTCTGTAAATTGAGCATTGAAATAAAACATAACAGGGTTTTACTAAGGTGCTAATCTGCTCTTTGCCCAAATTTGTAAAGGATTATAAAAGGTTTTTCTTCCTTAAAATTTCTGAGTCTTCATTTTGGCAAAAAAAAATAACTTACAGTAACCTGGAGTTCTATTTCATAATATCAAGTTGTTTAAAGCTTGAACATTTAACAGCCTTCCAAAAATCAAACTTGATGTGCCCAAGATCCTTCATCAAGGTTTTCCCACATGTCCTCATTCCAAATTTTACGGTTTCATTCCTTCCTAGTCAATGTCCTCACATAAACAGTAGATATTGTGTCGGTCTGGGAGTTCAACTGAACTATAATTAAGCCAATTGGAAAATGAGATTCTGTGTTTAATTTTCAGCAATTCCAGTCATGCTAAAGGAGATATGGGTCTCCTTGAGGGCACATATCAGGTGATTCATGTGGCCCTTGGGCTGAAATTTAAGCCCCTGTGTTCATCATTTTCTATCTCCACTTTGTCCAGCAACAATAGAAGCAACCGTTTAATCTCATTATATAAATTAATTTGCAAAAAAATGTTCAAAGGTATCATATACACAGTCCCCCAGATCCCTGATTCTTATATTATGAATTAAGAATATTCAATAGTAATATTTTGTGTCTGTCTATTGCCATATCAAGTCATGTATATCAGTGTGCTCTTTATTACTGGAAATAAGGTAATTAGGATCTTCAAATCTAATCAGATTAAATAGCAAATTCCAGAAATCCCTGAACCAGCTCAGAAAATTCTGTTTCTCTGGAACTCTCTCTCTACCAAAATTTGTGTTAGAATTCTTCAAACAGAAAAAATAGGACAAAGATGATAGACAGATACATAGATACATAGATATATAATTAGATAAGAAATTTGCTCACATGATTATGGAAGCTAAGAAATGTCAAGATATACAGCCTACAACCTGGATACCTGTGTGAGCTGATGGTGTAGCTCCATTCAAACTGTTTTAGTTCATTCTCATGCTGCTATTGAGAACTGCCCAAGACTGGGTAATTCATAAAGAAAAAAAGATTTAAGTGACTCACAGTTCTACAGGGTTAGGGAGACATCAGGAAACTTACAATTATTGCAGAAGGGAAAGAAAACATGTCTTTACATGGCAGCAGGGAGAAGAAAAATGATAAATGAGCAAAGGGGAGCCCCTTATAAAATTATCATATCTCATGAAAACTCACTCACTATCACAAGAACAGCATGGGGTAACTGTCCCCATGATTCAATTACTTCCCACCAGGTCCCTCCTATGACATGTGGGGATTATGGAACTATAATCCAAGATGAGATTTAGATGGGGACCTGGCCAAATCATATCATTTGGTCCCTGGTCCTTCCCAAATCATCTGTCCTCACATTTCAAAACACAATTATGCCTCTCCAACAGTCCCCCCAAATCTTAGCTCATTCCAATATTAACTCAAAAGTCCAAGTCCAAAGTCCCATCTAGCACAAGGCAAGTTCCTTCCACCTATGAGCCTGTAAAATCAACAGCAAGTTACTGCCTAGATACAATGGGCATATAGGCATTGGGTAAATACACTTGTTCCAAGTGGGAGAAACTGGCCAAAACAAAGGGGCTACAAGCCCCATGCAAGACTGAAATCTAGTAGGGCAGTCATTAAAACTAACATTTCCCAGATTATCCCCTTTAACTCCATGTCTCACATCCACATCATGCTGATGCAACAGGTGGGCTCCTGTGGCTTTGGGCAACTCCACCCCTCTGGCTTTGCAGGGTACAGCCCCACTCTCCACTGCTTTCGTGGGCTGGTATTGTCTGTGGCTTTTCCAGGTGCACAGTGCAAGCTGTTGGTGGATCTAGCATTCTAGTGTTCTGGAAGACAATGGCCCTCTTTTCACAGCTCCATTAGGCTGTGCCTTAGTGAGTACTCTGTGTGGGAGCTTGGACTCCACATTTTCCTCCCACAACAACTTAGCAGAGATTCTCCATGAGGGCCCCACCCCTGCAGCAAACTTCTGCCTGGACACTCAAGCATTTCCATACATCCTGTGAAATCTATGTAGGGGTTTCCAAACCTCAATTCTTGACTTCTGTGTACCCACAGACTCAACACCACTTAGAACCCATGAAGGCTTGGGACTTGCAGAATCTAAAGCAGTAGCCTGAGCTGTACTTTGGCCCCTTTTTGCCATGGTCAGAGATGAAGCAGTCTCTTACATCAGACAAACTTCAAGGCAGCAGCAGTTAAAAAAGACAAAGATAGACATACTATAATGGTAAAAGGACTAGTCCAACAGGAAAATATCACAATTCTAAATATATATTCACCTAACACTGGAGTTCCCAAATCTATAAAACAGTTATTAATAGATTTAAGAGATAAAATAGATGGCAATACGATAATAATGGGGAACTTCAATACTCCACTGAAAGCACTAGACAGGTCATCAAGACAGAATGGACTCAAATTATAACCTACTGCAAATGAACTTAACAGATATTTACAGAACATTCTACCCTGCAACTGCAAAATATACATTCTATTAATCAGTACATGGAACATTCTTCAAAACAGACCATATTATAGGCAAAAAAACCAAGTCTCAGTAAATTCAATAAAATTGAAATTATATCAAGTACTCTCTCAGATAACAATGGAATAAAATTGGAAATCTACTCCAAAAGAAACCCTCAAAGCCATGTAAATATAAGGAAACTAAATAAACTCTTCTTAAATGATCATTGGGTCAACAACAAAATCAAGATGGAAATTTTAAAATTCTTTAAACAGAATGGTAATAGTAACCCAGCCTATCAAAACCTTTGGGACAGAGCAAAAGCAATTCTAAGAGAAAAGTTTATACATTAAATGTCTACAACAAAACCTCTGAAAGAGCACACATAGACAATCTAAGCTCACAAATCACAAAACCAGAGAAACAAGAACAAATCAAACCCAACCCTAAACTTTAAGGAAAGTCCTTAAAATTACAAAACATTAACCGGGCATGGTGGCACACATCTGTAGTCCCAGCTAATTGGGAGGCTGAGGCAGGAGAATTGCTTGACCCTGGGAGGCAGAGGTTGCAGTGAGTCGAGATCGCGTCATTGCATTCCAGCCTGGGCAGCAGAGTGAGAGTTCATCTCAAAAAACAAACAAACAAAAAATTAGTAAACTGGAAAAACAAGAAAACTTCCCTTCTCTAACCTAAAAATTCTACTATAAACATCATCCCAATAGGTATTTCCATAACTTCTACCTTTTAAAAAAATTTTATTAAGAACACCTAACAAAACCATATAATGTTAGGCTTAAATGTATGCATGAATGTATGATGAAACTTTTTAAAGTTATGTTCTATTAAAATAGAATTCAGTTTGGTGGCTACCCCTTGGTAAGGATGGAGAAAAAACAGGAGTCATAAGACAAGGAAAAACACCCTAGTAAATGTATGTTATTGTCAGTCTTATAGATCTCAGGTTGTATAGTAGTGATAAGACATCTCCTAATGAAAACCAAGTCTAAAATTTAATACATTTTGTAAAGAGTATAGCACTAAGCCCTCATAGTGGCATTTAAAAATTTTTGTTTACACCGTTAGTGAATGGAATTGTAATCACATTCTTAAGCTGTAACAAAATGTCATCCCGATGGGAAAAATGCATCACAAATATTTTCTTTTCTTTCATAAGGAGCCACATTTCACATACATCCTACTGAAAATACAGTCTTCTTGCTTTTCAGAATTTTTCTGTGCATAAAAGCCTATCTTTGTTTTAAGGTGAAACAAACCCTTGTGCTCCCTGAAACTAGATTCAAACCACAAACTCCCCCATAATTGGTTTCCTGTGAGGACCATTTATTAAAACTTCTGGATCTTGTTCTAAGTCTGGATTGTATATTCACCAGAAATGACTATATCATTGTGCTGATTATCTGATGTGGTCAGAGAAACAGATTAAATCAGAAACAGACAAAAATTCTAAAAAATGCAACATAAAACGTTGGCTTTAAGGACTTTCCTCGGGGAAATATACAGCTTATATTGGGTTTTCTTCATTGGAATTCTAAAGGTAGTCACTTCTGGCTTTTTATCTTTTCGTTTTCTAATCCTGAAACTCTTAAATTTGACTTATTCATAGCACCCATTTCATCAAGATTTCTGAGCAGCTGATAGTTTAAAGCTCAGGTTTACATGAGGAAAGAAAAGAATTCCTGACATTACAAGGGAGAAGGCATGAAAAATATTTTTCTTAACACTTTAGTTTTTCACTGACAATACAGTTGAATATAATCTGTTTCATTCCACATTTAATATGATTTGATTATTATCACAGATGCATTTTAAGCATAGGACTTAAAGGATATTTTATCATATTGGATTTGCTATCCATAGAAGGAAATTATGTAAACAAGAACAGTTCATGGCATTCTCGTGGCTTGACAATGCAAATCAATCAAGGAATTACCCAAATCTCCAAAAGCAATCAAATATTTTTCAAGTCTCAATATAAATCAAACTTTCCTCAAGACACAGCAAATCAAATGCTGTCCATGACAGTAGGCAGAAGCTGCAGTTATTCTTGTGACTTGCCTTGCTATTGATGGGTAAGAAACCAATCAATGATATCAAAAGCTTTTCAACTTAACATGACATTTAAATATTCTAAGATGACAACAGTACTCCAGAATATTCTAAAACTAGATATCATATGTTGAAAATGCAACAGAAACTTAGAGGGCAGAATGAAGTTTCTAGGGATAAAAGCAATCCTGTAAATTCAATGAGCATATAAAAAATATTAACAAAAGATAGATAACTAAGATTTTGGGGAGCCACAGATTTGAAATGTATTCAATATATAAAATGAATTAGGCCAACATCATTAAGATACAGAAATTCATGAAAATCTTTATTTTATGTGTACATTGTTTGCTTTTTCTGATGGAACTATAAACTTAATTTGAATTAGAAAAATTGTTGACTATCTTTTTTTTTTAATAAAATGCCACTTTCATTTCAAAAGACTAAAATACATGTTGTCTAATGTTATATATTAAATTCACTTGTTAGAAGTAGATGAAGATTCTTAAAAGTTTATCAACTTAATGGCTTGCCAAAGGTCACACTACAATTCTAGGACAGATTCAGGAATACAACTAGGAGGTTGATATCAAGTTGAGGTGACACACACTGCATTGGGAAATAGAAAAGTAAAATTACAACTACTCATGTTTTCATTATTATTGTTACAAGAACTTTGAGAATTATGTTTAATAGTAATATTTTACTTGATACACGTAAGTTTAATAGTTATATTTTTTGCAAGTTTTTATTTTGGAATACATATAAATTCATGTAAAATTCCAAAAAAAAAATCATAGGAATGTCCCATGCAGCATTCACACAGCCTTCCTCATCTTGGATGACTACAGTATGATATCGAAACCATAAAACTGGCATTGGTACAAATCATAGTTTATTCATATTTTGCTAGTTATATATAAGTGTGTGTTTGTGTGTGTGTGTGTGTGTGTGTAGCTATCTGGAATTTAATCACATGTGTAGCTTCATGTAACCAACACAACTTTCAGCACATTGAATATGTCATCCCATTGCCTCCTGGCCTCCTTGGTTTTTTATTATAAAACAGCTGTTAATCTTATTGAGCTTTTTATGTGTGATGAGTTGCTACTCTTTCGCTGCTTTCAAGATTCTGCCTGTGTTTTAAGCTTTCAACAGTTTAATCATGATGTGTTTAGGCATGAATCATTTTGAATTTATTCTACTTGGAGCTCATGGAGCTTCCTGTGTGTGCAAAGTAATGTTCATCAAATCTTGGCAGTTAACCATAATATTCAAACATTCTTCTGCCCATTTTTTTCTTTTTTTGGACTCATATTTTGCTAATTTGGTATGCTTGATGCTATTATGCGGATCTCTGTGTCTCTGGTTTTTTATTTTTTAGTCTTTCTGTTCCTCAAACTGAATAATTTCAATTACCTTATCTTCCAGTTTGCAGATTTTTATTCTGCCTCTTCAAATATGCTGTTGAGCCAATGTAGTAAAAGTTTTATTTTATTTTACTTTTCAACTGCATGATTTTTCTTTTTTCTTATATTACCTCCTTATTGATATTTTCTTTTGAGAAGACACCTGTTTTCATAGTATTCATTGGTTCTGTGATTGCTGATTTAAAGTTTTTGTCTCAGTCTTCATCATCTTAGCTTTCCCATGGACTAGTTTCTATTAACTATTTTTTTTTCTTTTCCTGTGTATTAGCCATGTTTTCTTATTTCCTTGCATATCTTGTGATTTTTTTTTTGTTAAAAATAGGCATTATAAATCATATAATGTGAAAGATCTGGGAATCAATTTCCCACAGAAGGTTGTAAGCCTTGTTAACGTCCACAATTCTGAAAAGTAGATTTTGACAATTTTTACTAGTGTTCATGTTGCCACTTCAGAGGAAAGAATTTTCAGAGGTTTTTATTCTGCCATTCCCCATAATGTCACCTCTGATTGCTAAAATTTTATTGAGGATTTTTGCATGTATGTTCACGAGAGATATTGACCTGTAGCTTGTTTTGTGTTATGTGCTGTATTATTAAGGTGATACTAACCTTTTATCAAGGTAATATTAGCTTTATAAAATTGGAAGTTATAAAGTGTTTTCTCCACTTCTATTTTCTGGAAAATATTGCTATTATATTTTTATGAATTTTTTTGAAGGTTTGGTAAAAATTCTCTGTTAAAACCACCTGGTTCCTGATCTTTCTTTTTAGCAGCTTTTAAATTAAAAACTCAATTTTCTTAACAGTTATACAACTACGTAGGTTATCAGTTTCTTCTTGGCTGAGTTTTGGTAGTTTGTAGTTTCCAGTAAATTGGTTTCTTTCTTTTAAGCTGTCAAATTTATTAGCATAAATCATTTGTAGTATGTCTTATTATGCTTTTAATGGCTGCAAAACTTGTTCTGCTATTCCCTGTTTCATTCTTGATATCAACTATTTGTGTCTTCTTTCATTTTATGTGGGAAAATAAAATTTCTCTGGATTTCCTGATGTTCCTGCAAAAAGCATCAGCTTCATAATTTTTTTCATATAATATTTGTATTGATTTGCCTTGTTAATTACAGTAATCAGAAAGGATAGAAAACTTACTTTTTTGTATATTATCAATGATTACTGTTCTGGGCTAGGTTCTTGGGTTAAACTCTAAAGTGCCAGAAATTCTGGAACACTGTCTCCCTGGTTATCTACATTTCAAGAAAAATTAGGCCAGAAACTTGAAGACATCTACAGGTCTGAGAGAAATGGGTTACATGGCTTCTGGAACGATTTTTATTTACATGCTAATATGCTGAAGTAAGGGGGACATTCTAAAGCAAGAGAAACCACTGCCTCCTTCCTTTACTGAGCAGTGACAAATCATTTTGCCTTGTCTCTCACCTGTGGTGTATCTAGTTACTCATGTAAGATTTACCTAATTTTTATCACATTACACAACGGTAAGGACTAGATCAAAGAATTCAGAGAAGAGAATATGATACGCTTATTTACTACAAGGTATTTAATGAGAAATCTGTCTCTGTTCCAGAACTCCTTGTGTGCACATTAAGGATAAAAATAAATGAAGATAAATATTTAAACATTTTATCATTGCCAATCTTGGCAGAGGTTTATAAGTTGTGTTGTTTCGTTTATTTAAAAAAACAGCTTTTAGTCACACTTAATTTCTCTGTTGATTTTCTATTTTCAATGTTATTTCTTTTTGTCATTATCTTTTTTATGTCTTTCCTTCTGCTTTTGAGGGGTTAATTTTTCTCTTCTTTTCTAGTTTCTTAAAGCAGGAACTTATATTGATTTGAAGTCTTTCTACTTTTTAAATTATAAGTATTTGGTGTTATAAATTTATTTTTCAGCACTGCTTTAGTTACATCCCACAAACTTTAATATATTGTGTATTAATTTGAATCAGTTAAATATATTTTTACTTTATTATGCTTTTCTTGTTTGACTCTGGATTATTTAAAAGTGTTGTTTACATTCCAAGTATATAGAAATTTTTCTTGTAGTCTGTTATTGACTTCTAGTTTGATTCCTTTATGTAAGTGAACTTACTTTATGTGACTTCAGTTCTTTTAAATGTTTTTTAATCCAGCATATGCTTTTCCATGGCTCATGTTCCATGGGTACTTGAAAGGAACGTGTGTTCTGCTTCTGTTGGGCCTAGTGTTCTCTAAATATGATGGTATCCTATTGGTTGATGGTGTTGTTTAGGTCTTCCACATCCGTGTTGATTTGCGGTCTAGTCATTCTTTTGGTTCCCCAACTATAATTGTGAATTTCTCATTTTTTTTTCTTTTGGCTTGTTTTGCTTCATGTATTTTGAAGTTCTGTGATTTGATACATACAAATTTGAGAATGTCATATGTACTTGGTTAATATATTTTCTAACAGAAAACAGAAGAAGGCTAGAATCTTTATAAAGGAAAGAATAATAGAATAGGTAGAAATAGAAATAAAATAGACTGTTTTTCACATTATGAATTTCTTTAATTATATTTTATGATAAAAGCAAAGAGTTACACACCATCTGATGGGGTTCTTTCTCTATGTAGAGAAAATGCTTAAGACAATTATGTTTAAAATTACAATGGGTAGAGGGATCTAAGTAAAAGTAAGATTTCTATACTTCATTGAAAGTAGTAAAATATCAACCCCAGTATGCTGTGATGAGCTATGTATATATCAAGCAACAATATCCTGAGCAACAATTAAGAAAACAGAACAAAATGATATCCTTAAAAACAAACAAATTGTAATGGAACTCTAAAAATGCTCAAGTAACTCACAAGAAGACAAGAACAAAGAAGCAGAAGACTCAAGAACAATGTTGATACAGTGGATAACTAAAACTGATCCAACAATATGCTGTCTACAAGAAACTCACTTCAAACATAATGGCATTGGCAGCTTAAAAGTAAAACAGTGAAGAATGATGCTCTGAGGGATTGGCCAACATGGCCGCCTGGAAGCAGCTAGTGTGTGCTACTCTTGTGGAGAGAAAAGGAAGTGGTGAGTAAATACAGCACCTTCAGCTTAAACATTCAAGTATATACATTGGGACTCATCAAGACAAAAGCTTGACCCATAGAGATTGAAGAAAAGCAAGGCAGGATGACTGCCCACCTGGGAATGACTTGAAGTCAAGGGAGCCTCCCCATCCCAGGGAAGTGGTGAGTGAGTGAGTGAGTGACCCCAGGGACTCATGCTTCTTCAGTGGATCTTTGCAACCCTCAGGTCAGGAGACCCTCTCATGAACCCACTCCACCAGGGCCTTCAGTCCAACACACAGACTTAGGTGGAGTCTCAGGAGAGCTGCCACTCAAGCACATGCAGAGATACTTGGCTTCCCAGCAAAAGCAGCTGTAACTATGACAAAGCAGGGGTTTCGACCCTGGTACATATCTCTAGGAAAGGGGCTGAATCCAGGGGGCTGAACAGTGACAGGCTGCAGGCCCTGCTTTCATGGCATCTTGAAGGATAAGACCCATTGACTTGGGAATCCAGCCAGCCACTGGTAGCAGTATGTCACCTCCCTGAGATGAAATTCTCAGTGTGGGGAGTGGGACTGCCATCTTTGCTGTCTCACAGCCTTAACCATTGTTGCTTTTAGGTTCTAGGGAGTCTGAGGCAACCAGGCACCAGGGTGGTCCCTCAACACAGCCCAATAGCTCTGCAGAAAAGTGGTCAGACTGTTCACATGGACCCAGGATCCCATTTCTCTACTGAGTGGAATCTCCCATCTGGGGTCTCCAGTCACCTCCACCAGTGTTTTCTTTTTTTTTTGCTTTTTTTTTTTTTTTTTTTGAGATGGAGTCTTGCTCTGTCACCCAGGCTGGAGTGCAGTAGCATGATCTTGGCTCACTGCAACCTCCACTTCCCAGGTTCAAGCAATTCTCCTGCCTCAGTCTCCTGAGTACCTGGGACTACAGGCACATGTCACCACACCTGGCTAATTTTTTGTATTTTTAGTAGAGACAGAATTTCACTATGTTAGCCAGGATAGTCACTATCTCCTGACCTCATGATCTGCCTGCCTCAGCCTCCCAAAGTGCTGAAATTACAGGCCTGAGCCACCGCACCTGGCCCCCACCAGTTTTTGCTAGCTGACTGACAGCCATTTCAAACCTCCTTGGGATGGAGCTCCTAGAGGGAAGGGCATGCTGTCATCATAGCTGTTTGACAGCCTTAGCTGTTCTTGCCTTCAAGCTTTGGAGAGTCTGAGGCAACTGGGGGTATATTCCTAAGTATTTTATTATTTCATTTATTTATTTAGTTTTGTAGCTATTGTAAAAGAAGTTCAGTTACGATTTAATCCTCAGCTGGGTCGCTATTGGCGCATAACAGAGCTACTGATTTGTGTATAGTAACTTTGTATCCTGAAATTTTGCTGAATTTATATACCAGTTCTAGGAGCTTTTTGGATGAGTCTTTAGGGTTTTCTAGGTATACAGTCATGTCAACAGCAACAGCTTGACTTCCTCTTTACTAATTTGGATGCATTTTATTTGTTTTTCTTGCCTGATTGCTCTGACTAGGACTTCCAGTACCATGTTGAATAGTGTTGAAAATGAGCACCCTAGTCTTGGTTCCATTTGTTAGGGGGAATGTTTTCAACTTTTCCACATTTAGTATAATGTAGCTGCAGCTTTGTCAAAGATAGCTTTTATTTCCTAAATGTGTGTCTCTTTTATGCCAATTTTGCTGAGGATTTTCATAAAGGGATGCTGGATTTTGTCAAATGTTTTATTCTGCATCTATTGAGATGATCATGTGATTTTTGTTTTTATTTTATTTCTGTTTATGTGGTGTATCACATTTATTGACTTAAATCTTCCCTGTCTCCTTGGTATGGAACCCACTTGATGATGGTAGATTATCTTTTTGATATTCTGTTGAATTTGATTAACTAGAATTTTATTGAGGACTTTTGGATCTTTGTCATCAGAGATATTGGTATGTAGTTTTCCTTTTTTGTTATGTCCTTTCCTGGTTTAGGTATTAAGGTGATATTGCATAGAATGATTTAGGGAAGATTCTCTTTTTATCTTTTGGAATAGTGTATAGGATTGGTATCAATTCTTCTTTGAATGTCTAATAGAATTCAGCTGTGAATCTATCTGCTCCAAGACTTTTTTTATTGGTAACTTTTTAATTATGATTTCAATCTTGCTGCTTGTTATTGGTCTGTTCAGAGTTTCTACATCTTTCTGGTTTAATCTGGGAGGATTGTATATTTCCAGAATTTATCCATCTTCTCTAGCTTTTCTAGTTCATGTGTGTAAAGGTGTTTATAGTAGCCTTGAATGACCTTTTGTATTTCTGTGATATTGGTTGTAATATCTCCCATTTTGTTTCTAATTGAGCTTATTTGTATCTTCTCTCTTCTTTTCTTGGTTAATCTTGCTAATGGTCTATCAATTTTATGTATCTTTTCAAAGACCAGCTTTACATTTCATTTATCTTTTGTAATTTTTTTCATTTCAATTTTATTTAGTTCTGCTCTGATCTTGGTTATTTATTTTCTTCTGCTTGGTTTGGGCATGGTTTGTTCTTGTTTCACTAGATCCTTCAAGTGTGTGCTTACATTGTATATTTGTACTCTTTCAGTCTTTTTGATGTAGGCAGTTAATGCTATGAACTTTCCTCTTAACCCTGCCTTTGCTGTATCCAAGAGGTTTTGACAGGTATGTCACTATTATTGTTCAGTTTAAATCATTTTTTAATTTCCATATTGATTTCATTGTTGACCCGATGATCATTCAGGAGCAGGTGATTTAATTTTCATGGTTTTCCATGGCTTTTAAGTTTCTTTTTATAACTGATTTCCAACTTTATTCCACTGTGGTCTGAAAGAGTAGTTGCTACAATTTTGATTTTCTTAAATTTGTTGAGACTTGTTTTTTTGCTGCCTATCATATGGTCTATCTTGAAGAATATTCCATGTGCTGATGAACAGAATGTATATTCTGCAGTTGTTGGATAGAATGCTCTGTAAATATCTGTTAAGCCCATTTGTTCTAGGGTGTAGTTTAAGTTCATTGCTTCGTTGTTGACTTTCTGTCTTGATGACCTGTCTAATCCTGTCAGTGAAGTATTCAAGTCCCCCACTATTATTGTGTTGCCATCTGTCTCATTTCTTAGGTCTATTTGTAATTGTTTTATAAATTTTGGAGCTCCATTGTAAGGTGCATATGTATTTAGGTTGTAATATTTTCATGTTGGACTAGTCCTTTTATCATTATATATTGTCCCTCTTTGTCTTTTTAAACTATTTCTTAAAGTTTGTTTTGTCTAACATAAGAATAGCTACTCCTGCTTGCTTTTGGTTTTCACTTGCATGGAATATCTTTTTCCACCCTTTTACCTTAAGTTTATGTGAGTCCTTATGCATCAGTTGAGTCTCTTGAAGACAGAAGATACTTGGTTGGGAAATTCTTACCCACTCTGACATTTTGTGTATTTTAAGTGGAGC
The DNA here is from genome assembly GCF_000951035.1 of Colobus angolensis palliatus. Lineage (NCBI taxonomy): Eukaryota > Metazoa > Chordata > Mammalia > Primates > Cercopithecidae > Colobus > Colobus angolensis. The sequence goes on along the minus strand of NW_012116032.1, from coordinate 2,748,097 downwards.
ATTTAGGCCAATTAGATTCAACCTTCATATTGAGATGTGAGGTTCTATTCAATTCATTTTTCTATTTGTTGCCTGAATACCTTGATTATTATTACTTTTTTATTTTTCACTGTGTTGTTGTTTTATAGGTCCTTTGAGAATTATGCTTTAAGGAGATTCTGTTTTGGTGTGTTTTGAGGATTTTTTTCAAGACTTAGAGCTCCTTTTATCAGTTCTTATAGTACTGGCTTGGTACTGGTGAATGATCTCAGCCTTTGTTTGCCTGGAAAAAACTGTATATTTCCCTCATTTATGAAGCCTAGTTTCACTAGATCAAAAATTTTTGGTTGGTAATTGTTTTAAGGAGGCTAAGGATAGGACCCTAATCCCTTCTAGTTTGTAGGGTTTCTGCTGAGAAATCTGCTGTTAATCTGATAGGTATTCCTTTATAGGATACCTGATGCTTCTGCCTCATGGCTCTTAAGATTCTTTCCTTTGGGCCGGGCGTGGTGGCTCAAGCCTGTAATCCCAGCACTTTGGGAGGCCGAGACGGGCGGATCACGAGGTCAGGAGATCCAGACCATCCTGGCTAA
>NW_012116032.1:2690438-2746605 GCF_000951035.1 Colobus angolensis palliatus | reverse complement strand
TCCTGGGTCACTGCAACCTCCACCTCCCAGGTTCAAGCAATTCTCCTGCCTCAACCTCCCCAGTAGCTGGAACTACAGGTGTGTGCCACCACACCCAGCTAATTTTTGTATTTCTAGTAGAGGCGAGGTTTCACCATATTTGCCAGGTTTGTCTCAAGCTCCTGACCTTAAGTGATCTGACTGCCTCGGCTTTCCAAAGTGCTGGGACTACTGTTTTATCATATAACCAGAATTGTTTTTCTGGTTCCTTCCCATTTGGGTAAACCATGTCAGAGGGGACATCTGGACTCAAGGGCTACTATTCTGAATCTTTTGTCCCACAGAGTGCTCTCTTGATGTAGTGCTCTTTCCCTTCTCCTCGGAATGGGGCTTCCTGAAAGCTAAGCTGTAGTAATATTTTTTTTCCTCTCTCTTCTGTATTTAGCCACCCAGTGGAACTACCAGGCTCTGGTTTGATACTGGGGAGTGTCTGAAGAGTCCTGTAATGTGATCTGTTTTCAAGTCTCTTAGCTATGGAGACCAGCATCTGCTTTGGTGGAGGCAGCAGGGAAGTGAAGCAAATCCTGTGAGGATACTTGGTTGTATTTTTGTTAAGTGCGCTGCATTTTGTGATGGTTGGCCTCCAGCCAGGAGGTGGTGCTCTCATGACTGCATCAGCTGCAGTAGTATAGGGAGAATACTAGCTTTCCCTAGGTTCACCTTTGGGTAAGTATTCTGCTATCTCAGATGGTGGGCGGGGCCATAGAGCTCCCAAGAGGTTGTGTCCTTTGTCTTTGGCTGCCAGGGCAGGTAGAGAAAGACTATTAGGTGGGTACAGGGTTAGGGATGTCTGAGCTCACACTGCCCTTAAGCAGGGCTTGCTGCGGCTGCTATGGGGGATGGCAGTGTGGTTCTCAGGCCAATGAAGTTATGTTTCCAGAGGGATTATGGCTGCCCCTGGTGCATCACACAAGTTTTCAGGGAAATGGAGCAAAGCCAGCATCCATAGGCCTCTTCCAGCTCTCATGTACCCCCGCAACCCACAATTTTGGTGTTACTCCTCCCATCCCTGCCCTGCCCAAAGGCGACCAACAGCACAGCATAGAGTTTATTTCCAGGCAGTCAGTAAGCAGGGTGGGAACTTGCTTCAGGCTACAAGCCTCCCCACTGAGAAAGCAAGTTCCTTGGCTCACAGTTCCTTGACTCACAGTTCCTTGGCTGTCCCGTGGAGCCTTCAGGGGCAATCCACCTCCTTCAAAGGGTCTATGGATCCTCTCAGCTTTCCTGGTATGTTTCTGGTAATTCATAGAGCAAAAGTTAAGGATGTGGGTCTCCACAAGCCATACTGTCCATCTGAGTGGGTCTCCACATGCTATTCTGTCCATCCGAGTGGGAGCTGCAAGGTAGTCTTGCCTCCAGCCTGCCATATTCCTACCTATCTCCCTCCTTTATCTATTCTTGAAGAGTAGATCTATTAACAACAATTTTCTTAGTTTTCTTTCTTTGGAGAATGTCTGTATTTTTTCTTCTCCCCTGAAGGTTTGTTTTGCCAGACATTGAATTCAAGATTAATAGTTCTTTCCTTTCAGTGCTTGAAAAATCTTTCATTTCTTCTGTGCCCAATGGTTTCAGATTAGAAATCTATTATATGGATAATGTATCCTTTCTCTCTGGCAATTTAAAATTTTTTTTCTTTGTATTTAGTTTTCAGAAGTTTAATTATGCTGTATCTTGCTGATGATTTCTGCAGTTTGTCCTAATTGAAGCTTTTGAAGTTCTTAAAGCAAGATTTATGTAGTTTCATTTGCAAGTTTATGTTTTTCACCAAATTTGGAAGTTTTCACAACTATTTGTTTGGACACCTTTTCAGTTTCAGTCTCACACCTTTTCTCAAGTAGGATCCTACTTTTAATGGCAAAAACCACAATTACTTTTGTACTAACCTATGTTTTGTTATTATCCCACAGAGTCCTGAGGATCTCTCTCTCTCTTTTTTTTTTTTGCCTTTTGTCTCTGTTTTTCAGATTGAGTAAATTTTATTGATCTGTGTTTAAGCTTACTAATTCTATCCTCTGTCATCCCCATTCCACTACTGAATCCATCTAGTAAGATTTAACTTGATTATTAAATTTTTAAATTTTATAACTTCTATGTTGCCCTTTTTAAAACTTCGATTTTTTGGGGGGGGGGTTCTGTTTTTTCATTTGTGTTCACAGCATTTGTAATTGATAACTGAAGCATTTGGATGACAGCTGCTCTTTATAATCTTTGTCAGGTTATTTCAACATCTGATTCATCTCAGTATGGATATCAGTTGATTGTTCTTCTCATTCAAATTGTTGTTTTCCTGGTTTATTGGTATGACAAGAAATTTTTATTGTGTCCTAGATATGTTCTATGTTAGGATACTTTTGATTTTATTTAAGTCTTCTATTTTAGTTGGTGTGTAGGTTCTGTTCTGTTTTTTTATGATTTAGCTACAATGACAGTTTAGTTTCCTGAGCGCTTATGTTATTCTGGTCTGCTTTCTTCTTATGGCACTATGGGGGTTCCCACTAATCCCTACTGATACTATTTACAGCAGGAGAAGCATATCCCTTTGCACCCTGTTTTTGGTGGGCAATCTTTGGAAAGTGCAGACGACACTAGGTTTTGATTCCTGTATGCCAGTGGGGTGAAGGGCAGGGAGATATGGGGCTTCATTGTCACCACCATTGCCACGAGATTGGAACACCTACTGATGACCCAGTTACAGAACAAGGGCTGGGATAGCCAGGGCCTTTATTGCTCTGTTTTCAGACGAATGGACTACACAACAGACTAGTTTGTAGAGCTGTGATTAGAACTCCCCACTGGATCTCTGTTGTACTTCTCCCCTCTCAGTGCACTGGCCAGATAGAGTAGCCTTTCTTGGATTTTTTGTTTGCTTGTTTTGTTTTTGTTTTTGTAGTTTTGTTTTTGTTTTTGTTTTTTCTACGATTGTTGGTTGCAGGCTGCAGCCCTCTCCAACACCCAATCCCACAGTATATGAGACATAAAAAGAATATCCAGAGAGATTACCACATTTTCGTTCCCTGATTCATGATGCCCTTAGGAAGCCCACATTCTTCTGTCAAGATTACAGAGTTGATATAATCTGGCTGTGTTCCCACCCAAATCTCATCTTGAATTCCCTCATGTTGTGGGAGGGACCTAGTGGGAGGTAATTGAATCATGGGGATAGGTCTTTCCATACTGTTCTGGTGATAGTGAGTAAGCCTTACAAGACCTGATGGATATTATAAGGGGGAGTTTTCCTGTACAAGTTCTCTCTTTGCCTACTGCCATACATGTAAGATGTGACTTGCTCTTCCTTGCTTTTGGCCAAGATTGTAAGGCTTTTCCAGTCACGTGGAACTGTAAGTCCAATTAAACCTCTTTATTCTGGTCTCAGGTATATCTTTCTCAGCAGTGTGAAAACAAACAAATACAGTAAATTGGTACCAGTAGATGGGGCATTGCTGAAAAGACACCTGAAAATGTGGAAGAGCCTTTGGAACTGGGTAACAGAGGTTGGAACAGTTTGGAGGACTCCGAAGAAGATGGGAAAATGTGAGACACTTTGAAACTTCCTAGAGACTTGTTGAATGGCTTTGACAAAAATGCTGATAGTGACATGAACAATAATGTCCAGGCTGAGGTGGTCTCAGATGGAGAAGAGGAACTTGTTGGGAAATGGAACAAAGGTGACTCTTGTTATGTTTTAGCAAAGAGATTGGCAACATTCTGCCCCTGCCCTAGAGGTTTGTGGAACTTTGAACTTGAGAGAGATGATTTAGAGTATCCTGTGGCAGAAATTTCTAAGCAGCAGAGCATTCAAGTGGTGACTTGGGAGCTGTTAAAGGCATTCAGTTTTGTAAGGGAAGCAGAGCATAAAAGTTCAGAAAATTTGCAGCCTGACAATGTGATAGAAAAGAAAGTCACATTTTCTGAGGAGAAATTTGAATGTGCTAAAGAAATCTGCATAAAGAAGGAGGAGCTGAATGTTAATCCCCAAGAAAATGGGAAAAATGTCTTCAGAGCATGTCAGAGGTCTTCATAGCAGCACCTCCCATCACAAGCCTGGAGGCCTAGGAGGAAAAACTGGTTTCCTGGGCCAGGCACAGGGTCCCCATGCTGTGTGCAGTCTAGGGACTTGGTGCCTTGCATCTTAGCTGCTCCTTTCATCTCTGAAAGGAGCCAATGTAGAGCTCAGGCCGTGGCTTCAGAGGGTGCAAGCCTCAAGCCTTGGCAGCTTTTACATAGTGTTGAGCCTGTCAGTGCACAGAAGTCAAAAATTGAGGTTTGGGAACCTCTGCCTAAATTTCAGAAGATATATGGAAATACCTGGATGTTCAGGCAGAAGTTTGCTGCAGGGTTGGGGGTCTCATGGAGTATCTCTGCTAGGGCAGTGCAGAAGCGAAATGTGAGGTCAGAGCCTCCACACAGAATCATTACTAGGGTAATGCCCAGTGAAGCTATGAGAAGAGTGCCACCATCCACCAGACCCCAGAATGGTGGATCCACTGACAGCTTGCACCTTGTGACTGGAAAAGCTGCAAAGACCAATGCCAGTCCATGAAAGCAGCCCGGAAGGAGGCTGTACCCTCAAAAAACCACAGGGGCAGAGCTGCTCAAGTCCATGGGAACCTACCTGTTGCATCAGCATGACCTGGTTGTGAGACATGGAATCAAAGGAGATCATTTTGGAGCTTTAAGATTTGACTGTGCTGCTGGATTTGGGACTTGCATGGGGCCTGTAGCCCCTTTGTTTTGGCCAATGTCTCCCTTTCAGAATGGCTGTATTTATCAAATGCCTGTACACCCATTGTATCTAGGAATTAACTAACTTGCTTTTGATTTTACCGGCCAGGCAGAAGGAACTTGCCTTGTCTCAGGTGAGACTTTGAACTGTTTACTTTTGAGTTAATGCTGAAATGAGTTAAGACATTAGGGTACTGTTGAAAAGGCATTACAGGTTTTGAAATGCGAGGACATGAGATTTGGGAGGGGCCAGGGGTGGAATGATATAGTTTGGCCATGACTCACCCAAATCTCATCTTAAATTCCCACATGTTGTAGGAGGGACCTGGTTGGAGGTAATTGATTACTGGGGTCAGGTCTTTCCTGTGCTGTTCTTGTGATAGTGAGTAATCTCATGAGATCTGGTGGTTATTGTAAGGGGGAGTTTTCCTGCACAAGTTCTCTCTTTGCTGCCATCTATGTAAGATGTGACTTGCTCTTCCTTGCTTTTCACCATAATTGATTGTGGGACTTTTTCAGCCACGTGGAACTTTAAGTCCAGTTAAACCTCTTTCTTTTGTAAATTGCTCGGTCTTGGGTATATCTTTAACAGCAGCATGAAAATGGACTAATAGAAGAGTACTTTTATCATTGTCTGTTGAATGATGTCTAGGGTGTTTAATTTTATTTAGAGGAAAGAAACAGGCAAAAATGATTCTATGGCATCTTGCTACAGAACTAGAAGCCAATGTTTTAATTACAAATCATGGCTTCCTGGACAAGTTGAAATTGCCACCAAAGAATGACCTTGCCAGTAACTGAAATGACTAGTCAAGGATTATACAAACCTCTCACACTGTAAGATAAGACTATTTGCTTTAGGCTTTTCTATTTTGTGGCTTGCCAGCTACTCATACCTATTTTGATATATTTAAATAAACCACATTTCATTGTTAAGACATCATTAATTTAATGTGGTAGATCACTGAGTCAGCTCTACTAACAAAAGTTTATCTCATTTGTAGTCTGTTTTGTCCCACATAGTAGTTAGAGAGGGCATCAAAGAGATGAACAGGAATATGAATAGGTGTAAATGCCTTGTACATTTGCTAATGTTTGATGCCTTCATCCAAAATAAAATGAAACAAAATAAATACAAGAGGTATCACTGCAGACTGAGCTGCCTCTGTGTTACAAAATATAACCAGAATATAAGGGTCTGCCTATCTTTTAAGATACTTTTGAAGATATATATATTTTACAATTAACAAAGTGCTGGGCTCCTGTTAAACTTTTTACAAACAGAATTTGAAATCACTATAAATGCCAGGAGAGGAGATGTAGAGCTCTCCGGCATAGGACAACCCCCTATCCAGACAAGTGTTTAATTACTGACTTTAAAATTTAGGGTCAGATACGGTGGCTCATGCTTGTAATCCCAGCACTTTGGCAGGCCAAGGCAGGAGGATCACCTGAAGTCAGGAGTTGAGACCAGCCTGGCCAGCATGATGAAACCCCATCTCTACTACAAATAAAAAAGCCAGGCATGGTGGCAGGCATCTGTAATTCCAGCTACTCAGGAGGCTGAGGCAGGAGAATCACTTGAACCCAGGAGAGATTGCAGTGAGCCAATATTGTACCACTGCACTCCAGCATGGGAGACAGAGTGAGACTCCTTGTCAAAAAAAAAAAAAAAAAAAAAAAAAGTAGAATCTCAAGGCAGGCATCATCATTACATAGAGCTATTGGCATAGAATTAAGGAATATTTATTTTCATGCCTCAAGGATGACCCCATTTCAAATGTATACTGTTACTTGTAAATTAAATTAGCTAATGTTAGCAGTTAGTGTGGAAAACAAAAAGAATCTTTCAATTTTACCTATATTAGCATTCTAACTCTCTCAATCTATTTTTTTATTATTCTGCAAAGCTCTGTTTTGAAGAGACTATCTTTGAACACTAATATTCTCAGATAATCAGTACATGCTTTTTGTACTTACAAAGTAAATGGGCATATAAGTAAGGGATTTTATCAAACATATATTTAATTTTTTAAATGGCCACTCTCTGTCTTCAGTTATAGTAATCATTTAGTCATATTTCCAAGAAGTAAGCCAAGACTGATAATGAAAGTGCTTGGCTAAATTATTCCTTTAGTTTTTGAAGTCCACCCTGAAATAACATTAAGATGCTTTATAGGCTCAGGTAATGAGGAATTAAACAACCTAAATTCTTGTGAAGTGAAATCTAGTGTTTGAAATGTTTGAGATATGGAGAATGAAAAGCACTCAATAAATTCACCGTCTTTTCTCTTTAATACTTTTGTTAATACATAATAGACATAGAATAGATTGTGCATATTTAATTTGTCTAGTTTGATAAATTTGCATGTATAAATGCATGTGAAACTAGCAGCACACTTAATAGAATGGAAATATTCATTCAACCCCCAAAGGTTTCTTGTGACTCTTTATAATCTCACATACCCTCATTTCCCTTACACTCATCCACAAACAACCAGTGGATGTTAGGGGACGTTCTCTAGGATTTTATATAAATGTAATCATATATGTGAATTTTTGTCTAGCTTTTTTTCATTCAGTATTTTTTATTTTATTCATGTTGTAGTATGTTTCAAGAGTTTCTTTTTATTGCTGAGTAGAATCCCATCACATGTCTATAACACAGTTATATATCCATTCACTTACTGACTGACATATAGATTGTTTCACATTTGTGGTTATTACTAATAAAGCTACTATAAACATTCTATTATAAGTCTTTGTAGGATTATAGCCTCTCATTTCTCTTGGGTAAATACTTGGTAATAGAATGTTTAGGTTATATGGTAAGTATAGCTTCAGCTTTTTAAGAAACTGCCAATTTGGTTTTCTAAAGTGGATACTACTGTTAAGAGGGCTCCAGTGTTTCTATATTCTTACCAATATTTAGGATGGTCAAGATTTGTAATTTTAGCCTTTATAATAAATAGGTATTAGTGGAATTGCATTGCCTTTGCCTAATGATCAGTGATGTCTGGCATCTTTTCATGTCCTTATTTGCGTATGTGCACATGTATATCTGCTTTGATGACGTTTCTGTTTAAATATTTTTCCCATTTTTAAAATTTGATGCTGTTTTGTTATTAAGTTTTGAGAATTCCTTAATCTGCATACAAATCCTTTATCAGCTATATGATTTGCAAATGTTCTAATTTAATTTGTCTTCTCATTCTCTAATACTTTCTTTTTTTTTTTTTTTTTTTTTGGAGACGGAGTCTAGCTCTGTCGTCCAGGCTGGAGTGCAGTGGCGCCATCTCGGCTCACTGCAAGCTCCGCCTCCTGGGTTTACGCTATTCTCCTCCCTCAGCCTCCCGAGTAGCTGGGACTACAGGCGCCCGCCATCTCGCCCGGCTAGTTTTTTTTGTATTTTTTAGTAGAGACGGGGTTTCACCGTGTAGCTCAGGATGGTCTCGATCTCCTGACCTCGTGATCCGCCCGTCTCGGCCTCCCAAAGTGCTGGGATTACAGGCTTGAGCCACCGCGCCCGGCCTCTAATACTTTCTTTTAAGGAGCAAATTGTTTTAATTTTTTAAATTTTGATAAAGTATAATTTATCAATTTGTCTTTTGATGTGTCATACTTTTTGAGTTAAACATCCATTTTGAGTTAAATATTGTATATGATGAATAGTATAGATTGAAATTCTCTTTTTCATATGGATATCTAAATTGTTCCAGCACTAATTTTGAAAAGGCCGTTTTTGCTGCATTGCCTTTGTGGCTATAGTAGAAATCAGTTGCCACATATAAGGGTCTATTTTTGTTCCATTGATCTATTGCTATACATTGACACCAAAGCTGTAATCTTGATTGCTGTAACTTTTTCATAAGTTTGAAATTGGATAGCATTAATTTTCCAGTTTTCTTTTTTATTTTTTCAAAATTCTTTTGTTTACTCTAGCTTCTTTATATTTCTAGATGACTTTAGAATCAGTTTTTCAATTTCTACCAAAAATTAGCCTACTGGGATTTTGACTGGGATTAAATTAAATTTATGAATCAACTTGGAGAGAATCGACATCCTAATATCATTGAGTCTTCCATCCATAGATATGATATATCTATTTATTTAGGTCTTTATCTCAGTAATATTTTATAGTTTTCAGTGTACATGTCTTTCACATGTTTTGTCAGATTTATCCTTAAACGTATCATAATATGATGCCATTGTAAATTATAGTCTTTATTTTAATTCTCTAAAATTAATTGTAGTAAAGGTTGCACAACTTTGTGAACATACAAAAATCCACTGTATTTTCTCTTTAAATAAGCAGATTGGCATTATATCTCAATAAAACTGTTTTATAATGCAGGCATACGTCAAATAAACTTAGCAATACAATGCCCAAAGAAAAGAAAATAATTCAGCATACTTAACCAAATATGGTTTTGAAAATATAAAATACAGTGGAAATCAAATTATATCTATATTACTATTGAAGTAAAACTCAGAACCTGATGATCGATGTTAAATCAATCATACTAAAATAAATTAGCTATTAAGATTGGCTGAAAGGTCCAGATTTTTGTCAATAATACGCATATCAATAATTTTTGTAATGAAGTAAATCCTGTCATTTTCGACAATGTGGATGATGCCGGAGGGCATTATGTTAAATAAAATAAGCCAGGCACAGAAAGACTAATACCTCATTGTCTCACTTACATGTAGAATCTAAAGAAGTCATACGCACAAGAGAGTATGTTGGTTACCGGGGATTGGTCAGGGAGTTGTGCAGGGAGATGTTGGTCAAAGAATACAAATTTCAGTTAGACAGAAGGATTAACTTCAAGAGATCTATTGTACAACAGGGTGACTGGAGTTAATAACAATGCATTGCATACTTTATAATTGCTAAAAGAGTAGATTTTAAGTGTTCTTACCACAAAAAACTGGTATGTAAGGTAGCGCATAATGCATATGTTAATTAGCTTGATTTAGTCATGCCACAATGTATATATATATTTCAAAACATCATGTTGTACTTCATAAATATATCCAGGTTTTATCAGTTAAAAGCTTAGTTAATTAATTAAAAATAATTTCTGTAATGAAATTACAGAACAGGTCCTTCATGTTCTCTTAAGCAGCTATAAGTCTTAGAATTTTCTCCTTTTGCATAAATTTTAATAAAAGTTCCACCTATATATGGGCTTACTTGTTTATGGCCTATAAGATGCCCACTTTAACATAAGTTCTGTGAGAAAAGTGATACAATTCACCGTTTATCTCCAGTGCCTAAGACAGTGATTGGGCTGGAGTTGGCACCCAATGGAGATGTGCCAAATCAATGTCCAGATAGCAACTCAGAGCCAGAAGACACTGCAGAGAAAACTGAGAGCATGAAGCTACTTCAAAGTCACACATTATACATGGTAGAAACAAGACTACAACTCAGTATCTGGATATTCTTTCCATCACGTTTCACATTTTCACAAAGCAAAGCATGGGTAAGTGAAAAGTCAGGATTTGAAGTAAACGCATTTAGGTTTTAGTCCCGTTTCCAGTACAGTGAACTCATTTAAATAACCATGGCAAGCTATCTTGAAAATTAAATTTTCTCAATTGGAAAACAGTGATAATGACACTTTATTCATAGGACTGTTGTTAGAGTTAAATGAATGTATGAAAATGAGTAGGCTGGAACTATAAAGCATTGGGAGAAATTATATACTGCCATCATATCTCCCTCTTCATTTTTACTTTTTCTCTAAAAGGCAATTAATAGCTCACAGAAAGAAAGAAAACAGAATTAAGATGGAATTACGATTACCATGTTTGTGGGTGCTCTAAAGCATTTTTGATTGGCTTAGAAATACTATAGGTTCCTTGAATTTAAAATCTAACTGAGCTTATCCTTACCTAAATTACTTCAGAAGTTTAAAAATGTGGGATTATTATAGGTTTTTATATTTTATGTTTTATATTTTATAGACCTCTTCTAGAAATTTATTAAAATAATATTTATGAAGTAATAATCAGGAAAATGAGGTTAATACAAACATTTTTATAAACATAAAATTTGATATACAATGAGCAAGCTACTAAAGAAAGTGGGCATCTACATTTCATCCCCATTCTATAATATATAGACTTTATAGAAGATTTTAATTTTCCCAAGATCAGTTTGAATTAACACACGGGAATTTTTTCACTGTTTGAATAACTAACTTATTATAGATATAATTAACAAGAAACCTCAAGTCCCAGTACTTTTCATAAATCACCAGAAGTGAAACCAGCAAAAGACTAATTTCAAAGAACATTTCATTATTTCAAATCCTAGGCTGATTCAAACTAAAAAGAATTTTTTTCCCAAAGAAGAAAAAAGAAACATATAAATTTGAATAATTGTTTTTCAAAACATCAAAGAAATTGTGTGCTTCAATAAGTGATATATCAAATGACAAGCTTTACCTGAATTCACCAAGGGCCTAATACTCATGCTTCAAAACATTTTCAAAATGCTTATTTTTCAAAGCTTATGGTTTTCACTTGGAGCCCCATATTTCAACTTTGATTGATTCCCTACAGAACTGGACCTTTATGTTAGTTACAGTGTAACTCACTTGAAAACACTTCAGCATAGACAGTGCATTAGGAGGAGTATGTTAGATTAAGCTGCGACCCAGGAGCAGCTGGCATTCTAATCAGTCATGCACAGTCGGCTAAGGAACAGATAGATTCTAATCAAGAATGCCCAGTCCAAAAATTTGAGGATTAAAATAAATAGTGATAGTAACAGATTATAACTCATGGAATAAAATAAGAACCATGAATACATACTCATAAATAACTAAAGAAATAAAAATGTTAAAGAGGAAAAGAGGGCTATCAGTTCTGCGTATCACTCTTGTGGTGTTAGGAGGCTTTTATGTTGCCTAAAATTAATTTATTCACTCAGCAATTGTTTTATGTCTACGAGAACCCAATTTTATTTATTTTATTTTATTTTTCTAATTGACAAATAATAATTGTGAATACTCATGGGGTACAAAGTGATGTTTGGATACCTATAATTTATGGTGATCAGATCAGGGTGATAAGCATATCTATCATCTCAAACATTTATCATTACTTTGTGTTGGAAAAGTTCAATATTCTCCTTCTAGCTATTTGAAACCGTATAATAAACTGTAGTCATCCTACAGAGGTACAACACAGGAGAGGGCATTTCTCCTATCTAGCTGTAATTTTGTATGCTTTAACAAATCTCTTTCTATTCCCCTCTTAGATTTCCCCTTCCCAGCCTTCACGGTATCCTCAGTCCTACTTTTCACTTCTATGAGATTGACATTTTTTAGCTTTCATGTGAGTGACAACTTTTCTGTTCCTGGCTATTTCACTTAACATAATATTTAACAGATATTTTTTGGGAACTTGGTATATATCAGGGACTGTTCTAGGCAGGTAAGATGAAACTATTACAAATAAAAAGACACACATAGAGCCCTCATAAGATAGTTACATTCTTTCTCACTTATGAAAACTATTTCATAGAATAAACTCTGTGTGAATGTAAGTTAGGTTTTTGTATAGTAAACTAAAATTTGTCAGATCTTTTAAAATACTTATCATTTCCCATCCTGTTTCTTTGGAATTCCACACCAATAAGAACAAGATAATATAAAAGAAGAAGGAAGTGGAGAAGAAAGATTAGTGCTGTTGAGTCTCAAATATTCAGAAACCTAGAGACTACACAATTAATTAAACTAATTGGGAAATTTCACAACAGTAAAAATTGTTTAATAACAATAGTAGTATTTGTAATAATAATAGTCTAAAATGGAAAGTAGGGTTAGAATTGAATATCACCTCAGTTGGCAATTTCCAGAACTGGATAATTAGGACATCTTCAGGATCAAAAAGACTCTAAAATTGCTTTTATCTTGGGGATATACAGTGAAGGTGACCTCAGGCTGAGATATTCACCTGACTGCTGAGAAGCTTGGAACATTTCGCTGCAAACCATGCCAGCCCACTAAAGCAGCAAGCTGTTTCTGCTTCTCCCAACAAATTCAGAATGGAAATTAAATTCCAATTTTGCAGCAAATACAGGTAGTATAATTAAAATTTCTATTTCATTACTTCACATCCTTTAACTCTCTTAGGATGCATTGCTGAAGCTATGAACCTGTAGATATCAGCCACGAGTAACTCTATAAAAAGCAAAATGTTGACTGATTTGAGTTTGCATTTTTCATTTACATATACCATTATTAGAAACAAATGTGCCTTTTTGTTTTAAGATAGCCAACTACAAACATTACAGTCAAAATTGTTGCAAGCAGAAGTTGCTAAAATTAGGCAAAAGTTTGAGGAGAAACATTGCATACCCACATTGTATTGCTCTGAAGATACTTAACCAATTACAAGGGCGAATATAGGGGAAAGTCAGCAGACACTGCCTTAGCTAAATGATCCAGGTTAACATCACCAGTAAATAAGATATATCATCATAAATACCTTTGATATGATGCAGGGACACAGGTGGACAATAACATCACTTCTGAGGTATTCTTTCCAAAAATGTACAGTGTCAACCTTAGGAGAAAACAAAAAGCAAACTCAAATTGAGAGATATTCTAAAAAGTAACCAATTAGTACTTATCAAAATTATCAAGATCAGGAAAGAGAAGAAGAAACTGAGGAACTATTACAAATTGGTAGAGACTATGGCTACAATTAAATGTAATGTGGAACTCTGGATTAGATCTTAGCACAGGAAAAGTATATTAGGAGCCAAAATAGTGAAATTTGAATAAGGGGTGTAACTTCATTAACAGTATTGTAATAATGTGAATGATAATTGTTTCATGGTTTGTAAATTGCAAAAAGAAGGAACCGAGGGAAAAGAATATATGAACTCTGTAATATTTTCACAACTCTTTTGTAAGTCTAAAACTATTTCAAAAGGAAAACAGACAGGTAGTGGATTACATTTTAGAAAATATAATCCAAAGCAAGTTGTTTATTCAACATTAAAACATCTGTAGTGGCCAGGCACAGTGGCTCACGCCTGTAATCTCAGCACTTTGGGAGGCCCAGGTGGATGGATCACGAGGTCAAGAGATCGAGACCATCCTGGCTAACACAGTGAAACCCCGTCTCTACTAAAAATACAGAAAATTAGCCGGGCGTGGTGGTGGGTGCCTGTGGTCCCAGCTATTCGGAAGGCTGAGGCAGGAGAATGGCGTGAACCTGGGAGACGGAGCTTGCAGTGAGCCAAGATCGCGCCACTGCACTCCAGCCTGGGTGACAGAGCAAGTCTTTTTCAAAAAAAAAAAAGAATAAATAAATATGAATTAAAAATTAAAATAAAATCTTGTAGTATTACTCTTTCCAGAGTAAAAATGAACAAGTGACGTTTTCTCCCTTGCATTTCTTCTAGGTTGAGACCCGACCTGTCTAAATTGTCATTCAGTCACGTTTGTTATGACTGAACTACAGATCCAAAATACTGCTTTACAATGAAGAACACACCTTTAACTAAGGTGTGATTTTTTGTTACTGTAATCTTTTTATATAATTATCAAAGCAAGCTGCACCAAACAAGCCAGAGATTGATATGCTGGGGTGTCCATCTAGCTCTTTCCAGACAGGCTTCAATTTGGCTAAAATTTAGAAGTATTTTTCTTGTGAGCACATCACATGGATGTCAAAAAGTTCTCTCCAAAACTTACGCTGTCAGCTTTAATAGAGCCTGCTTATATAGATGAAAAATAAAAATTTCCTCCTTAAAAAATAACAACACAGAGATTCTTGCCACTGAAACCTTGCAACTGAAAATTATTTGAACTTTAAATAACTATAGACATTTAGATATTATTTCTTGAGGGCAGAACATATTTTTGAATTAGAGGTTATAATGAGAAATCTTGAACACTTGTGGAGTGATGCCAACTCCAAATAAACTGCAACTTGCTTGCCTTTTCTTCAGTAGCAAATATTTAGCTCTTTGTTGCATTTTTTTTTCTATACATAGCCAGTACCAAAACTTTTGAAAGATAATTTATGTCGCCAAGTAGGACCCAAACATGAAAAATAACACAGGCAGTATCTGTCTCATGGATCCTGACAATTATGATCTATTCAATTTCACTAATCTTACTTCATTTTACTCATATCACAAGCTGAAGACTATAAAATTTCTACTTGGTCACTGTTGTAATAATCTATGTTAACGGAAATAATTAAGTAACTCAATTTAAATCTAATTTCTCAATGATATTTTGAGATCTAGCAGGGGCTAAGTAACTCTGTAATTAAATTATAAGTTATTGTTTCATCAGAAACCATCACCTTCACAATTATCTTAAAGCTAAATTACTATGTACATAAATTGTGCAAAGCGCTATGCAAATTTTCTTCTCACAAGAACAAGAAATGAGCTGACATCCTCTTTCTTCCCTGTTGGCTTCCCATTTCCTCTCTTCTGTAATCCATAAGATATGTTTACACTGTTTTCCTGTCCATCATTTAAATGACTTGCAAGAGAATATTCCATATTCTTCAGTTTTAGCACTAGATTATATATTTGCTCTCCTTTTTTTGTTCTACCGTAATTTAAGTGACTGTTCACAAGGATAATCTTTCCAACACCAGAGCCCTAAAGTTTCAAAGCATCTTAACTCTAATGATCATCCTCTCCACTTCAGCCCACATATGCAGCATTACCTTGAAACACACCATCACCTCTCACTGATCAGCCTTCAAGATCTGATCACAGCATCAGTTTCTTCCAAATCTCCCAATGTGTGCATCCTTCAAATACTGACTTTTACTGCACAATTTAATCCCTTCCTCTTGTCCTATTCCCCAAGCTTCTCTTCTGGCCTCATTCACTTCCTTAACCAGACTAACCATGGTCAGTCCTTAAGATGTGATCTCAGATAAGCAGCCAATAATTAATTTTTTGCTTTACATACTTTGGTAGTTCCTAATTCCACGTTAATATTTCTGTTTCTCCATCTCCATTTGAAATGACTAAGTATAGCAGGAGAAAACTCATGTTATTGCACAAATTGGTCTTGTTACAAACTTAAAATCTAACTGCAACTGATTAAACAATATTAACAACAAATTATTTTATTTATTATTTATCCAAAATTAATTCTCTTCAATAACTGTCTCCCAGTAATTTAGACCTTTGCCAATCTCTAGATGCAGCCAAATCTATAAGCAAATGATTTTATCTTGTTTATTTAAGAAGTTCAAAATTGTTTTCAAATTATTGAATTCAAATTCAAATTATTTCCACTTTTTCAAATGTTTTCCTATAATTTATCATTCATTATTATTTGCCTTGTGACACAAAGGAAAGAATATAAAAAAGTGAAAAAAAAATGAATTTACCACTTACTTAGTGGATAATCTTTTTCTTTTCTTTTTCTTTTTTTTTTTTTGAGACGGAGTCTCGCTCTGTGCCTAGGCTGGAGTGCAGTGGCGCGATCTCGGATCACTGCAAGCTCCGAGTTCCGGGTTTACGCCATTCTCCTGCCTCAGCCTCCGAGTAGCTGGGACTACAGGCGCCCGCTACCACGCCCAGCTAATTTTTTGTATTTTTAGTAGAGATGGGGTTTCACCGTGTTAGCCAGGATGGTCTCGATCTCCTGACCTCGTGATCCACCCTCCTCGGCCTCCCAAAGTGCTGGGATTACAGGCGTGAGCCACCACGCCCGGTACTTACTGGATAATCTTAAACCAACTATTTATCACCTCATTTTCTTCCAATTTAAAATAAATGTAAAAAAATATGAAAGGAAAATATCTTGGGCCCCCCAAATCACTAAGGAAAACTCAAGCTGGAAGCTACTTAAGGTGAAGCTGCCTCCCATTCTATTGGAATTATCCCTGTGCTCACTGAGATAGATGCATATCTGATTACCTCCGTTGGAAAGGCTACTGGGAAACTCAAAATAATGCAACTGTTTGTGTCTCACCTACCTGTGACCTGGAAGCTCCCTTCCACTTCTAGTCTTCCTGCCTTTGCTTCAAGTTGTCCCGCCTTTCTGACAGAACCAATGTACTTCTTACATATATTGATTGATACCTTGTCTCTAAAATGTATAAAACCAAGCTGTGTCCCAACCACCTTGGGCACAAATCATCAGGACTTCCTGAGGCTTCACGGGCACGTCCTCAACCTTGTCAAAATAAGCCTTCTAAATTAACTGAAACCTGTCTCAGATTTTCTGGGTTCACAAATTTTTACCTTAAAGTTGTTGTGAAAATTAAATGAGATCTTCTAAGACCTGACACGGAGTGCTTCATGGCAATTATTTGTATTTAAAGAGCTCTGTTGTTTTCCTTCATTTAACATCCTAATTTCAGTCTGTCTTCTTTTTGTCTAATCATTTGTTTCCTTATCTACCCCCTAATTTCACCCTGTGTCTTAATTAATTATCTCAATCTCAGTCTATAAACACACAAAATTTCCTCGTTTCTTAAAAAAAAATCGCCTTCTTTCCTTACCCTAGGTTTTCCTCAAGTTATTATTTCTTATTTCTATTTACTTCAAAGTCTTGCAAGGCTTGAAAATGTAGTCTGGGTTTGCAGGCTATATTTAAATTTGACTCACCATCCCACCGATATCAGGATCCCTTGCCCACTGGCTGTGTACCACATTTCTAGCCACCTTAGTTTTGTGTTAAAGAAATATTTAAGTCTTTTTTCTTTCCTTAGCAGCTATGTCAATCAACACATCTGGCTGTTTTTAACATGAAAACATTATGAGATCTGTCCCTTTCATTCTACTCACTTTCCATTCTCTCAGATTATTATACATGTATGGTGTAAAACAAGAACTTTCTAAAGTGGATTATAACCCCTGCCTCATTCGTTCCTTCTAATACTTCCATTTTTATCATCTGAAGCAAACAGAGCTAATCTACATCACTATGGTCCTTTAAAAAAATAGAATATTCCCATTATCTAAAATAGCATTTTTTTTGCATAGATGAATTTTGAGTGCGTGTCCCACGTACAACCTAATTGCAAAAGATATTATCTTCTATACCTCTAACCTTGCACCACAATCTATAGTCATGCTGAACTTCATTTTTCTTCTACTGTCTCTAGACATATGTACATATCCTTTCTATCTCATCTTCCTGTTAAATCAAAGCCAACTTTTAATGTGCAGATTAAATGTCTTCCAGATCTACCTACATATCACCCAGAGTTTTTGTCTCTAGTTCTTTAAGGTGCTTTGTAACTGCATTGTACAATTAGTTCAGTTTATTGTTATTGTGATTGTATATGCATTGGTAATTCCATACAAGACTGTCATTTCTGAGGCCATATGTTTTAGTACAATTCCTCAAACTATGATCTAAAGAGTAGTTCGTTCAAAATCACTTGAAATACTTGTTAAAAATTAGATCGTAGTGCTTACTTTAGACTGACTGCATCTCTATTTCTAGGGATAGGACCCATGAATGTGCTTCTTAATAAGCTAATATTAAATACACTAACATTGAGCACTATTATTAAATAGAATGGAATTGATTTTGGCAGAAGATGGATTTGTTTGAAATTATAGCTCAATGCCTTTGGGCAGTATAACCTCTCATGGTATGAATTTTGTCATCTATAAAATGAGAATAAAAATAATAACACCTACCACATGAATCTGGTGGGAAAAATAAACATAATGAAATATGCCTAAAATATCACAGACCTAAAAATTATATATTTTTACAAATAAATAACATTTTATAATATCCCAGACAAATAAATTTAATTTTCCTTCTTTAACTCCTTTCCCAGAGCCTTACATCCTCGAAAATGCCATATTGGGTGGGTTTTTTTTTTTTTTTTTCACATGTATCAGATAGTATCTACCATAATTCCTTGCAAACCAGAGGGGCTTGAAAATGTTTACTTTTACAGAAGGCAATGAAGAGAGAAAATTTGTTTCTAGTAATGTTATATTTGTATGCATGATATTGAAATTAAGGCAAACTTTAGAAGGTTGTTAAAAGTTTTATGAGCACTTACAAAATCTATCAATGATTAAAAGAAATAATGAGGACTATCAAAAGTTATGGAAATCTAGTCTCACTTTAAAAATAGAGTATTAGACTTGAAATGAAGTTCATATCAAGGACATTGTGCATTTTGACTTCAGCAAGGCATTTAACAAAAACATATCAATTGCCTTTTGGATATAATTGATAAATATGTTTATTATACTGCTGGGTATACTGACAGCTGCCTAAACACCTGTGTCCTAAACAATTGTGTATTGAATAAAGAGGCAGACTTGGGGTATTAGAAAAAACAAGAAATGTACTTTGAGTCATGGGACCTGATGAATAAGGAGATTGCAGTCCAGCGTGTGTCTGGACATGATGGAGCTCGCCTGTAATCCCAGCATTTTAGGAGGCCAAGGGAGGCAGATTTCTTGAGCCAGGAGTTCAAGACCAGCCTGGGCAAAATGGCACCCAGGTGAAACCCCACCTTTACAAAAAAATACAAAAAATAGCCAGATGTGTAGTGGAGCACACCTGTAGTCCCAGCTACTCTGGAGGCTGAGGTGGGAGGATCACTTGAGCCTGGGAAGTTGAGGCTGCAGTGAGCCATGACCATGCCTGACACCACTGCACTCCAGCCTGGGTGACAGAGTGAGGCCCTGTATTCAAAAAAAAAAAAAAAAAAAAAAGAAAGAAAAAGAAAAGGAGGAAAGAAAAGAAAAGAAAAAAGCAATCCCGCTTGCATTTCCACTCAGCAAGCCATGTGCACGTGCCTTGAGTGATGCTACACCACCTGGAGGAAGCACACCCACAGAAGGGCATTTCTGCTCTCAGGGCTGATCTGCCCAGAGGGGGCTCCATTTTTTAATATGCACCAAATCTCTATGTGGTAGTTGTACAGATTAGACTCAGCTTGATCCCTACGTGCAAAAATATGGAGACACAGAAGACAGAGTTTTCCATACGAAGTGACAGAGTTTTCCACACCAAGGGGACGGTATGATTCTGTACATCTCAGAGTAATACCAAAGTGATAATGACCCTAGTCAGATTCATAGTTTACTAAAACCCAAAAGAGTATGTGGGAAGGGTATGAAAGTAGATGAAAAACTGAAAAGGCCTACTGCTTAGGACAAAGGATGACTCAGCTTCTACCTACAGAGACCAAAGACTAAAGACCAGATGGGCATAAACACATCCCAGCAGTGCCATCTGGACAGAGGGAGACACTGAGTAACAGATGCCCTCCCATCCTGTGACTTGGCACTCTGTCAGCCTCTGGGAGCTTAATGAGAGCCTAGGCCCAGGAGTAGGTAAACCCTGAACTAACTGAGATTAAACTTCTTTCAGCTGACAAAATGGGAGATAAAAATGAATCTTAAGTAATATTGAAAGTAAAACATTACATAGACCGAGATTCATACCTGCTACCCAAACATAGATTGAAATTAAATGTTAGGTTAACTATTTGAAAGTTGGAGTAAATTAGATTATATTTACATAATTAGTACACTTTACAGAATCAGAGGGTAAAAAAAGATAATTCAGGGGAAACACCATGTAATTGGCTGACTTAGCACTGTTAACTACTATTTTGGAATATATAGATTTCTAAGAACTGCCTTCATGGATATTGCTTCTTGCACTTTCCCTCTTGCCTCTCCCAGGAGACTATCTTGGTTTTCATGCACTTGTAGAATACACTTTTAAAAGCATCCATGCAATAGCACAACTGTTTTACATCAGTAGTTTTATTGCACGTGTATGGAAAATTAAGTGAAATGTATACGCTGCAAAAAGTCTAAAGAAAATTAGACTTCCAATTATAATACTTAACTTTCAATATCACACTTTCTACTGTTACCAAGATTGTATAACTGAATCTTCAGCTTTTAGTTAGGAACCTCATTCCCTCTAGGGCCTGATGTATGCCATTGATTAAATCTTAAACCATCTAAGGAAGTTAGAGAGGCTCCAAAGCCTGGTAAGTCTCAGTCTTACTTTTCTTTAGCCTGCATATAATTAGTCAGTGTCATGTCTGATCTCTGCATCTAACTCAGGAACTGAATGGAGTATTCATGGTTAATTGGCAGAGAAACCCAAAATTAATCTGTCTGCTCATTGCTTCTGTGCTGAGATTATATAATTTGACTTTTTCTCAGTAAATTAGACAAGATTTTCTTTCTTTACTTGTTTCTTACTCTTTCTCAAAACATAATTACTTAAATTTGAATGGAATAAAAACAACTCTTTAACATATGTAAATTAAAATGATTTTAGTTGGCATCAGAAACTTTATGAATGAAAATAATGAAAACACTTTCTCATAGAAAGGCAAAAAAAGTTCTGTGAATCTGAATAATGTATCTTTTAAAGCAAAGCATTAGTATTTTTAGAAGATCCTTTATCTTTTAAATATAATAAATACTTTTTCGTTCATTCTAGAAACATTTGAAAATTCAGAAAGCAAATAAATTAAGAAAACTAAGGCAAGTGTAGGCAACATAGTGATACTCTGTCTCTAAAAACAGTAAAGCGAAACAAAATAATTTGTATATGGTGGCATATGTTTATAGTTCTATCTACTTGGGAGGCTGAGGTGGGAGGATTTCATGAGCCTAGCAGGTTGAGGCTGCAGGAAACCATGATCATGACACTGCACTCCAGCCTGGACAACAGAGTAAGACCCTGTATCAAAAACGGAAATAAAATTATGGATAATCCACCTGTGAGAGATAAACCTAGCATTTTTACTTGTTCTATTCCATTTCATTTCCATATCAGGGAGAGGGGGAGAAGTGTCAAAAAATGCATATTTGGAATTTTTTCCTTAATAATATATTCTGAACATCTTTCAATGTAATGACATATTCATATGCAGCATCATTTTTAAAGCCCACACAAGATTCTATTGTAAAACTTTAACACAAGTTGATTAACCCATCACTCATTGCTGGGCTAGCTTGTTAAAAAAAGTTAACTCTGATAAATTGGCTTTGATAAATGATTGATGTAGTAGAATATTTATATATATCCACAATGAGTTCTTAAGGATAAGCTTCTAGAGTTTAATAGCAGACCACAGAGTATCCACTTTTGGGATTGGATTTTGGCTGTCACGGCCAATTCATCCTCCCAAAAGTCTCTACCAGCATTAGTCTCCTCCACAATTGTCAGTGTTCACATTTCCAAAACTTCACCAACATGAGAATTTCTCTTGTTTTACCAACTTAAAGTATGTATCATACCAATTTTACTTTGCATTTATTTATTTACTAGTGAGTTTTAACCTTTTTAAAATGTTTATTTGTCACTTCTATGTATTCATTGGTAATTAAAAAAAAATTGTCCTTTATACATTTTTAAAGTGTTGTCTTTTTCTTCTTTATTTTTAAGAGCTCTCTTTGAACTACTAAAGAATGAGTATTTTGTGTCAAATATATTGCAAACATTAGTTTTACAAGTTTACTGTTACTCTTTTAAACTCTGTATTCAAGTATAATTACAGAAAAAGTATATTTATAAAGTGTACAGCTTGAATAACTTTTGCGAATAACACACCTGTGTATTAGCCCCCACATATGGAAACAGGGCAACATGACATCCAGAGACCTTTCTCCTACTTCTAGTCTTTATTTTCCCAGTAGAGATTATCAGTATTCTAACAGCATAAGTTAGTTTTATGTTTGTTTGCATAACCTCATATATTTGAAAGCATATTTTATGTATTCTTTCATGCCTGTTTTCTCTCGCTCAACATTATATTTCTGAAATGTTTTCATAGCATTGCATTCATTCCACTGAATTCCCCTGTATTTCCTTTGTGTGGTACTAACCTCACTTGTGATAAGTATTTGGGTAGTTTTCACTTTGGGACTAGAAAATCTGAGAGATGCAACAAACAGAAAAATAACCAGTAAATTGAGCAGGTGAAGTCATTTTAAACATAAATGAAATAAGCAAATTTCCCCCAGCTGAAAACAAAACAAGCCTTCAGATTGAAAGGGACCACCAAGCTATAGCAGGACAAATGAAAGCAGACCTATCATTAGACATATCAATGTGAAACATCAGTATGGCAAGAAAAACGTCATCCAGAAAGAGGGAGAAAACAGGTTATATTCAAAGCAATGAAAATCGCATTGGCATTTCACTTTCCACCTGACATACTACAGGTAAAACACAATGAAACAATGCTTTCAAACATGTAGGAAATCTATTTTTTCCCAGAAATCCATATCCATCTACCTCATTAATAATTCTGTAGGTAAAATAAAGATACCAACAGACATGTACAAAGCATTAGAATATTTATCTCCCACATATTTTTTCTGAGTAATTTATTTAAGGATTTTACTCTGAAAAAAAAAAAGTGAGGGTATAAACATAAAATAGAGACACTGGATTTAACCAAGGAGAGTAATGAAGGAGTTCCTAGCTGTACAACTGTCCAGCAGGTCTACAGAGCAACCAGGGAAAACTCCAGGACAGTTAAAAGCAATGCAAGATCTCTGGACTTCAAACATAAAGATGCTCTCCAAATTGGAAAAGGAATTCAATGGCCCTCCATTCAGGGGATCAGATATACTCCAAGTGATACACAGATCAAACAGGAAGAGGACTCCCAAAGTATCTACCTTTAGAATCAGTTTTTTTAGGAAAAGTTATAAAGATTTAATTATGGTTAAAAATATATTGCAATTATTATCTACTTTGTATATTTGTAAAAGTACAGAGGACAGCTGTTGGGAGGAGGAAAGGAAGAAAAAGGTGGAAGAAAACACAAATGAGAAAATATATTCATCTTTCAAATTGAGGAAGTACAAGATATTGATTGAGTGATAATTAGAAGTTTAAACATATAATCTGTATGAAAATATTGCCATGCCGCCACTTAACAGCAGTACAAAAATCATGTAGTTATTTGCTTCTAAAATTGATTTAATCTTTTTAGCAAAGCTCCTATTACATCTATTGTTTCCAATTTAAACTGTTTCTTTTCAGTAACTCAATTGATTCCACAGAAATGCCTTGTCTTCAAGATTTCCTTTCCCTCAAATACTTTTCTTCATCCAACACTAACTTGATACAGACTCTCAGCAGGAGAGGGCTATGTGAGCTCCTGTGCCCCCTTCTCTGGGTCCCTGGGGCTCCTCAGGGTTGTTCCTTATGTGCTGGGTATGGTACTCTCTTCCCCTGCCAGTGTCTGCATTGAAGGATTGTGTTTTGTTCTCTTAGCTCTGTCAGGCCTGCTGAATTTCTCTCCTTTTGACTGAAGCCCGCTTCGGCTCTATTTGCGCTGCCATCCCTCCAGGTCTCAACAAAGTCCTCCTCCAGCCTCTGGCTCAGTTCACACATCCAGACATCTCAAGCCTCCCCACTGAAGCCCCCATGCCAGGCCAGCTGGTTTTCATCTTAGCTACTTCACTGTCCTCCACAGGACATGCAGGAACTTGTGAATCGATTCTTTATTACAAAGTAGTCTAGAGAGACTCAGACGTCATAAATTACACACTTTCGCTGCTAATCGCACTGTACCTCCGTGCCTATCTCGCTGTGCTTGTTCAAGAACACATTTCTACAGACTCCCTGTCGTTAGTTTTCCCACAGTTCTCCACCCTGCATCACCAGTGGTGGGAAGCGAGGGGAAAGTGTGGAAATGGGTGTTTCTACTGCTCCTCTCTCTACTGTTGTCCAAAATCTACTGGCTAGAAAGGACTTTGATTTACTCCCCTTCTTGTCTGGCAAAGATACCCTCAGCATCTTATTTTCTATATCCCATTTGATAACCCCTCTTCTTTAATCTATGGTGACTAAATTGCTATAGGAGAAAGGAGGAACAAGAAATACATTAGTTCAATGGTTTCCAAATATCTTGACTAGCTATTAAAAGTTAAATTTAACCAACAGAGATGTAAAAAGAGTGGTAACTCTATTATAGTTACGTAACTATATATTTGGAGAAAAAAATGTCGTGTGCCAAAAGAATTGAAACAAAACTGCTAAAAGCCCTGCTAAGGTAATTAGCCATTAGGAGGGCAAAAGCATGGGATGATTGTTTTTTATTATAAGTCCTTGCGTACTATTTAACATATTATTTTACAAACCACAAATTTTTAGTTATTTACACTCATTGTGCCAAGAATTCATAAGGAATAATTTTCAGCAGCTCAGTCTCCTTGCCATTGATTCTTAAAGTGAGCTTCTTTGGGTGGAACGAACTGGCACTTCAGTTGAACACAAACACCCATTTCTTTGTTTTATTTTCGCGATCATTTTCCTTCATACATTTAGAGATGCTGCCTCCACGCTCTGATAACTTCATGTGCCCAATACATACGTGAAATATCTTGACAGCAATCTAGCCCTTAACTTATTTAACGTGATAGATCCTCCCAGCTTTGCCAAGTGAACATTTGTGGGGCAAGGATTGCATGACATTTGTGGGGCAGGTTCAGTTTGAGGCACTAGTGACACAAAGACATATTAAGGCTAAACTCTTGTACCTAAATTTCTTGGCTGTTGGGTTAATTATATTTTAGAAATAAAAAAATGTACAAGAATATGTCTAAGAATTTTTTGTGTTACTTTTTCTTGGTAAATATTTAGGAAATTTTTAAAAATCCCATTCGAATGTCCCTTATTGAAGAATATGTTCATTCCTTTTACAATATTGCATTTTTAAATTTTTTGTTTTATTTTCTCATTCAGAAATACAATGTTTTCTTATAGTAGATTACTAACTTAAATTCCATTTATTATAATGTCTCTTTTAATTGTCCTACTATCATATTCCATTTTATTTTAGACTATTGTTTGTTTTACTACATCACTGATTTGATTTTCTATTCCTCAGTATCTTATGCAGATTTCTCTTCTTCCATTGAATTTCTAGTTTCCTACTAAAAATAACATTATTTTCTCATCTCCCCAAACTTCTTTTTTATTTCTATCTTTTCTATTAAATAGTCACTCATTTTTTTGTAAGGTCTAGGATTCCTTGAATTTTTTACTAACTCAATGCAGAAAGTTTTGAAAATGCATTTCAGTTTTCCTGTAGCAAAGCTTTTTCAAGTATACATTTTTTTCACAACTATACGTTTATATTATTTTTACTGTTGAAGATATGTCTATAGACCTCAGTTCATTGGATATTTTTTTCATCAGTTGACTCATTCTAGAAAAGAGAGAGATTTATGTAGGCCAAATGTCTACAGGACAGAAGGCCCATAGAATCCTTCACCTGGTTGCTATTAAAACTCTATTCTAAGATATGAAGTTTTGATGGAAGGCTGTTTGATAAAATTTCACTTCCCCAATTCAGGAATCCTGGGGAGAATTGCAAAGAAGCTGGAGGTTTTGAAGGAGAACTCAGTCTCTCTAGGCATACTCTTCTTTTTAGTGAAACTGTAGCACTAATGTCTAAGTCTGATTTCCAACCTTTTTGTTGTCCAGCCTTCTATGTCAAGTATGAGATGTGATTCTACCTGCTCTCCTTTTTGATTATAATACCAGGCAGATCACAGGGAAACTGCCTCACTCTACTAGATTTCTGCAGTGGACAGTAGTGAAAATATATGTCTATCCTCAGGTCTATGGCCTTCTCTTGCCCTTCCATTTTATAGAATTTTTCCCTCTTCAACCAAAAAGAAATAGAGTGCATTGGCATTAAAAAGTTTAGAGAGTGGTATAAAAATTTAAAGAAGATGAAAGTGCCATTTTTTTCTCATCATATTTTGTAAAATCAATATTTACTCCTTTAAAAAATCTAAATAATCTATAAGGAAAAGGTTAAACTTCCTAGAAACTTTATTACCATATTCTGACTGTTCAGTTACTAAAAAAGAGTTAATATATGGGGGATACATGAAACACTTGCCTTTGGCTCACAAATTATACAGTTTACTAAATTAGCTTGGCTTTTCCTGGATGTGTTCGCACTGGCAGCCTCTCTGCCATTTTCTTTGCTCACCTTTATATCCTGGTAAGAGGAGGCTGTAGGGATGTGAGATACTGAGTCTGTGCAGCTGCACTTCCCAGATTTTCATGTATCTTGGCTTCTGGCTGTTTCTCACACAGGAAGGCACCGGTGGGACATTGGAGAATGGAAGAAGGGAGAGGCAGCCAGCATACTCCTGCCTCTGGGCCTCAGTCGGCATTTTCAATACTTTGTTACTCTTTCTCCGGATGCCTCCTGCTAGACCCATTATAATTGCGTCTCCTGGTTGATCCTGTGCTCTGGACTTTGGGAAAACTACTTCTATTCCTTGCTCTTCATTATAGGATTAGTGGCTTCCTGCAGTTAAATTCTGGGTTGCCTTGCCAGCCTAATGGCATCTTAATTCTTTTATCACATCTGTAACCGATTTCCTACATTAAATTTCTTCTGTTTCAAGTTCTTAGCGTTTTCCTACTTATACTCGGACATACACTAAAGTCACTTTATTACTACACATAGCTATCTCAAATTTATGTCCAAATTAGTGAACTATGCTGGTTCACTTTAGTGCTATGTTCTCAGTATTCATTTAATTCTACTGATGATTAGGATTATATACAAATAAATGCATATTTTAAACACCTTTCTCAGATTCTTCCTCAAATCTAAAAAAAAAAAAAGTTTCCTATAAAGGAGTTTAAATTTTTAAAGAGCTGACAGCAATAGCAGGTGAAATAATACTTTCATAACTTTTGCTTTATATAGAGTAGTTTTTGTAAAATGTAGACTTTTCTTTCTGTTTTCCTGTATTTAACTGTGTATCAAAACTGAGCAAGTAAGTGTCTCGACTTGATTTAGTTACAGAATCTTAAGGCATCAATTAATTGTGTGCCAATTAACCAATAGCTGAATGCTATTATTTCAAATAATTTTAAAATATTAAATGATGCGGTATTTATTTTCTGAGCAACAAAATATTTTTATGTGATATAACCTGCATATTTTCCCTTTTTTTATAAAAATAAAATAGTCTCTTAATTGAAAAAGTGTCAGATTTTATCTCCATGTTTAGTAAAGTTATCGATCCCCATTTTATAGTTGAGAAATGGTTAGCTATATACCCTTAAGCATTGTATTTTACAAATCATGTGCTCTGGTTAAACAGGAAGAGCAATTCATAGTCAATAAAAACCAGTAAGAAATTTTCCTTAGAGTCACTTAAAAACTGAACTGAAGCCAATAGGTGTTTCCTTATAAGTACAGAATGGCCCATTTACACAGCTTCTGCTAATACAGTAAGGTTTTCAGTGGGCCAAAGTCTTCTGAGCCTTTGCCAATAGACTTGAAAATTTCCTGTAATCATTACATCTGGGTATTTTGCTAGAATAATGTATGTGAAAAGGATTAGGAAAGTTATTGGGTAAATTGATCTGATAATTGTGACAGCTTTGTTATATTTTATCTTTTTATTACAGTTTATGAGTTCAGCTGCTAATGGCTTTGGTTATTTACTTTGTGTGAGTCTTGGAATTTCTTCCCATGAGACACTCTCTGCTCTTACCTACATGTCATGTTCCTCTATGGAAACCATTCACTCTGTAGCTTACTGTCTTTTTCTCTAGCGAGAACTCCATAGATAGAACAAATTGACGCCCTGACACAGTGAGAAAATTACATGCATACTTTGCATGATCCACATTTTTATTCACACAAAAGCACATGTTTTGTCCAGATAATTAATGCCAGGAAATTCCTGATAGATTTGTTTGCCTGCTGCCCTATGACATTACTCAATACTCTATTCTACAATATCATCAATCATCTAAGAACTTCAGAAAAAAGTCAACCCTAAGTTAGCCCAATTTTATTCCCATGCTGAGGATTAAAATGACTTTCCTATATAGTAATACAGGTGATTATGAAACGTTTTAACAAAAAATATCACAAAGAAGTAACTACAAGTCACAAGTAGCATTGTAATCAGGAAGTCTGCAAAGCAGGAGATGGGCATGATATGTCAGTATGAATGGGAGTGTGAGAGGTCAGTGTTAAGGATTCTAAAAGTATAAAAAGTGAATGAAGAAAAATTAGTAAGTAGTACAGGGAAGGTTTCCCTACACCAATTATTAAGCTCATAGTACTGGAGTATTGTCTTAGGGCTCTGCTATGGTCTGAAAGGTTTTTCCCTCCAAAATTCATATTTTGAAACTTAATCCCTAAAGTACTAATGTTACAAGTGAGGCTTTAGAAGGTAAGTAAGTCATGAGGGTCGAGCCCTTGTGAATAGGACTGGTGCCCTTATAAAAGACGCATCAAGAAGCCTGTTTGCCTCTTCTGCCATGAGAAGATATATAGAAGGCACCATCTATAAGCATCAGGCCCTTATCAGACACTTAATTTGCTAGCATCTTGATTTTGGACTTACTAGCCTCCAGTACTATGAGCAATAAATTTCTGTTGTTTATAAATTACCCATTTATAATTTTATATTTTGCTATAGCAGCCCAAATGGAGTAAGATATGTTCCAAATCTATCTTTTTCTTCTCTGCATTCTGATATTGAATCTCAGACTTCAACCTACATTTCTGCTTTGCCAGATGGATCAATGTTAGACTCTATCAATAGGAGGTAATAAAGGAAATTGAGAGCCTGGAAGAGGGAAGAGGGACTTGCTCCTTCTTATTTGTTTCCTGTGGTCTTCCTGCAGAACCAGCTTCATCATGCACTGCTCTTTGGATGCACTAGCTTCAGCTGGCTCATGCTCCTGTTTTCAAGGTCTGGTTCCCAAGCCCTGGGAGCTCTCCTTTAAGCTTCTAAGTTTTAATAATATCTATCTTTTCCCCAAGGGTGGTAGCTATTTCTTGCAATTGCTCCCTCTGCAAAAGCTTATAGTTCTCTTTTTACCTTTTCAATTACTTAAGTAACAATTGTATCCCTCATTAACAATTCTTCATATTAAATTTTCTCTTTTTAAATATATAATGTCATTTCTGTTTTCTAAATGGACCATGGCTGATAACTTCTCAAAAGATGCAACCAGGTTATGACTTGTTCTTTAGATAATTGTAAATCCATTCTATCAAGACAAAAAGGTGAAAAGAAGGACCCAGGATGCTAGCAGAAGAAAACTAATAGTTACCATAAAAAAACTTAAGCAAAAGTTTTGAAATGTGCTTTGTATAATGGAGGAAGTCAATAAATGCCAAAGAATTAAAAGAAACATGACCTTGAGGGGAGCAATGGCACAGAGGTTGTGGCTTCTATTGCATCAGAGCTCAACCAATTCTCATCTCTTCTATGCTCCAATGATACTGAGTATGAGTTTTATAAAGATAAGCAGACACCAGGAGAATAAGGACTTTATGATATACATAATATTAATGATGAAACACATGTAGTATTAATGATGAAACATAGGAAACTATTGTTATATATCTCATTATTAATTTTATTTCTATAACTCAGCAAATATTCTTTTTAGGGAGGTGGATAAGACTGGCTTTTCCATTAATATGCTAACATTCCTGGAAATTTGGGGAGACTATAAACAACATGAAGCTTATCTTTACCAAACTAGTCACCATGAGATCTAATTAAAATATGTGGCTGATTCAGAATCTATAAAACAGAGATTTATGAATAGATCAATTTGCTATTTCTAGTAAAACATGTGTAAAATAAAAAGCTTAATGAATGCTATGGTTTGAATATGTTCCCCAAATATGATGTTTAACTAATCCCCAACACAGCAATGTTGGGAGTTGGGGTCTAAGGAGTGGCATTCATGTCACAAAGGCTTTGTCTTCCTAAATGGATTAATGCCAATTATAAAAAGGACTTAAGACTTCAAGTTCACTTTCATGTCCTCTCTTGCCCTTCCATCTTCCACTATAGAATGATGCAGCAAGAAGGCCCTCACAAGATGCCAGTTCCCCAATCCTGGACTTTGTAGCCTCCAGAACTGTGAGCAAATAAATTTCTGTTCATTATAAATTACCCAGCCTCAGGTATTCAGTTATAGCAACAAAAATGGACTAAGGCAATGAAGAAATGAAGCAAGCAAAGAACTGAAACTGTAGGTGAATATTTATGTAAATATGGAGTGGAATAGGACTTTTGAGACAAAACAGTAAGGTCAGAGACCATTTAAGGGAAACATTATAAATTTAACAACATTAAAACTTAAAACATTTGTACCTCCAAAATGACCACAAATAAAAATTAAAGATCAAACTAAAAATATTAGTCACATAAACCTTATTGTATTTCGCAAATCAATATAAATTGATGAATATGCTAATGGAAAGGATGGTTAATATATAATTCATAAAAAAGAAAAACTAGTCAGTAAACATCCAATATAATAAAATTAAAGAATTTAATAAATAAATGAATTAAATCAGATAAAATGTTTTAATCTATTAACCTGTTGGCACCTTTATACACTGTCAGGGAGCAAGGGGTGGAAGAAGAAATTCTTTCAACAGTTTCATCAAACAACTTGGCAGAGATATATTTTTAAAAACTTTAAAGTATTCATACCTTTTAACCTAGAAAATATTTTTCTACAAATTAATCCAACAGAAATATCAGTAAAGTGGGCAAAAATCTATATACTCTATTAAAAAATGTATCTTTATATTGTTTACAATTCTAAAACAACTTAAATACCTGATACATGACTTTGAATTTGTTTCTAACTAGTATTCTTTTCAAGTTACTTAAACTCTCTAGTAATTGGGTCTTTCATGTTTAAAATAGTTACAATAATTCCTAATCCAGGGAGCTGTTACCAGGGATTAATGAGATAACAATATAAAACTGAGTGTAATTCCTCAAATATAATAGAAAAGTGATTTAGTACGACAATTAATCCTAACAATAACTTGTGAAGTTGCCCATTAAAATTTATAGTTTATGGTTGAGAAATTTGGTCTTCAAAAGATTACGTTACTTGTTAATGTCAGAGTCAGAGGGTCCAATTGATTAAAACCTTCATGCTCTTAGAGATTTCTGGTGAGGGTTAAGGTATTATTGCTGGTTTACCTGAACTGGAGTGGTCAGCTGGACACAAACATCCTACTCCTTCCCTGTGTGCCCTGAACACACCCACTCACAGAAGCTGGATAACTGCAGGGCTCCCTTGCGGAGTCCACAGATCCTGCATGGGTTGGCACGTGGCATGGTGTCAGAGGACAGTACTCCTCCGAAGGCCAGTACACTTGCTGGAGGCCAAAAGACAGGATCATACATGACCCCTAAAATTGACTTATTTTCTACTTACTCTCCACAGGAAGTGCCCACTACTCACTCCATAGGAAAAAGTAAATGTGGCATGGAAAAAAGGGCGAAAGTATTCTACAACCTGTCCCCTATAGGGCAGAAGTGCAGATGATCCCCAACTTAAAATGCTTCGACTTACCATGTTTCAGCTACACAATGGTGCAAAGCTATTGTTTTTCACTTTCATACAGAATTCAATAAATTATGTGAAATATTCAACAGCTTATTATAAAATAGGCTTTGTGTTAAATGAGTTTCCCCAACTGTAGGCTAACGTAAGTACACTGAGCACATTTAAGGTAGGCTAGGTTGAGCTATGATGTTTGGCAGGTTAGATGAATTAACTATTTTTTACTCAATAATACTTTCAACTTATGATGTGTTTATTGGGACAACCTCATCATAAGTCAAGAAGTATCTCTATTGGCAGAGTTTAAAATTGGAATAGGAGAAACAGAAGCAGTAAAACCTTAACATTTGGTTAGTGAAGAATTTAGTCCATTCAAGTCTTCTGTTTCCAAACTTCAGGACATTTACTAAGTCATAATGCTTGACTTGAAACAAATAAGACCTTGAGCAATCTTACCCATGTAAGTTTGGGTAAGATTGTGTTTTCTTTGATCATTACCTGGCCTTTAAACTTTTAACTAAACTAACTTTAAAGTTTGAAGGCCAGGTAATGATCAAAGAAAACACAACACTAAAAATACATAGTAAGGCTCTTTACAAAATATGTAAATTTAAAGTGAAACATTTAATTTCCTAAGGCGTGAGCACATTTTAAAAATAATTGTGTTAATACCTTGAAGTTGACACAAAATCAGCTGACAATTTTAGGTAAAATCTGAAATTTGGCCCATATATATGAAAAGGAGAAGGAGGACCTAACGTGTATGCTCCCCAAATGACAATCCACTGTGAATAAACTACTGAATAAGATTATATTTTGGCTGAATATTTTAAATTCTCCTTGCCTTCTCAAATTTATTAAATTATATACTAAAATGTCTGTGTCCTTCAGTTTTTTCAGTTCCATCTCAGCTTGCAGTATTTTTGTCACTGTTGTTCGTAGTTGTTTGTTGACCTTACTGCAGAGTTAAGGAAGAAATGTAAATAAAGAAGCATATAAGCAATAAATATTTTGCAAAATTAAATAATATATTCATGTTTTATTTTTATTATGTAGCATTATGAAATGAATCTACAAGTTACCTCACTCCTGATAATATTCTATTTCTTCTCATTAAATTAAACCCTCGTTTTGAACTCTAGTTCTCTTTCTGTTTAAACTAATTAAAGAAATAGAAGAAAAGAGTGTATATTATTTAAAGAAAAATTATCCTGTATTTAAAGTTATATATGCCATGTTAACAATTTTACATGTATACAGGTGTTAACCTTGAGAATGAAACTAGTTCTCTATTATTTTCTTAAAAGAATTAGAATTAAAATACTGGAACACTTTGAAATCAGTTTAAAAAATTATTAAAGATATTTCTCTCTAGTCTCAATAGTCTTCTCTAAAGGAGAAAAAACAACAACAAAAAAAACCACAATCCATTCCTTAAAGTCTTGTGTAATAGTTAACTTGAAATATGTAAGTTGTGGTCAATAATACAAGGAAAGTATTTTTCCTTCAACATTTCCTGAGGACATTAAACACAGTCAAACACAGAGGTGTACAGTTTCGTAGAAGAATCTACAATATGAGGACATTATTTAACTACAGTGAAAAAACACTCCTCTTATTCCGCACTTTTGAAACAAGGTTACTAGTGTTTAAATAGAAAAATATATATATATTGAAGATGAATGGAAAGCCTTATCAAGTTAATTTCATGCCATTTTACCATAAACTCCTCTTAGTCCCCTGGAATTATAATTATGGCATGCTAGTAAAGCACATATTAGAAAATGGTTACACCATTGTACAGTCATTGAGGGCCACATTAAATTTAATAGATGGTAGTTGAAAGATTTGCCAGTGTAAATGCTACTTTTCAAATTGTGAAGGAAGCATGGGTTGGATGGTTATATATGAGATGGTTTTAATCTAACAAAGGAATTAATGCTAGAAATAACTAGTAATTTTGAAAACGTTACAAGAAATCTATACATGCAAAGTTTTCTTTATTTAATGTCGGAGTTGGAAGAGAGTAATTAGAGAATGCCAATACAACAAACAGAAACAGAAATAGTGTAATTACTTTTCACCATTTATACATAGTGAAACACATATCCTCAAGGATAAATGTGTCAGCTGGGTGCAGTGGCTCACGCCTATAATCCCAGCACTCAGATCATCTGAGGTCAGGAGTTTGAGACCAGCCTGACCAACATGGTGCAACCCCATCTCTACTAAAAATACAGACATTAGCCACGTGTGGTGGCACGTGCCTGTAATCCCAGCCACTTGGAGGCTGAAACAGGAGAGTCGCTTGAACCTAGGAGGTTGCAGTGAGCTGAGATCATGCCACTGTGCTGCAGCCTGGGTTACAGAGTGAGACTCTGTCTCAAAAAATAAATAAATAAAAAATAAATAAAAAGTAAATGTGTCATTGAAAATGCACCTTATTAATTATAAATTCACTTATTATATTTTTTTCAGTTGACCTTACAATAGAGAGAAATTGGAATAAAAGATTTCAGAATATAACTTACTGTATTGATACATTCAATTTCATACTCTCTTACAGAACCAAATATTTTATATAAAACTAAGTTGAAATGTATACCCGGTACAGGCAGATCTTTTCTGTCATTTCTTTACTATCATAATATAAGTATACCACATGTATACAATATGATATCTGTATAGGATAATATAGATTTTACCTATTAAGCAAAAATCAAATTTTTTTCAGAATGAAGAATCATTTTTCTTCCAAATCCCATGCTTTTCTTTATATGGGAATAATTACCAACCTTTTCCAAGTGAAGAAGGTTACAGCTTTTAAATGCTGTAACTTGAAATTCTGCAAGAGGATGACTTTAAACTATATAAGATACCCTATTTCTATCCCGGTATATGATAAACAAACCATTTGCTTTAGCATTTTCTTAAATTGCTCTAAAATTAATTCTCTTTATACAGTGAGAAATATTAAGCTCAGACTTTAAAACTTTGTTGTGATTTCTTGCTTTACGTTTCTAATCAGAGCCTTAGAGAATACATCTTTCTAGAATATTCTCAATGTGGCAGCACTAGTCTCAGGGAGAATGAATGGATTACGGTTTTATAGCCTAAAAGAATGATGTTCACATCATTCAGTTAATTACCAGACCCAATAAGCAACCAGGTTCTACATACCAGAAGAGACTATTTTCCTTCACAGATATTACTGTCTAATCAGTTCTTGAATGTGAAATAATTGATCTTGGAACTTTCTTCTTTGTCTTTATGAAATGAGGCAAAAAATGAAAACCTTAAGGAAAAAAAGCTTCATTTAGACTGTCTTTTAAAGAATGCTGTAAACCTAGTTTTTCTTTATTCTTGGCAGTAGAATTGATGCCCTATTAGGCAGGAAAGGTCCTCTTGGTGCATCTCCCTACTTAAAAACAAATATTTTAGTTCTGACTTCACTACACTCTAGTTAAGCATTAAAGCCCAAATGCAGTGGCTCATGTCTGTAATTCCAGCACTTTGGGAGGCCAAGGTGGGCAGATTTCTTGAACTCAGGAGTTCAAGCCCAGCCTGGGCAACATAACAAAACCATGCCTCTACAAAAAATACAAAAATTAGCTAGGTATGGTAGCATGTGCCTCTACTTTCACCTACTTGGGAAGCTGAGGTGGGAAGAGGGCTTGAGCCCAGGAGATGGAGACGGCAGTCAGCCAAGATCACACCACTGCACTCAAGCCTGGGCAACAGAGCCAGACTGTTCCTCAAAAACAAAACAAAATGAAACAAAACAAAAAACTGCAAGAATTAAATATGTTACTACCCATGATTATATACAAAGTAACATAGTAACTATAAGGAGTATACAAGATACAATTCTGATAGCTGATTATAGCCTCTCCTGGCTTAGGATCTAGGGGCAACTTTAGACTGTTCTAAACTGATCTGGTTCTTTGTCTGCTTGTCTTACAACACTCCTGGTACTGTCCAAAATGCTCTTGTTCTAGGTTCATTAATCAGACAATTTAACTTGAATCCTCTGTGTCTGACTGCTGTTGATATTTCTACACTTGTTCAACATCCAACAGTCAAAGATTATGGGAAATGGGTGTTACATCATTTACTTTTTGAAAAAACATTCCATCCACAATAGGAAAGGAAGCTTAAAATACATAAAATATTAGTTTGAAAAAAGAATACAATGATATTCCTTTTGCTATAGTAAACACTATTTACATTCTCCACACGTCACCCAGAATAGCATCTGAAAGTTTTACAGAAGTGAATTACCTCATGCTTAATACCATTTGATTTACACTATACTTTGTCCCACTACAAATTAACACAAAACATCTTTGTAACTGAAAAATATATTTGCTTTTTATATTTTTTCTATCACACCTAACCTCTTCCACTCTTTAAGATGATGAAAATATTAATTATCAGTGGATCTTCTGTTCACTGGCCTTTCTCATATTTAAAGATAGTCTTAGGTGCTGGATGTGGAGGTCCTGGACAAATACAGAAGCCTGGATATAACTCTGTATTATGTTAGGGTGGTCTAGACATCAAGAAAATGAGATTCAGAGGACGAGCAGGAGATGGTGTTGGAGGAAAAAACAGTTGGTAATTAGTAGCTGAGGAGACTCTTGGGGAAGAATAATTTCAATATAAAATTTATTTGCAGGTTTATTTAAACTATTTACATACGTATTTTGTCTACTTGACATGAAAATGATCAGATTAAAAATCTTTCTTTGCTTGTAACATATCCTCTTTTACTATTCCATACCTCTAACAACTTTTGCTTTGCAGGTTTTGAAATTATGTTATTTAGAGCAGGAATGTTCATTATCTATGTATTTTAACTGTAAGTTGGACATTGCAAATATAAGCAATTATTTTTGCTATTTTAAGCCTTTTTGTCTTGAATTTTTATATCATCTGTTATTAATATTGTTGTTCTTGATTTTTTTGTGTGCTTTCAATGCCTGGATAATATTTGCAATGTTTATTTTAGCCTTCTTCTTAGTTTAATATTTCATTGTGTGTATCATAAGCAGAATGTCATTGAATTATTTTATAATTTATTTCTCTAAACTGAGTCTCTTCTTTTAATAAGACTTTGAACTCAATCATATTTATAATAAAAACTGAAAACTTTGTTTATTTGTAATATTATTGTATATTTTCTTATATTTCTCTTTTTGTTTTTATTTTCATGTATTGAGCATGGTTTCTTAGCTCATGGTTTTTTTCTAAAGACTCAGATGTTCTATATCTTCTTTTTAACTCTATTGATAGTTACCTACACACTTTCTAAAATGTGAACATATACTTCTCGAGCATTATAAATCAAAAAACAATAACTACTCATTCACTCATTTTAACATAAAAACTTCATTTTATACCCAGTTGCCTCTCTCATACTTTCTTCTTGCTATTGTTGTTGGAATAATCCAAAATTTACTTCCATATTTTGTTACTGCTTTGCAATATGTACCGTTACTTTTATGAACCATTTGACAGCTGTATTAGTCTATTTTCATACTCCCGTGAGAAACACCTGAGACTGGGTAATTTATAAAGAAAAAGAGGTTTAATAGACTCACAGTACCACATGACTGAGGATGCCTCACAATCATGGTGGAAGATAAAGGAGGAGCAAAGTCACATCTTACATGGTGACAGCAAGAAAGTGTGTATAAGGGAATATCCCTTTATAAAACCATCAGATCTTGTGAGACTTACTATCATGAAAACAGCGTGGGAAAAACCTGCTCCCATGATTCAGTTACCTCCCACCGGGTCCCTTCCTCAACACTTGAGGATTATGGGAGCTACAATTCAAGATGAGATTTGGGTGGGGACACAACAAAACTGTATCAACAGCTGCATTATTGAGTAATAATAGCCACAACTTTTAGACAATAACTAAGTTTCACTGGTTTTATTGCCCATTTCTTTTTATTATACTTCCCCTTCTTCAATCTTAAGTGTTCTGGTTTATTTCTCAGTTGGCATAATTTTTCAAGGCTTTTTTTTTTCCAGGATGATTATGGGAGTTGTAATTTTTTTCTCATTCCTCATATTCCTAAGACTGTCTTTCAATTGCCTTCACACATAAATAATAGCTCGGTCATCCTCTGATGTAATATATTTCCCTCAAAACTTTAGAGATATTTTTTCCAAGGAACTGTGTTACAGTTTGATACTAATTAATTTTTTGTTATAAGACAATATTTTTATTGCTTGGGTTATGTAGATTTCTTTACACCCTTTATGTTTTATCATTTCAGGCTGCCCATACACATTTGTTTCCTGCGCATCTTCAGCTCTATTGTTGCTCTTTGCCCACATTATTCCACATATCAGAAATTCTTCCCGTTGAATCATAACTAAGTAGTTTGCAAAACATACATCACTTTCTTCAACGAGCCTTCTCCTATTGCTTTAACGTATTTAAAGTTTGAGTTTGAATCCTAGCTCTGCTGATTGTTGTCTGTGTGACTCTGGGCACATTGTTTAACCTCTCTATACTTCAGTGTCCTCATATGTAAAATGGTATAATGCATACATTATGGGACTGCTTTAAAGAATAAATAACATAATGGGAGCAATTTTATATTTAATAATATAGAGTGAACACAATGGCTATCTTCATGAAAGGGACCATTGTCTGGTCCTTGTTATCGCTAATGTTACCTACTGTAATAACAATATCTAAGTATTAAATAGATAGAGAATTAAGCAATTGAAACAGTCATGTTTGTTTAATGAAATTTAACCTATTCATTTCATCAACCTAATATTAATGTGAGATTTTGGCTAGGTTTAAGTAATAGCTAAAATGCTTATTGCTATGTGATATATTGGCATTTTATTTTTTCAAATAGGATTATAACCACACGCCTACTAATATACAATGACAACATTTGAACTGATGTGAACACATATGCAGTGATGTAAACAAAATGATACTTCAGCATAAAGGGAAGGTGATAATTGCAAAGATGCCTCATTTTCCTGTTTGTAAATCATTAGCAGAGTGGAATGCTTTGTGTTTCTACAATAAAGCACAACACGTCTATATTACTTTTTTTCCTGGCAAAATTCCACCAGACAAATCTGTTTGCTATTCCAAAATGATATGAATATCTTCCCAGAATTGATTTCAGAGAACAGAATTGAGCATATTCTCAGGTTTTACAGGATAATTTTCTCCAGTTTTTCATGACCAGATTTAAAGGATACTGTTATAAAAGTCTGCAGGGAAAAATTCTTCTCTGAGAAATCTCAGTTTAAAATTACCTCATCCAAAAGAAATCCCACTGCCATATGTTTGCTTGGCCTAGATTTCATTCAACAAGGTTTCCTCCTCATACATTCTTCAGGGAGAAACAAAATTAAGAGTAGTGTGGTTGCCAGCCATCAAATGCCTATGGCCTGTGTCAATTTTTAATCAGATCCTGTAGTAACATTTAACAGATTCTTTATAGCTTTAAAATCACAGAGAGAGCAATGTGATTAGAATTTTTCAATGCTAAGAATTCTTAGTTCCTGCTTTTCTTTCTGTAAAAATATTGTCTTCTTTTTTTTCTTATGGAAATTCAAAGCTCCCTTAATGTTCACAATCTAAGTTTGTTTATTTAAAATGTATGTGCTGTCTTCTTTCTTGTTTTAATGTCACCCTTGATGATTTGTTTACTTCCAATACCTTTATGAGGATTAGTTATTGTTGTGAAAATTGAAGCTATTTAATAATGTAATATATGTGATGCCATTATTCTTGACCCACAGTGTACATTAAATGTTGAATGAACATTAAAAGAGAGGGCAGGGAGAGAATGTAAAATTGAAGTAGCGGGTGAATGAATTGATGCAGAGTTACCATCTCTACCTGAAACTAAAATGATAGTGCAGAAATTTTAAGGATAAAGATTTAAAAGTTGAGTTGCTACGGTTAAAATAATATAATTGTTAAAAGTATAATTACCATAAAATATTTGTTAAAAACTTTAAAAACTTGTACACTGTCAGTGTTAAAGTTTATATTTATGAAAGCCTGTTACTATTATTGCTGGATTGAAGTTTACAAATAATAAATCATATTCCAGGCCATAAATGTGGTGAAATTTTCACCACAGAATCATCGAGCAGAAAATTTTGGTTGACAATGATGATCTACCATCTCTACACAATGTCTGGTCAACTGTTAAGAGTCAGGATTCATTTGGCATTAGGTTTCCCTTTTATTATCAATAAGGCCATCAGCAGCTTTCTGGGAATGTTATATTACATTGTCATAAAGACTTCCATTCTTTTCAAAAATGTTCTACATCATGCCTCATCAGGATAATTTGCTCTTATAAAATTGAAATGTTGGTAATTAGAAGCTGCCATACACTGATACTCTGGACTATGCCATAAACATTCTGAAGTTGCAGAAATAACTCTCATGCATAGTTTGTGGAGTGCTTTAAGGAAGTGTCCTGCATTTTTTGTCAAACCCTCCTGAATCCTTTGGTGTACAGGGTACTTAATCTAATGGAGCCAGGTTCTATGTACACAACTCAATGCTCAGGTTTAAACACAGAGTAAAATAATCTAGTATTCTGTTAACTAGAAGAGCACAAAGTATGATATATGTTTTTATTTTTAAAGAACCCAGGGATCAAATTTTTCCTTTTGATTGCATTAATAATTATTGCTCAAAACAACTTAAAAGACAAATGCAGAGGCATAATTTATTTAATTATCCATTCATATACTATATTCATGCCAAAATATTCAAAAATGTACCCAGAGATTCTCTCTTTGTCCTCTATT
Organism: Colobus angolensis palliatus; assembly: GCF_000951035.1. Classification (NCBI taxonomy): domain Eukaryota; kingdom Metazoa; phylum Chordata; class Mammalia; order Primates; family Cercopithecidae; genus Colobus; species Colobus angolensis. The sequence goes on along the minus strand of NW_012116032.1, from coordinate 2,705,653 downwards.
CTAAACATTCTTAGTTAAAAAGCATCTTTCCTGCTCTTTAATAAGGATTGAACACAGAGAAGCAGAGAAGCCAGTTATTGCCTGCTATTCTCAATGGAATTCTTTTTAATTGCATTTTGAAATTAACTACTAATGAAAGATAAAAATGTCTGCAGAGCCCTGGAGACAGACAAAAAAATAAAAACTGGAGGGCGACACCTAAAAGAATACAAATGGTATTTTAAAAATAAGTGCACTCCAGTGGATTATATAATATTAATAAAATATTACATAGTACAATATGAAACAAGTGGTTTATGACAAAATTGAGTGATACTCTATAGAATTTAGACCACTGCAGAAAAGGGAATGTATTTTTTACAAAGGATTTTTTTTCTTATACTTTCATTTATAAAACAATAAAAAGATAACATTGCAAGCCCTACTTAATGATTGAAGATGACCTCAGGGAGCTGTTGAGCTTGCTGTGAGCTCTAGGAAAACAGATAATTGCTGGGGAAGAGCCCTGTGAGAGAATTATAGAGAAGAGAACACAGTAAGATGTCTGAAAGTGGTTAAATGACAACATGACTATCTGCAGCAGACTGCAACTCTCAAATGTCAAGTATTGAAAAATTAGATGATCTCCAAGGGACATTGCAGAAGATGTATCCAAAAGCTTTAAGTTCAAATAAATTATTTAATAAGTGAATTATGAGAACTGCCATTTAGTCTAATAAGTCTTTTCTTGTCAACTCTAAAATGTCATTTTACATTTAAAAACTCCTTTTTCTGTTATTTTATTCATTATGCTTTGTTCTTGGTTCAGTGTGTTTAACAAAAATCTTTGAGTTGTAATTTAGTGGGAAAAGAAACACAGATAATATAAAATAATTATTATATGCAGATTTGTTTTTCACCATTATTTCTGAAAAAATAAAGTGTAGATGGCCATGAGCAAAAGCTGCATTTTAAGAATAATTATTTTGCATGTTAAAACCATTTGAAATCTGTTCTAAGCAATTTTGAAGTATACATTATTATTAGCTATAGTCACCATGCTGTGTCATAGATCTCAGAAAACATATTTCTTTTGTCCAATTGAAACTTTGTACCCTTAGAAAAATATTTTTATAGCACCCATTGCAAAATAAAAGCAGTACTTGTTTATGAATTCTGTATAGAAAAATAAGGCTTGTCTTTTCTAGCTGTGTGACTCTGTGCAACTCAGTAAATCCAATTAATATCCATTTCTTATCAGTAAAATAGGGGTGGTCATATTTATTTTACCTGTTTTTATGAAGATTAAGGGTGACAGCCTGTGTAAGTGCTCCACACATATTAAGTTTGATAAGATTATGTCTCTTTGCCTGTCAACTCTGGGCAAGATACTGTTGCATTGCCCCTTAAGAGTCTTTATTGACTCTGGAGTTTATATGAAGAGTTTTGTTATTATTATTATTATCATACTTTGAGTTCTAGGGTACATGTGCACAACATGCAGCCTTTGTTACATAGGTATATATACCTATATGTGCCATGTTGGTTTGCTGCACCCATCAACTCATCACTTACATTAGGTATTTTCTCCTAATGCTATCCTTCCCCCAGCCGCTCACCCCATGACAGGCCCCAGTGTGTGATGTTCCCCGCCCTGCGTCCATGTGTTCTCGTTGATCAACTCCCACCTATGAGTGAGAACATGCAGTGTTTGGTTTTCTGTTATATGAAGAGTTTTTAAATGAGCAATTATAAAAAGAGGAGGGGAATTAATAAACTCTAAATGAGCAATTTCAGTGCTATTAAACACATATTCTTATTGAATTTGGTTTAAAGTAATTTAAGATGAATGATTCTAAACTACATGACATTGTTGAGTTGAAAGAACATAGAATCTGAGTGTGTGTGTGTGCGGTAGGAGAAAATTAAAAGGGAGAGAAAACACAAAGACACAAAGAGTGTTTGTGGTGTGAGGGTTAAGGGAGTCCTCTCTGACAGGCGACACCTGAGAAGGAACCTGAATAAAATGAGTAAGTTACATGGGTATCTGAAAGCAGAACATTCCAGGGAAAGGGAATAGTAAGAACCTGGGCAGAAATGTGGTTGGTATGTTCCCAGAAGGCAGTGTCATTTGAGCAGTGTGAGGGAGAAAGTGTTTGTGGCTAGGGCTGCCGTAACAATGTACCACAAACTGGGTGGCTTAAACAACAGAAATTTGCTTTCTCACAATTCCTTAGGCTACAATCTCAAGATCAATGTGTCAGCAGTGTTGGTTTCTTCAGAGGCCTCTCTCCTGGGCTTGTAGGTACACATTTTCCTATGGTGCTTCCTCTGTGTGTGTCTGGGTACGAATGTCCTATTCTTATAAAAACATCAGTCAGATTGAATTAGGGCCCAGCCTCACAACTGTCTTTAATTTCATTACACTCTCCAAATATACAGTCACATTTTGAGGTACCAGGAGTTAGGACTTTCACATGTGAATTTTGACAGGCACAATTCAACCCATAACAGAGGGAGAGATGGTGAAAAAGAACAGTTGCTTATTTAATTTGTGGTTCTTGTTTTATGTATGTGTGTGTTGGTTTTGCCTTTTGTTTTTGTTTTTGAGTGATTAGGGTAAGCCAAAAAGACAACGGAAGGACAAGTGGGACGGCGAGTTTCGGGAAGTGAGTTTGGGGGAGTATTGTTGCATGGAGTTTTGATATAGAGGAGCAGCAAAATGGAGCAGTAACCTGAGAAAGCATGTGGCAAAAGGGAGGGCCCTTTTTAAGCTGAGAGATTGCATAGCGAGTTTCTGTTCCCACGGAGAAAAGAGATAGTTGTAGGGAAAAGGTCTTTTTTAACACAAAATAGAGATGGTATTTATGCATTCGTGAAGAGGTTCTATTTAAACAGGAACGTGGTCAAGCAACTCCACTTCATTCTTGGGCTTCTCCATCTGTTTAAATGCATCTCTATCTCCTACTCCCACAATTTTTTAAAAAGCAAGAGAGAATGGGAGGGTGGTTAAATGTTTAAGGCTTATGAATTGGAACTTTTTAAAAATAGTTATCCCAATAATTCTTAGAAAAAGAGCTATATTTGGAAACTACCTGTTGGCGGGAGTAGAGCAGGAAATTTGAAGATCAGTTAGAATGGAGGATTTAGAGAAAAGGAGCAATTGCTGTGTCAAAGCTAAAGGAAAGGGCTTTGGAAAGAAAGAGAAGAGCAGAAACGGGCTGTACTGAGAGAGGTGGGGGAGGGTAAAGGACCTTCAGTGGCAAGAGAGCCAGAAAGCAACTTTTGAAGAAAAAAAAGACGTGTAATACAAGTTTTTAAGTGGTTTCATTACTTCCTGTGGCCAAAATAGATTAATAGGAACCAGATTTACCCTCCTCCTGCCAGCAACAACTAAAAAACTGGACAATTTTTTTTTTTTTTAGACGGAGTCTCGATCTGTTGCCCAGCCTGGAGTGCAGCGGCACGATCTCGTCTCACTGCAACCTCTGCCTCCCGGGTTCAAGTGATTCTCATGCCTCAGCCTGCAGAGTAGCTGGGACTACAGGCACCCGCCACCAGGCCTGGATAATTTTTTGAATTTTTAATAGAGACGGGGTTTCACCGTGTTAGCCAGAAAGGTCTCAATCTCCTCATCATCCTCCCACCTCGGCTTCTCAGCGTGCTGGGATTACAGGCGTGAGTCAACGCGCTCTGACCGAAAAAATATTTTTACAAAAAAAAAAAATGCAGTGCAGGACAGTGATTCGTAAAAAAGAAGTGATTGAATCATTTCTGTAATTACCCTAGCTATTACCTCCAGAGAGTGTGGCAGCCTAGGCAGGGGGAATCTTGGTAGATCCCAGAGGTAACCCTAGGAGGAAGAGACAAAGTTGGAAGACCAGCAAATCCAAGCCATCATTTATAAGGTAGAGGACAGAAGAAGAGAGAGCTGCACAGAGAGAGATCTCCAATGACTCTCTGATGAACATATTTGCATAAGAAAACCACCCAAGGCCAGGCAAAGAAACACTAAAAGAAACAATTCCTAGACCTCAGACGGTCCGGGAATGATTATATTATCATATTCTCACTACAAATTCTCCTTGATTTACAATAGGGTTATGCCTGATAAACCAATTGCAAGCCAGAAAATATTTTGATTAGAAATGCATTTAATATCCCTAACCTATCAAACATTATAGCTTAGCCTAGCCTACCTTAAGTGTGCTGAAAACACTTACATTGGCTTACAGTTGAGCAAATCATCTAACACAAAACCCATTTTATAGCGAAGTTTTGAATATTTTATGTAATTTGTTGAGTACTGTACATTACATTGGAGTTGTGCCAGTTTCACGCTATCGTAAAGCTGAACCATGGTAAGTCAGGGACTGTCGGTAGTCAGATTGGAAAAAACTTGTAATTCACAGGGTGTCAGGTAGATCATCTACATGGTGCAGTAAAATTAGCTTTAGACTAAAGATTGCTCCATGTCCCACCTCAAAGAAAAAGAAAAGGAAGAGGAAAAGGAGGAGGAGGAAAACAAGCCTCAAAAACATCAAATTTTTTCTGTGTGACTTAGCTACATCCCAGATCAAAGCTCAAAACATCCAACAAGGTAAAATTCTCAAATGTCTGCTATTCAACTGAAAATTACCAGCTGCGCAAAGAATCAGTAAAATACAACACTTAATGAGGAAAAAAAAATCTGTCAATAAACACGCACTCAAAAATAACAGAGACGATACATAGATGATAGATTAGGACATTAAAACAGTTATTGAAGCTTTTCCATACAAAAAAAGTAAAGCTAGAGTATGTTGAGTAGAGATATGAGAAGATGTTTTTCTAAAAATACAAAAATCAAACTTATAAAGAAAGAAAGATAATATCTAAAAGAAAAAATACACTGCATTGGGTGAACTGCAGATCAGACACCACAGAAGAAATAATTAGTGAATTTAAAAAAATAGCAATATGAACTATCCAAAATGAAACACAGAGAGAAAAAAGGACTGAAGAAAAAAATGCAAAGAGCCAGTAAGCTGCAGGATAACATCAAGTAGCCTAATTTACATGTAATTTAAGTCCCCAAAAGAAGGCATGGAGGGTGCAGATAGAACAGAAAAAAAAAAAAAAAAAAAATATATATATATATATATATATATATATGAAGAGGTAATGGCCTAAATTTTTTGAAATTAAATAAAAGCAATAAATCCATAGATCTTGAGAAGCCCAATACATCTCAAGTACAAAATTTAAAGAAATTACCCCAAGGCACATCAAAATCAAATTGCTTATAAACATCTAAAATGAAATCTTAAAGGGCAGCCAGAGGGAAAAATATATATATGAGATTTACAGAGGAACAAATAACCAAAGATTTCGTGTCAGAACAAAGCAAGCCAGAAAACAGTAGAGCAATTTCTTTAAAGCACTGAAAGTTTTTTTTTTTTTTAAGGTAACTAGAATTCTCCACTTAGTGAAAATAAGTTTCAAAAATGATGAAATAAAGACTTTCCCAGATATACAAAAGCTTAACAGTAGACCTTCACTGCAACATTTTACACATACATGTATGAGGGCTTCATGCAAAAGGAGGATGATAACAGATAAAAATCTGGATGTACAGAGAGGAATACAGACCACTAGAAATGGTAAAAATGTAGGCAAATATAAAATACTTTTCATTTCTTTTTACTCTTTTCTAAAAAGATAATCAAATACTCAAAGCAAAAATAACAACAATATATTTAGGGGTTCTTAACCACATGTAGATATAACATACACAGTATTATAAAAATGGCAACAAAGTCAAGTGTGATCTTCTGGATTCTGGGTGACCTCGTTCATTCTGAGTCTGCTGTGCTCTTCTATATGTCATATTTATCCCATCCTTTAGTCAAAAAATTACGAAGATGGGAAAAAGCATTTCTTTATATAGATTATTTTTTATATATTCAACTTTATTGAAGACCTAGGGACCGGTAAGTAGGTTTTTCAATGTGTAGTCCAACAAGGTAGTCATAAATCCAAAATAATGTGTGTTCCTTTTCCTTACATAGTTTTATTGAGGTATTAACTGACATATAAAAACTGCATGCAGGTAAAGTATACGTATCTTTTGAGCTTGGGGAACTTGTTTATTCCTGAAAAACTGCTTCATAATCAAAATAAGGTACACATTCAGAGAATGAATCTAGTTATGCAGGAGTCACAAGGCATCCATGTCAGTGGATCTAGAAATATGCAGAAAGGGAAGGTAGAATGAAGGATATTTATAACAAATTTTCTCAGTGATATGGTTTGGCTTCGTGTCCCCACCCAAATCTCATCTTGAATTGTAATCTCCATGTGTTGAGGGAGGGACCTGGTAGGAGGTGATCAGATCATAGGGGCGGTTCCCTCATGCTGTTCTCATGACAGTAAGTGAGTTTTCATGAGATCTAATGGTTTTATAAGGGGCTCTTCCCCCTACATGCTCTCCCTCTCTCCTGCTGTTTTGTGAAGAAGGTGCCTTGCTTCCCCTTTCACTGTGATTGTAGGTTTCCTAAGGCCTCCCCAGCCATGCAGAACTGTGAGTCAATTATAAACCTCTTTTAATTTTATAAATTATCCAGTCTCAGGTATTCTTTATAGCAGTGTAAAAACAGTCTAATACACTCAGATATTAAAACAGAGTGTAGCCCCCAGCTGATCAATGGGTTATTTGAAATAGATTTCAGTTATTTCCTATTTTTCTTTTCAATAAGAATTTGTGTCATATTTTTGTCATAGTTCCTGGAGTTCCACTTGCCAGACTACCACACCATTGCTGAATAACATCTATATTCAATGTGGGTTATAATACAGGAGAGAGACCCTGAGCTTAGGGAACTCAAATCTTTGTTATGAGCAATAAGCATACCAGCCCTTTGCTCCAAAGGGAGATAATCTTTCTATTTCCCAAGGCTATTCCTATACAAACATCCTTGTAAAGATAACTCAGAATAGCCAGTCAGTGTCTCTGCTCACAAGATGCTAAAAAACATAAGGCAACCTTACTGTGTCCCAACAAAATTCACTCCTCACTTTTACATCATCTTGACTTCTGGTGAATTTTTTATGAGTACACCATTTCATGATTCCATCAGCCACTTTGATTAATTTGATTCACAGAGCCTCAAACCAAATCCATTCAATTTGTCCCATGCAACATTTAATTAACACTACTATCACAGGATGAGAGCAACTAGCAGTACTGACCTCAACCAGGCCCCTAGAGTTCTGGACTCAAATAGCTTCATAGATGCCACAAATGCTTAAGGTCTACCTTAGAAAGTGTTTTACACTACTAGGGCTGCCATAACAAAGTAACCACATACTAGGTGGCTTCAACAACAGAAATATATTTTTCTCGCAGTTCTGGAGGCTGAAAGTTGAAAACCAAAGTGTCAGCAGGTTTTGTTTCTTCTGGGGCCTCACTCCCTTTCTCACAGATGGCTGTTTTCTTACTGTATCTTCACATAGTCTTTCCTCTATGCTCATGCAGCCTTTGTGTTTCTTCTTCTTCTTATAAGGACACCAGTTATATAGGACCAGAGCCACACCCTAATAGCATCACTTTAACTTAAGTTCAAGATCAAAGTGTCAAAAAGGTTAGTTTCTTCTGAGAACCTTTCTCCTTAGCTTATAGATGGCTGTCTTCACATGGTCTTTCTTCTGTGTGTGTTTGTGTCCTAATCTCCTTGATTTATAAAGACCACAGTCATACTGCATTAAGGTGCGACATAATGATCTTATTTAACTTAATCGCCTCTTTAAAGACCTCATCTCCAAATGCAGGTACATTCTGAGGTACTAGGTGTTAGGACTTGAACATATGGATTTTAGGGAAACATAATTCATCCCAAAATAGAAAGCGAGCTGGCTTTCTCTTTAACTTTCTGCATTGACCTTTCCACTTGGTGATTGTAGACTCCACAATGGCATGTAAGGATAATTCTATCATCTATAGCAATCCTGGACAGTGAGAGGAAGCTAAACTGTATGTCTTCCAGGGCTTTAGCTAACGTTAGGGAAAACTTTCTCACAATGCTTTCCTATATGAATGATATGTATCACAGGGATAACTGCCAACAGGGGCCATGTAATTAATGACTCAGTGATTCATCCAGGAAGCTCCCCAGAGCAAGCAACAGTAGCTTCATATTGGAAAGAACTCCACGTCATCTGAGAACTACATGATCTACTGATGGTATTCCTAAACTCCAGACATTCTCAGATGTCTGTCTCAGAGGAACAAGTAGCTGTGTTTTCAGGAGGGAAGCAAATGAATGCCCAGAATCCACACAAAATGTTCAGTCCCAGAGACACATGTAGTGACCCTAGAAAGAAAAGGTTGTTTGCAATAATTGAGCCCTCAGTTGGGGTAGCACATGTTAATAGTGCTTCCAAATTGTTCTCATATCCACATAATGGATCTTAGGGTTCCCATTTCAGTTCAAAAACTGAGTTGAGTCCTTTGGTTTTGGAGACACTGAGTGAGGGAAGTAAGTCCTAGCAGTTGTCTTGCCTTATACCACAGCTGGGTGGGATTTGTGTGTTCCATAGAACGAGCAGCAGCTCCAGGAGTGGAGCTGATACAGACATCTGGAGGTGGTGACAGATGTTTTGCATGGAAGATGCAGGAGCTCAGACCATCCTCTGTTATTTCCAATACATTTCTTAGTAATATTAAGGGGAATGATTGTCAAATTGTAGTCAAAGCTATGTAGCAGGGGACAGAAGATTCACCAATATGCTAAATTTAATTGCAACAGTTTGGAAAAGCCACCCAAGTTATATCTCATTCATAAGAAAGGCCATAGGGATGATTCTGAAAGAAAAAAGATCATTAATATCCTTCCCTTTCCAGTATTTTCTGTGGTCTGAGTAATCTCTTTCCCATGCCAAAGTCATTGTTTTCCCTTCACTGCCACAAAATTGATGTGTCTCATTCCAGTCGCTATAACTTTACCTTTTTTAAAAAAAAATGTTTAAATCACACCTAAGCCTTTCATCTATGAGAGTCTGGTACACAAAAGGCAACAGCATTTTTTTAAATTTTATTTTCTTAATCAGTTTTATTCATACAAAAGTTTACAGTTTTAAGTTTAGTGCAAGTCACTGATAAAATACAGACTGGATTGTTTTCAGCATTATGCTTTGGGTATATATTGTCACAATTCTTTTTCTTATTTTTAATTTAATTTTAGATTTAGGACGTACATGTGCAGATTTGTTATATGAGTATACTGCATGATGCTGAGGTTTTGGCTTCTAGTAATTCCATCAGCCAAGTAGTGAACAAAGTACCTGATAGGTAGTTTTTCAACTCTTATTTCCCTCTCCCCTTTTCCCATTTTAGAATACCCAGTGTTCATTGTTTCCATCTTTGTCTCCAGGAGAACCCAATATTTAGCTTCCATTTATAAGTGAGAACATATGGTATTTGATTTTCTGTTTTTGCATTAACTCATCTAGGATAATGACCTCCAGTTGCATCCATGTTACTACAGAGGACAAGATTTCATTCATTTTTATGGCTGCATCGTATTCCATGGTGCATATGTACCATATTTTCTTTATCCAATCAACTGTTGATGGACACCTGGGTTAATTCTATGTCTTTGTTGTTATAAATAGTGGTGTCATAAACATACAAGTGCAGAAGTCTTTTTGGTCGGATGACTTATTTTCCCTTCAGTATATATCCAGTAATGGGATTATTGGGTTGAATGGTAGTTCAATACAGTAATAGGGTTATTGAGCTGAATGGTAAATCTCCAAACTGCTTTTCACAGAGGCCAAAATAACTTGCATTCCCACCAACTGTGTATAAGCAATCCCTTTTCTCAACAACCTTGCCATCAGTTATTTTTTTACTTTTTAATAACCGCCATTTTGACGTGATATGGTATCTTATTATGGTTTTGATTTGTACTCTGATGATTAATGATGTTGAGCATTTTTTCTTTTATTTATTGCCTACTTGTATATCTTCTTTTGAGAAGTGTCTGTTTATGTCCTTTGCCGACTTTTTAGGGGGGTTATTTGTTTTTTCTTGCTGATTTTTTTTAAAGTTCCCTATATATTCTGTATATTAGTCATTTGTTGGATGCATATTTTGCAAATATTTTCTCCCATACCGTAGGTGGTCTGTTTATTCCATTGATAGTTTATTTCGCTATGCAGAAGCTCTTTAGTTAAATTAGGTCCTGTCAATTTTTATTTGTTGCATTTGCTTTTGAGGTCTTAGTTATAAATTCTTTGCCTAGTTCAATGTCTAAAAGAGTATTTCCTAGGTTTTCTTCTAGGAATTTGTAGTTTGAGGTCTTACATGTAAGTCTTTAATTCATCTTGAGCTAATTGTTGTATATATAATGAGAGGTAGGGGTCCGGTTTTATTCTCTGCATATGGTTAGTCAGATTTCCCAGTACCATTTATTTGCCCATTGTTTATTCTTGTCAACTGTGTTGGTGATCAGTTGTTTGTAGATGTGTGGCTTTATTTTATTTTATTTTATTTTGAGATAGAGTTTTACTCTTCTCTCCCAAACTAGAGTGCAATGGCACGATCATGGCTCATTGCAACCTCCGCCTCCCAGGTTCAAGCTATTCTCCTACCTCAGCCTCCTGAGCAGCAGAGATTACAGGCACTCACCACCATGTCTGGCTAATTTTTATATTTTTAGTGGAGACAGGGTTTCACTATGTTGGCCAGGCTAATCTCATACTCCTGACCTCACATGATCTTCTCGCCTTGGCCTCCCAAAGTGCTGGGATTACAGGTGTGAGCCACCATTCCGGGTCAACATGTAGCTATACTTCAATGGTCTCTGTTGTGTCTATTTTTGTGCTAGGTACAGGAAAAGCATTGAATCTGTAGCTTGCTTTGAGCAGTTTGGACATTTTAACAATATTGAATCATCTAATCCATAAGCATAGAATGCTTTTCCATTTGTTTGTATAATCTATAATATATTCAGCAGTATGTTCTACTTCTCATTGCAGAAGTCTTTCACCTCCTGGGTTAAATGTAATCTTAGGTATTTTATTTTTGTTTGTGGCTATTATAAGTGGGTTTGTGCTCTTGATTTGGTTCTCAGCTTGAACATTATTGTTGTATAGAGATGCTACTGATTTTTGTCCATTGAGTTTGTATCCTGAGACATTGCTGAATTCATTTATCAGGGCTGGGAGTCTTTTGGCAGAATCTTTAGGGTTTTATGGATAAAGAATCATACTGTCAGCGAGAGAGATCATTTGATTTCCTCTTTTTGTATGTAGATGCCTTTTATTTGTATTGCCTACCTGATTGTTTCGGCTTAGCTCTTCGGTACTAAGTTGAATAGCATTATGTGATGAGAGTGGAAAATCTTGTCTTGTTCTAGTACTTATGGAGAATGCTGCCAGGTTTTGCCCATTCAGTATGATGTTGGCTGTGGGTTTTTCATAGACGGTTCTTATTATTTTTAGATTTGTTTCTTCAATGCCTCGTTTGTTGAAGGTTTTTATTATGAAAGGATTTTGGCTTTGTCAAATACTTTTTTGCATCTATTGAACGATTACATGGTTTTAGTTTTTAATTTGACTTATATGGTGAATCGCATTTACTGATTTGCCTATGTTGAGCCATAGTCTTTACCCAAAGTCATTACCCAAAGTAAAGACTATTAGATTTTGCATCCCAGAAATAAAGCTGGCTTGTGGTGATTTAAGTTTTTGATGTGTTGCTAGATTAAGTTTGCTAGTATTTTGTTGAGGATATTTGCATCTGTGTTCATCAGGGGATTGGCCTATAGTTTTCTTTTTTGTTGTGTCTCTGCCAGATTTTGGTATCAGGATGATACTGGTTTCACAGAATGAGTTTGGGAGAAGTTCCTCCCCCTTTATCCTAGTTTCAGTAAGATTGGTTACAGTTCTCCCTTGTATATCTGGTAGAATTTAGCTGTTAATACACACGGTCCAGGGCTATTTTGGTAGGTAGGTTACTTATTACCAATTCAACTTCATTAATAGTTATTAGTCTGTTCAGAATTTAATTTTCTTCTTGGTTTTATCTTACGAAGTGGTATGTTTCCAGGAATTTATCCATTTCTTCTAGAATTTCTAGTTTGTGTGCTTAAACATGTTCATAGTAGTCTCTGAGGATCTTTTGTATTTCTGTGTGATTGGTTGTGATATCACATTTGTCATTTCTGATTGTGCTGATTTGAATCTCTTATCTTTTTTTCTTTGTTAATCCAGCCGGTGGTCTATCAATCTTGTTTATCCTTTCAAAAAACCAACTTTTTATTTTATTGAATCTTTGTACGATTCTATTGGTCTGAATTGCATTTAGTTCTGCTCTGACTTTAGTTATTTCTTTTCTTCTGCTAGCTTTGGGGTTAGTTTGCTCTTGTTTTCCTGCTTTCTTTAGATGTGAGATTAGCTTGTTAATTTGAGATCTTTCTATCTTTTGATGTAGGCATTTTAGCACTATAAGCTTTCCTCTTACCACTGCTTTTGCTGCATTCCAGGGATTTTTGGTATGTTTTGTCTCTATTTTTATTAGATTCAAAGAATTTTTATATTTCTGCCTTAATTTTGTTGTTTACCAAAAAGTCACTCAGAAACAACTTGTTTAGTTTCCATGTATTTGTGTGGCTGCAAGAGCTACTCTTGGTCTTGATTTCTATCTTGATTCCCTGTGGTCTTACAAGATGGTTGTTATGATTTCAGCATTTTAAAATTTATTAAGACTTGCTTTATGACTGAGCAGGTGGTAATCTTAACATATGTTGCATGTGCAGATATGAATAATATGTATTCCGTGGTTGTTGGGTGGGATATTCTGTAGATTTCTATTAGATCCAATTGGTCAAGCCTTGAATTTAAGTTCAGAATTTCTTTGTTAGTTTTCTGCCTCAATGATCTGTCTAATGCTGTCAGTGAGGTTTTGAAGTTCCCCACTATTATTGTGTAGCTGTCTAAGTCTTTCCTGAGGTCTGGAAGTCATTGTTTTAGAAGTCTAGGCCCTCCAAATTTGGGTGTATATATATTTAGGATAATTAAGTCTTCTTGTTGAATTGAACATTTTATCATTATGTAATGCTTTATTGTGTTCTTTTTTACGGTTGTTGGTTTAAAGTCTATTTTATCTAATACAAGAAAAGTGGACACTGCTCTTTTCTGTTTTCCATGTGTGTGATAGATCTATCTCTATCCCTTTGTTTGAGCCTGTGGTTGTCATTACATGTAAAATGGGTCTCTTGAACACAAGAAAAGGATAGATCTTGTTTTTTTTTTATCCAATTTGCCACTCTATGTCATTTAAGTGGACTATTTAGGTAATTCATGCTCAAGGTTAATAGTGATATGTGAGCTTTTGTTCTTGTATTTTTTACTAGTTGCTTTGTAGTTTTTATTGTGTAGCTGTTTTATAGAGTCTGTAGGCTACGTTTTTGTGTGTGCTTTTGTGGTAGCATATATTGTTCTTTCATTTCCACGTTTAGAACTTCCTTAAAAACCTCTTAAAGGGCCTGGTGGCAATGAATTCCCTTAGTGATTAATTGACTAAGAAAGACTTTATTTTTCCTTCATCTATGAAGCTTAGTTTGAAAGGATAGAAAATTCCTGGTTGGAATTTCCTTTTTTAAAATTGCTAAAAATGGTACCCCTATCTTTTTTGACTTCTAAGAATTCTACTGAGAAATCTGCTGTTAATCTAATGGGTTTCTCTTTATAGGTAATATGACCATTTTCTCTAGCTGCCTTTAAGATTTTTTTCTTTCTCATTGACCTTTGATAGTCTGATGAGTATGTGCCTTAGGGATAGTCATTTTGTATAGTATCTCACAGGAGTTTCCTGGATTTCTTGTATCTATGTGTCAACCTCTAGCAAGATTGGGGAAATTGTCATGAATTATATCCTCAAATATGTTTTCAAATTGCTTACTTTCCTCTTCTCTCTCAGGAATCCGAATAAGTTATAGATTTGGTCACTTTACGTAATTCCATATTCCTTTAAGACTTTGTTCATAATTTTAAATTCTTCATTCTTTAGTTTTGCCTGATTGGGTTGATTTGAAGGATCTGCCTTCAATGTCTGAAATGCTTTCTTCTGTTTGGTTTAGTGTGTTGTTAAAGCATCCAATTGCATTTTGAAATTTCTGTAGTGAATTTTTCAATTCTGTAAGTTCTGTCTGTTCTTTCTTAATATTGCTATGTTGTCTTTAAAATTTCAGATCATTTTTCTTCCTTCTTTGTGGTGGATTTTAATTTTCTCTTAGATCTCACTGAGTTTATTTGTCATCCATATTGTGAATTTTATACCAGTCATTTCATACATTTCATTCCAGTTAGGATGAATCGCTTGGGAACTATCCTTTGGAGATGATGAAACACTCTGGCTTTTTGTGTTGCTGGAATTCTTGCACTGGTTCCTTCTCATCTGAGAAAGCTGATTTTTTTTTTTTTTTTTTTTTTTTGCTATTGTTTGTAAGGAGCTTCTTGATTTTTAATTCTTTTTTCCTTTGAGAGGATTACTGTGGTGGTGTACTGTGTATAATTGATTGGCTTCATTTCTGGGTGCTTTCAGGGTGTCAAGGCTCTGTACATGTTCCTTGGTTGCAAATAGGTTTGTGCTGTGGTTTTCTCAGACATTTCATATTGTAGCAATCTAACGTTGTATGGTGATGTAATTCTGGGTTTAGCCCAGTAGGTGGCAGTTAGGAGTAAGAAATAGCATTTAGGGGCAGGGGAAGAGGCAATGGAGAAGCATTTGAAAAACCCTCCCCCAGCACACATTCACCTTCAGTGGGGGTGGAGCTGCTGGAGAAGCCTGAGAAGAGGTCACTTTCAGCTCATGCTTCTCAGGTGATGGGAGGATCTGCTGCCAAATCCACACTGGTGCACTGAGTAGAGATGACCACCTCTCCACATCCATTCCTAGGCTTTGATGATACCACCTTCAGCAGCTGGTGCCACAAAGAATATTTTTATAAAATTCACAGAGAGACATTAGGCTTCCTGCTTTGGCCCTCATGAGTCTCTATATAGAACTCTACCAGCAGGTATATTCAACCAAGTGGTCATTATTTGTATAATCTAGGACCATGTCAATCCAACAGCAAACTCCAGATGGCTGAGCCAGAACTGAATTTGTTTTTTTTTTTGAGACGGAGTCTCGCTCTGTCGCCCCAGCTGGAGTGCAGTGGCCGGATCTCAGCTCACTGCAAGCTCCGCCT